>NC_142586.1:115896838-116217834 GCF_965207765.1 Zootoca vivipara
CCCCCCCCCCCGCTTTTAATAGCGCAAGGATCAGAGGGAGGCTTCAGCCCAAGCTGCAAGTGCAATCAATGAGGAAAACACAGCCGGGGGAAAGGCTTTGCTGGAGACGAGAGGGAAAGCTGTGCAAGGTCTTCAAAAGGGGTGGGGGTGGGGAGGAGGGAAGAAAAGGAAAGCTTTGGCATGGGCTGTCAGGAAGCACCGCCCGCAGCTGCAAGGTCAGGGGTGCAAATGCACGGCTGTGCAGCTGTTTCGGTTTTGGGCACAGAACCTGGATCTGGAGAATTTCAGCTTTCATTTAGCCTGGAGAAGAGAAGGTTTAGCCTGGAGAAGAGAAGGTTAAGGGGTGATATGATAGCCATGTTCAAATATATAAAAGGATGTCATAGAGAGGAGGGAGAAAGGTTGTTTTCTGCTGCTGCAGAGAAGCGGACACGGAGCAATGGATTCAAGCTACAAGAAAGAAGATTCCACCTAAACATTAGGAAGAACTTCCTGACAGCAAGAGCTGTTCGACAGTGGAATTTGCTGCCAAGAAGTGTGGTGGAGTCCCCTTCTTTGGAGGTCTTTAAGCAGAGGCTTGACAGCCATATGTCAAGAATGCTTTGATGGTGTTTCCTGCTCGGCAGGGGGTTGGACTGGATGGCCCTTGTGGTCTCTTCCAACTCTATGATTCTATGATTTAAAATGGTGGGGGAAAGAGAGTATTAATAAGTTCCTGGCTGCACTGGGACCTGTTCCAGCCCATGTTGTTCAGCCCAGCAATACGTAGTGAGGCTATACTCAGTCCTTTATTCCTTGTGAGCCTTGCCTCCTGGAACGTAAGCCATCAGTTTCACTTTCAGTACATATAGCGCTTTGTAAACTTCCAAACCATAACAACACAGGTGAGAAGACTAGGAGAGTCTGAACTACAAATGGAGAGAAGCCCTCGGTTCACATCCCCCCTAGGCTATGTGCTCACTAAGCTGGCCTTGGGCAAAGCACAATTTCTCCGTTTTGCAGGAGGGAAACTTCTTAGAACATACAAAACTGCCTCATGCAAAGTCAGACCATCTGATCCACCTAGCTCAGTATTGTCTTCACTGACTGGCAGCTGCTCCCCAGGGTTTCAGGCAGGGGGGCATTCCCGGCTCTACCCTGGAGATGCCAGGGATTGAAACCGGGGCTTCCTGCATGCAAGGCAGGTGCTTTGCCATTGAGCCTTGCTCGTGCTCCTCTGCAAAACCCACAAAATACAAGGCCAAACCTGAGCGAAGAGAAATGTAAATCTTGCCCTGAAAAATGAGAGAGACAGAGAAAGCAAATCACTCAGACACACGCACATTAAGACCATCAGGGCAGCTTCCTGTTGACATGCTAAGGCAGAGAGGGCCAGCCTGCAGCACAAGACGGCCAAACCACGAGGAACGAAGATGGCAATGAAAAAACAGCTAAATTTACTTCTTTGCGGATATTCACTGGGATCGGCAGCTGTAGCCAATTACTGCTAGGAAATGGCACTGAGGAAGCAGAGATGAGTTGAATTAAGCAATGTATCAACTCTTCATTATTATGATTTATTTATTTTTAAAGACCTAGCCAGTGAAAACTAGGAAAGCCCAAATTGCAGAAGGGAAGGTAAACGGGAACTCGGAGGGGCAGGAGGAAGGAAAGGAGCCAGTATTTACTTGCAAGTATTGAAGGCACTGGGACCAAAACAGTGGGACCTAAGAGCAGAGAGAGAGAGAGAAATATCTTCTTTCCCAGAACTGGCCATAGAGCACTTTTCTGAAAGAACAACAGCAGTTGAGAAATACAGTGGTATCTTGGTTTGCATACGTTTTGGATTACAAACACGTCAAACCCGGAAGTGTGTTTCCCGGTTTGCAACCTTTTTATTATTATTATTAGAATCCTTTGGGGGGGGGGATTACAAACAAAAAAATTTTTGGAGGCCCCATTGGCGGAAGCGCACCTTGGGTTACAACCCATTTTGGTTTACAAACAGACCTCCGGAACGGATTATGGTTGTAAACCAAGGTCCCACAGTACTGGAAATAAACTGGAGTCCATGAGTTAAATGGGGGGGCTGGTTTGAATAAATATGTGCCCTCCCCCAATCGCTCAACTGGTGGATGATGTGACTAGCCTTCATGCAATCAGGTTAGCCAAATGATCTCAGAGATGCCAACCCAACATTCCTCAAGAGCTCTTGGCCTGCAACGCCAGCTATGCCCAGTCACCTTGTCCCACTGGTTCCATAAAATGATGAAGGCAGAAGAAACTCTTCTGAGATGCAACGCCGCACCTCATTCGTCTTCCGGTCGCTGCCAAGGGTTAGAGATAAAAGGTGAGTGCCGGGATAGTTCCAGTGTTTGAAACTACCGTTGTTCTAGGCGCATTTTGCAACAGGGAATTTCATTAGGGCGAGCAGTTAACTGAGCTCTGGGCGCAGTATGGCGCCTAAAGTTTCAGATTATAACTGCAGAAGAGGAGGAGGAGGAGGAGGAGGAGTTTGGATTTGATAACCTGCTTTATCACTACCCGAAGGAGTCTCAAGGCAGGTTTCGACATTCTCCAAATGTTCTCATTAGCAATAGCCTGCACGAATATCCCCTCCCCTCCTGGGATTTTGCAAAAGGTGGTGGCATGAGGAGCTGTGAGGTCCTGCCGCCCCTCCCTGCGAAAGTCCTCCTCCCTGTTGTTCTTCCCTCTAAAAAGCATTCGTTTTGCCACATTTATGCCTTGTTGGACAAAGGGGAGGAGCTGCACAGCTTCCAGACATGGCAAAAGTTGTACTCTCAACTCTGCACAGACGCACACAATAGTAAGAGAGAAAACACGTGGGAAACGACCATTCTTCCTCGGGATTATCGGAACCCCAGATGCCTTGACCAAAAGCTCAACACTTTAAAACCAGAGCTCTCTCTCTCCGCAGAAAACTTGTGGGCGTCCAACCGGGTATGTTGAAGGGGGTGGGGAGAGGATTGCTGGAGGCAGATTAAAAAGGCCTCATTGTAAGTTTCACAGCATGAAGTGTTAGTATAATGAAAACCGCATTTGTGTTTCTCTTGTTCCTGCTGCTAATCCAATGCCATTGCTGGGAATTCAGTGCGGGGTCTGCTAGTGACAGACCGCTGCCCAGACTTGGAAAACCAACTCTCGCTGGAGCCTCACTTTCTCCAAATTCTTACAGTTTTATGGGGGTGCAGCTTTATTTGCGAGTGATGACTCCCGAGGCTGGAATTGCTCCCATCTTCCAACTTTTCTCTTTCGCCTTTGGCTTCTTTTTTGTTCCTGGCGCATCGCTCCCTCTCTAGATCCACCCTTGACCCCCTCTGGGATGTAGTTTTTTTTTTCCTGGGGCGTTTTCCAGCTGGGAAAGGAGGGTTTTAGCAAGTCTCTGTGAGCCAGTTGGCCCATGCACTTCAGAAAAATCCTCGTGCCAGGAAAACTGGCTGAAAACATTTGCAGCACAGGGCTTGTTAAACCGTCTCTGAGCAAACAGGCATCTTCCCACATGCATCTGGTTGGCCACTTTGAGAACAGGATACTGGATGAAATGGGTCATTGGCCTGCTGCAGCAACCAAGCTCTTCCGATGTTCTCTGGGGTGGCTCAAGACGTAGGCACTGCTTGAAGCTTCAGAAACCAGAGGCACGCACTCATACTGGTCCCTACAGTGACAACTGGCAAGGCTCCGATGATGGACCAGCACAGGCTACAGAGTCAAAGAGCATGGATGGAGATGGAGATGGAGATGGAGATGGAGATGGAGATGGAGAGACATCCTGGGGCAGGCATCCCCAAACTTCGGCCCTCCAGATGTTTTGGACTACAATTCCCATCATCCCTGACCACTGGTCCTGTTAGCTAGGGATCATGGGAGTTGTAGGCCAAAACATCTGGAGGGCTTCAGTTTGGGGATGCCTGTCCTGGGGCAACGGGCAACTCAATTACTTATGGATGTTGTTTGCCATTATGTTTTGGAAAGGCTAGCTCTAAGAGAATGAGCTAGGAAAATAAATTTTTAAGATTCCAACAACTAGGTATCTGGGTTCTCACATGCAAACATCCTACACTGCCCTGCTCTGGTGACTTTCTGCCATTCTGGGGTCGGAAGGAGGACTTGCTGTTCCTATATGCTTCTCCAGTGAGCAAAAGCACATTATGTCCCCTGGGTGTCTGCAACCAAGACTGGAGCCCCTTTCTTTCCGCACCAAGAGGCAAGACTGCCAAGACCTTTCATAAAAAGTGATGCACAGGCCAGTGTAATATGGGCAAGAGCTCTTAAATAGGTACCCTGCAGTATTAGAAACTCAGATATATAAGGTAGGAACCAAATAGCTCCTTAAACCTGGGTTACGGTGGCCAAAATGGAATGCCTAGTTGCCATTTTTGGGCCAGACAGCTCAGGAGACGTATTTTATCAATATGACATTTTGGTTCCTGAAATTCATTCTGATTTTGCAAATAAAAGGGGTCAGAATGCCACAGGATGTGTTGCTAATGCGTGAAAACAGTCAAGGGCCAAGGATCCCCAGGCATGCACCTCTAGGTGCTGGAGACATCAGGTGCCATCCTGGCGCCCAGGCTTCTTCACTTGGTTGCAAGTGGCCAATTGCCAGGTGGAAAATGCGCCTGGCACCTGGCAAATTTCAAACGCTGGTACCCTGTGATCTTGTACTGTACATTTACTATAAGTGATAGTGGTGGTGTTTTCCTGATGGTGCAGTTTTGTCCTTAGTTATCTATTGGTAGCCGCCACCTGACCATGCAGATAAGGAGATTTGGGAGTGAGTGGGGGAGTTCTGGGGGAATAAGAACCTCTGCCTACAGTGGAAATTCATCTCCCCATCTTCATCAAAATTAGCAGCGAGTTGGCATAATGCTACTGTTCCATAAGTTGCCTGAAACTGCTTTTTTTGGGGGGGGGGACGACTGAAATTGCACACTGCCTTCAATATGCCTGGCAGGAGACACCAGGGCACAGGGTATCTCTTACCAGCTAAAGTGCAGCAAAAGTTTGCAGGTGGCTACGGTAGCCAATACCCTTTTAAAGAAGAAATCCAATGGAGGAATTGGGCCAAAACTAACAAACTGACTTTCCAAAGGAGATAATGTGAACTTCTGCATCCTTTGTAGGAAGAACCAGATGCAGCAATTCAGGATGAGCAGCAAGTGTGAAAAGGATGCCAAGGCTTTTAGAAGACTGCGAGCAAAACATGAGTCGGCAGTGTGACGCCACTTAAGAAAAGACTTATGCAATTCAAGGTTGTACCAACAGAAGTATAATACCCAGACTGTAATGATATCAGTATTTCCTGCTTTGGCCAGCCTGCACATGCAGCATTCAAAATTCACCAGGTGCATTTTACACCTGGCTATTGTGCCTGACAAGGAACGCGGGTGGCGCTGTGGGTTAAACCACAGAGCCTAGGGCTTGCCGATCAGAAGGTCAGCAGTTTGAATCCCCGCCACAGGGTGAGCTCCCGTGGCTCGGTCCCTGCTCCTGCCAACCTAGCAGTTCGAAAGCATGAAGTGCACGTAGATAAATAGGTACCGCTCCAGTGGGAAGGTAAACGGCGTTTCCGTGTGCTGCTTTGGTTTGCCAGAAGCAGCTTAGTCATGCTAGCCACATGACCTTGAAGCTGTACACTGGCTCCCTCGGCCAATAAAGCGAGATGAGCACCGCAACTCCAGAGTCGGTCACTGGACCTAATGGTCAGGGATCCCTTTACCTTTACTTATTGTGCCTGATGTCTCCACCATCTGGAGGTGCATGCCTGGCGGTCCTTGGATCTGGACTGTTTTCCACACAGTAGCACCACATCTTGTAGAATTCTACCCATTATATTTTATCTGCACAATCAGAACGAATTTCAGGAATCCAAAAGCCACATTGAAAAATTCAACCTTCAATCCGTCTAGCCCAAAAATCCCAATTTTGGTTTAAGGAGCCATTTGGATCCTAGCTAATAATAATAATAATAATAATAATAATAAATATTTATTATTTATTATTTATACCTCGCCCATCTGGCTTGGTTTCCCCAGCCACTCTGAGCGGCTCCCAACAGATTATTAAAAACACAATACAGCATTAAACATTAAAAACTTCCCTAAACAGGGCTGCCTTCAGATGTCTTCTAAAAGTAAGATAGTTGCTTATTTCCTTGACATCTGATGGGAAGGCGTTCCACAGGGCAGGCAGCGATACCGAGAAGGCCCTATTACTCTCCATTTGACAGACTAACGCACAGCAACACGTGCAGGGCCAGCTAGTATATACAAGAACTAGAAGTTAAGATGCTATTGGTAAATAAATGCCAAGCTATTGGGGTTTTTGTTTTGTTTTTTAATAAAAATGGGGCACTGCAAAACATTCCAACAATAGAACGTCTCCAGTGAAATGTAAACCTCTTAACGAAAAGCAGCTGCTCTTCAGTTCTGCTGTTCAGAAAAAGGCCCACTGGCAAGCAATGAGTATTCCTTGTGGGTTTAGCATGCAGGGGGAAGTAGGAGCAGATCATTCCTCTTACGGTTTTGCTTTCGTCATATTAGAAATATAAACAAGAGTTTGTCTAAAACAGAAACCCCATTAACAGCACAATCCTATGTGAAAGTCCGTCCAAACTCAGTCCCACTAGCTAAGATCCTGCAGGATTGAAGGCTAAAGGTTCGATTTCATTCACTGACCTCCTTCTTAGATGGCCACCAACTAACCTGGCAAATTAATACTGAACATAGGGCAAGAATCTCACTTCACAGCTAGTCAGCATCTTCCAATCAGGGCCAGAAACAGAATGAAAAGAATGGTTAGAAATGTTCTGCCTATCACCTTTTACCATATGTGGTGGCTATGTAAGGTAATAAAAGCATTATGGGAAATGATATATAATGAATTGAAAAAAATGTTTTAAATGACTTTTTTTAAAAAAAACCAAAGTTTTTTTATTAGGAATTGTAGGTACGTACCAAGATCCCAAAGGAGCAGAAAAGTCGTTTCATGTATGCAACGACAGCCACACAGATGCTACTAGCCCGGAGATGGAAAAAGGATGAAGTCCCTACCAGAGAAGAATGGCAATCTAATGTGTTGGATTATGCCGAAATGGCAAAAGTGACCAGGAAGCTCAGAAACCAATAAGACCAAAACTTCAATAAAGAATGGGGGGGATTATAATTTACTTGAGAGACCACTGTAAGCAGATGAAAACATTAGCAGGATTGGAATAACACTTGTAATGTAGAAGATATTATGGACAAAATGGAGAGATATAAAATTTGGATGATGAAATAATATGCAGTTGAAAAGGTCTATAATAGGACCCATGGAGGGGAAGGTGGGAAATCTAGAGATTTGGAGAAATCTCTAAATATGGATATGCATTTTGCATTGTTATAACGCTACACTTGTAAAATCAAATATTGTAAAAATTATTTCAAAAAAGAAATGTTCTGCCTATCATTTCCCAGGCCAGTCACCTTTAAAAGATAATGGCTGCCTTTAAACCTGGTGCTGATGGGAGTTATAGTCCAAAACGTGTCGAAGGCCCCAAGTTGGTGAAGGCTGCTTTAAAGACTCGATGCAATCTTCCCTTCCCACGCTCATGCTTTCCACAAGCTGATTGCATCAATACACCTACGAAAATTGGTTGACTGGTTTATCAGGAGCCAGCAAGGGAAGAACAAAAAAGAATGATGGTTGTATCTTTGATGGGTATCAGATTAGCACGCGCACAAACACAAAGCTCATGCCCCAGCAAACCAAAAGGATGTAAAAGTGAATGCTACTAAAAGTAGTTGGGGGAGAGAAGCCTGTTCCAATCTATACAGAATTATAGCAGTTTGGAGTCATTTCAAATATTGGCCTTGAACGACTTGTTTCCCCCCAGAACTTAATCCATTTGCAGTGGATTAGCCAAACCACTCTCAACAGAAGGAGACTTCAATTAGCAATGATATTTCAAAGATAGGGTATCACTTTGCAGTTCAAAGAAATAAAAATAAAACCCTCCTCCGCTTGACGATAGCATCAGTTTTCCTGGCTGGACAGCAGTCAAGGCTTCCAATTCCCACATTACCTGCAGAACGACTTGCCAAAAGAGATGGAGCCCTTACATCCTGGCAAACACCCCACCTTAGCCCCATGGTCTGTACCAGCCCTAACAAATCCTCTAGCAGCCAGACTGTCAGGGAAATGACTCAGGTCGTCTGGAGAACAGCCCCAAAGGCAAACTTCGCCAAAAAGCAGTGCTGAAGCATCAAAATTTGGCTGCAGTCGTTAGATAAAAGCAATCTGAAGCCGTAATTAGAATACGCTCTGCCAGGTGATCTCCCCACTCGCCACTTCCTCTGGCACATCAGGTACCGCCACAGAGATCAAGTGTCAGGCGGCATATTCACGGTTAAGTATCTCTTGTGAAAATGACGAGGGCCATTTCCTAAGAACCGAAGCAGAACCCTGTTGGTTCAGGCCAATGGCGCATTTAGACAAGCAGCCTCTTCTTAGGGTGGCTAACCAGCAAGCAGGATCCGAGCAGCCCTCCATAGCCTTTTTCCTCCATGAATTTGCCTAATCCTCTTTTAAAGTCATCTAGGTTAACAGTTATCATTGCCCCCTGCAGGACCGAGTTCCACAAGGGCACACAACCATACTGATTTTCTTCATGGTGGTGGGTATATTTTGGAGCCACCAGACATCACAGTGGCAAAACACCCAGGAGGATATGTGTGTGAGAGTGTGTGAGAGTAAGTGTGAATTAGCAGAAGCTGATATAAATCCTGGACTCAACTGAATCGAATTCAACCAAATGCCCAGGTGAGGGGGGAAGTCTTAACCTGGTGCTGAAAAGATGTCAATATCACTATTGCAGGACTCACTCAGGAGCAGTATCCAGATACAATATCCTAAAAAGAAGAAATAGCCTCCAGTCCAGACTGTATTTGCATTTAAAAAACAAACAAACTTTCAAAATCAAATTTAAAGTCTACAGTTGTCCTCTGTATATCCTAACGTGTTTGTAAATAACATACAACAAAATGAGTATCTTATCCATGAATGAGAAGCAGAGGGCCACAACTGAGGTGCTACCACCAAAAAGGCCTTGCCCCTCATATGCCCACCAGCTGCCCCTGAGGTTCTTATGGCATCTCCATGTGGTCACAGCCTAACTGTGAGCTAGATAGCAGCATCACACAGGGGCTGCCATGTGCAAGTCAACCTTCAGAATCCGTCCGGCATCCGTAATTGAGGTTAGAAAGGCATTTTCCTCCAGACTGCCGCTACCCCTCCCTTTCATTACATTCACCCCCTGCTGAAATATTTATTTTATGTTCCTGGTGAGGGAAGGCTGCCTTTTTCACTTACGTTACTCCCACAAATTCCCACATACACACTGATGTGCCCTTTTTACAGCTAACAACAACAATTTGCCTCACGCTCCCAGGTTAGAAGCTAGCAGGGCTACAACTGCAGATTTAAAGCAGTTAAGGAAGCAGCACAGCAGGGCAAACAACAAAGAACCATTATGAGCTGTAAAGCCGTACTCAAGTCATGCAAATAAGAGCCTGGCCACACACAAAAATACCAAAAGGAGCTTCTCCAGAATCTGCAAACAGCAAACCTCTAGAAATGCTTTCCAGAATGAAAACCCAGAAATCTCAAATTCTAAATGCACCTGAGCCTGGATTGACAGTAACTGTTGTTACTCTCTAAAGACCTTAAGGTAGTTAAACACACACACACACACACACACAGCCATCCGTGAAAAGCCCCAGGACCACAAGGGTCTCACCATCATTTTGCTTTTAAGATGCACCTTTGATCATCTGGCCTTTCCAACTATAACAGCTGCCCACATCTGAATGCCACAAGCCTCCAATATCTCTTCCCGCCACCACCCCACTCCAAACAACAACAACGAGGCGTATTTTTTAAAAAAAGGTTGTTTTGACATCCCTTTTGCAACGAAATGTCAGTCGGTTCACAGGCTGTTTGTACCACTGTTTTGCTGCCAAGACCCTTTGGCCGTGCATGAAGCCGAGCTCTGAACCAAAATAAAACTGTCATTGCTCGAAGGAAGAGAAAAAGTGGCTCAGACAATAGCAAAACTCTGCACCAACGGACTGGAGGGGCATTTTCGTCACCATTCAGTTGCGGACAGAGAACGCAAGAATCCCCTCCCCCCCACACACACAAAAACTCCCCTTAGCGTTTCAGTAAATACCAAGAGAAGTTAGTCATTACTGCCACACAGGCCTCCCTACCGAACATAACATTTCCCCAGTCTGGATCCTTCGCCTTCCATCAAAGCTGTTGAATCCATCCATTTAATATTGATTTCATCCAGCAGCGAAGACAGACGACGATAATAAATTATTTGATAAGTCCTGGCAAGAGTACAAGAGAAGCCTCCGGCCCCCGAGGAACTCAATGGCACAACGCACAGGGGAAGATACATTTGTCTGATCAGGAGCCAAGTTAGCCACCTAACTTGTGTACAACGTGAAGCCCTTCTGCCCAGTTCCAAGATAAAAAGGCTTTATTCCTCCCTAAGTGTGCTAGGGAATCTTGCAATTCCTTTCGACCAAAGAGCTCCAGATAAAGATCAGGCAATAAAAGAAAAGAAAATTCTGATTAATGCAAGAACTCAGAGGGCAGCATTTCCTTTTCTCTCTCTGTTGACAGAAGGCCTCTTTAAAAAATGGCATCTCCGGTGACATGCCCTCACATCATCTAGAAAACAAAGTATTCTTTTCCCCCTTCAGAAAGGATTTGCTTTGATTCACACAGAAGTTTGACAATTTAAATCCAATCCTCTATAGCTTAAGTGATTCGTTGACTAAAATTGCTCTTCAAAGTTTGGCAATTTGGTCTAACCCAGGGGTAGGCAACCTAAGGTCCGTTGGCCAGATTGCCTTCTCAATCCGGCCAGCGGACAGTCCGGGAATCAGCGTGTTTTTTACATGAGTAGAATGTGTGCTTTGATTTAAAATGCAACTTTGGGTTATTTATGGGGCATAGGAATTCATTCATTCCCCCCCCCCCCTAAAAATAATAGTCTGGCCCACCACATGGTCTGAGGGGTGGTGGACCGTCCGACAGCTGAAAAACAGTTGCTGACCCCTGGTCTAATCAGCTGTAACATAAATGATTCATTGACTAAGGCTGCAATCCTAAACAACTTTACCGTTTGAATTCAATGGGACTTACTTCCAAGGAGACATGACGGGGATTGCAGCCTCTAAGATTTATTAAACTGGGCGACAAGTCAAAACCAGATTACATGAGTATATATATCTTTCCAACTACAAGGCAGCTAAGTTTCATCACAATTGCCCCAAAACTTTGCCAGGCAAGATCACAGTGTGGCAAAGTGGCTGGCGTGTTGGGAGTCCTGGGTTCAAATCCTCACTCCACCATGGATCTCACTCAGGTGACCTTGGGCCAGTCACCATCTCTCAACCCTAACCTACCTCACAGGGTTGTTGTGAGGATGAAATGGAGAGGGGGAGAAACAGCTATGCCACACTGGAAGGAACGCAAGGTAAGAATGCAGGAAATCATAGTGGAAGTAGTGTTTCGTATCTGGAAACAAGCAGGGATTGAGAGGCAGAGAGGAAACTATCCTGAGCTCACAGGAGGATGCTGTACCAGATGGAACACTGCCTTGATCCAGCAGGCTCTGGCAGACTGAGCAGACAGGAACAAGACAGTAAGAGCTGTTCGACAGTGGAACTTGCTGCCAAGGAGTGTGGTGGAGTCTCCTTCTTTGGAGGTCTTTAAGTGGAGGCTTGACAGCCATCTGTCAGGAATGCTTTGATGGTGTTTCCTCCTTGGCAGGGGGTTGGACTGGATGGCCCTTGTGGTCCCTTCCAACTCTATGATTCTAAGAGGGTGTCCAACAGTCAAGAAGGTGGTTTCTGCACATGCTGGAAGCAAGGGGCAGATGGGCCTCATCCACCTGGGAAGGGAGCCCATCTAGGAGAAAGAAAACTGTCATCATAAACCTCTGCTGCCTTGCAGGACATCTTCAGGAGAAGAAAAGGCTAAGGAGTAAACCCTACACAAATCCAGAGGGGAGTCCCTAAGAGGGTTGGATGGCGCCTTGTATGTCTCCTTCCAGCAACTCCTGCAGCCAAGCTGGTGCCAGCCATCTTGCTCTGCTTTCCTCTAGCAGGCATGTCAAACCTGCGGCCCTCCAGATGTTTTGGCCTACAACTCCCATGATCCCTAGCTAGCAGGACCAGTGGTTGGGGAAGATGGGAATTGTAGTCCGAAACATCTGGAGGGCCGCAGGTTTGACATGCCTGCTAGAGTCTCTAGACCACAACAGCAAGGCCAAGGGGGGGGTGGGGGTCTTGTCTGGGCAGTCCAGGCTTGTGCCCCAGGGAGGTCACTTCAGAGCTGCTAAAGCAGCAGTTTAACTTCACCCTTGAGACAGACAGATAGATGCCAAGAAGAATAGGTTCGTAAACTGAGCCTGATGGGAGTTGTAGTCCAACAACATCTGGAAAGACATGGTCTCTAACCACTCCTTACTTTAGGCAAGACGCTGAGTCTGCCCCATTCTTTCATTTTAATCCTTTCTATACTACTTTGCATTTCTGAAGAAGAAAAAAGCCTAAGAAATTTTCAGCCTCTCTTTAAAACACCGCGTTACAAAATATCGAAATGAAACAGATGTCAATCAAGAACAAAATACAAAAATAAAAAATCACGCATAAAGCATCGTAAGCAGCTAAACAAAATAAATGAATGTGGGCAAAGAAGTTCATATGGGCTGCTGTTGTTTTTAACTTATCTTAGGCTGATCTATTGCTCATTATAACTTCATGTCCCACCATTATCAAAAGTTCACCTGGTGGGAATAAGAGACAGAGCCTCCTGAAAGTCTCCTGGAGATTTTGATAACAACCAACTAATTAATAATAACAAAACATAATAAAAATGATAATGATGATAATATAGTGGTGACTAAAACATGGACCGCACACCTGCCTTTTGACAGTTTTCTCCCTGCCATCTGAAGGCTTTTATCCATGTGGCCTTTTTAAAAATCCTCTGTTTTTCTGTCGTTCAGTTTTTAAAAATGGATACTGATACTGTTACGGAAACAGTGTATATGCTAGGATATACACTGTTTCAAACAATCCATTTGGAGAGTGGGTGGGTGGAAATGCAGGAAGCAAACCCTGAAACAAATAAATGTAACCACTGCTTTTATTGCTGTAACTGACATAACATACCGTGGCGGTACTCTCCCAATCTGCTGTTTGGCATTTTATAATAATAATAATAACACCAATGTTTTATATGAGATTAGGTGAAATGCCAGCCAGGGCAAAAGAAGACAGGATTTGGTATTTAAAACAACCACCACAACAATGAGATGGTTTGATCTCGTTTCACATTGTTTTAGCTTCTTCTCCCCCCCCCCCCCACCTACATAATGGCATTTTATTATTGTTGTTATTATTATCATTCTGATCTGATTTCAGCGAGCTAGTTATTCCACAAAACCAAACACACCAGTGACCAGATCAATGGCCCAAACACCACACACCAAGCCTCTGACGTGTAAATGCAATACATTATTATTAATGGCAATATTAATAATAAAGAGCCTGTGCTTTCAAAAACCACACACACATACACAGGTGAAAGACCCAAGACCCAAGGAACAGGGGGATACTTCTTTGCCCTCCAAAGTTGGTAGTCCCTAATTTTTGGAGGGTGTCCCCAGAATACAGTACCCCCAAGCAGCACCCCCAGATGGAGAGACCCCCCTCTCCAAAGCTACCTTAAAGGGGATGGGGGTTCTCCTTCTTTAGGCAGTACCATTGTCCAAAAAGGGGGGTATTCCGCCCTCCAAAGCCTCAAGATATCCCCCCAAAAAAATCGCATACTTGCCTTGTGCGCACACACCCCTCTCCTTCATCACTCGTGGTACGTTCCATCTCTGCCTCACCCCCCCACGCTTTCACCTTCTTAGCTTAACCCTCCCGCAGTGTTAAGGCAGCCGCTCCCGGGATCCGTAGGCAGCGACCATTAGGACAAGGAGCGGGGGGGGGGCGGCGCGGGTGGAGAGACGCGCTGCTGTTTTCACCTCCTGTTTTCGCCTCCCCGCACCCTCCGCGAAATCCCGCATTCCCTCCGTCCTTCCCCCCGTCTCGCCTACCTCCGAGCCAGGCGCAGATGGTTCGTCCCACGGAGAGAGCGACCCTATCCGCGCGCGACAGCCCGCCTCACCTCTCACATCCCCTCGCCCGCCGCCGGTTCCTTCAGCGCGTCTTCGGCCGTTTCCGAAAGGGGGCGGGCGGAAAGGAACGAGGGGCGGGGCTGGAAGGGACTGAGGCGGACGGAGATTGCCGAGAAAGCGGTGGGGGGGAGGGGGCGGGGCAGCAGGGAGGAGATTCGGAAGGCGACGGAAACTAACGAACCTCCCTCCTCTCCGTCAACTCTCCCTCCCTACACGCCACAAGTGTGACGCATGCGCAGTCGACAAGACGGCATTTCCCGCCCAAAAACGGGTCAAGTCATAGGAGCAAATCCTGTCATTTAATTTTATCTATTGTTTAATTGAAAGGAATACACCTTTTGGACTGTAAAACAAAAAACACCTCAACACGTTGTTGTTTAGTCGTGTCCGACTCTTCGTGACCCCATGGACCATAACATGCCAGGCACTCCTGTCTTGCACTGCCTCCTGCAGTTTGGTCAAACTCATGTTCGTAGCTTCGAGAACACTGTCCAACCACCTCGCCCTCCATCTTTCCCAACATCAGGGTCTTTTCCAAGGATTCTTCTCTTCTCATGAGGTGGCCAAAGTATTGGAGCCTCAGCTTCACGATTTGTCCTTCCAGGGAGCACTCAGGGCTGATTTCCTTAAGAATGGATAGGTTTGATCTTCTTGCAGTCCATGGGACTCTCAAGAGTCTCCTCCAGCACCATAATTCAAAAGCATCAATTCTTCGACGATCAGCCTTCTTTATGGTCCAGCTCTCACTTCCATACATCACTACTGGGAAAACCAAAGCTCTAACTATACGGACCTTTGTCGGCAAGGTAATGTCTCTGCTTTTAGGATGCTGTCTAGGTTTGTCATTGCTTTTCTCCCAAGAAGCAGGCGTCTTTTAATTTCGTGACTGCTGTCACCATCTGCAGTGATCAAGGAGCCCAAGAAAGTAAAATCTCTCACTGCCTCCATTTTTTCCCCTTCCATTTGCCAGGAGGTGATGGGACCAGTGGCAATGATCTTGGTTTTTTTGATGTTGAGCTTCAGATCATATTTTGCGCTCTCCTCTTTCACCCTCATTAAAAGGTTCTTTAATTCCTCCTCACTTTCTGCCATCAAGGTTGTGTCATCTGCATATCTGAGGTTGTTGGTATTTCTTCCGGCAATCTTAATTCCGGCTTGGGATTCATCTAGTCCAGCCTTTCGCATGATGAATTCTGCATATAAGTTAAATAAGCAGGGAGACAATATACAACTTGTCGTACTCCTTTCCCAATTTTGAACCAACTACTGAAGGTAATGGGGCCCTTTATATGTCCAGCTGTCCTGCGTCAACAACAAATTGGCACTGTTTTTTGTGTTGAATATATGCTACTGTATATGGTAATTTATGGACCCAATAGGTATCTCAAGCCATTTGCATATAACAAAATAACCAGCCCATGCAGAATGTAGGCACCCTGTATATAGAAAGGAGCAAACCAGTGATATTTTAGGGAGCAGGCTAGCAGGCGGGGCCCATGACTTACATCACAGGAGCCGACACAACACAAAACACTGCTGCTGTATGTAGGTTTTATTTGTGTTTTATCTTATATTTTGGAAATGTACATCCTTTTTTTCCTTTTAATTTTTTTGGGGGGCCCCCAAGAGAGTGGGGCACTAAGCTATAGCTTGTTTAACTTTTACATAAATCTGACCCTGCTAGCAGCCCTCAGTATCCTAGCTGGCAGTCCCTACCACAACTTGTGGAAGCCAGATTTCTAGTATTATGTGGGTGAAAATATGCTACACAGTTTTTCTCCAGACCATGCATAATTTTATAAACCTTGCCCATCTTTCTCTATCCCTTACACTTCTTCTAAACCAGTGATGGCCAAACTTGGCCCTCCAGCTGTTTTGGGGAATACAATTCCCACTGTCCCTGAACACTGGTCCTGTTAGCTAGGGATGATGGGAGTTGTAGTCCCAAAACAGCTGGAGGGCCACGTTTGGCCATCACTGTTCTAAACTAAGAAGCCTCAGACACCATAGTCTAACCCAGTGTTTCTCAACCAGTGTGCCTCCAGATGTTTTGGGACTACAACTCCCATCATCCCTAGCTAGCAAGACCAGTGGTCAGGAATGATGGGAGTTGTAGTCCCAAAACATCTGGAGGCACACTGGTTGAGAAACACTGGTCTAACCTCAGGTAGGGAAGAGAAGGAAGCATCTTACATCAGCTGTTCCCTCTTTTTTTCTTTAATCCTGCCACCCATAGAATCATAGAGTTGGAAGAGACCACAAGGGCCATCCAGTCCAACCCCCTGCCAAGCAGGAAACACCATCAAAGCATTCTTGACATATGTCTGTCAAGAACCTTGGAAAATGGAAAACCTTGGCGCTCAAAGTACATTGGTACTGTCTCCATAGCTGTTGCCACATTTAGATCGGCCCAGAGGAAAAGAGCCTCAAGAACACAAACAGGTCAAACTTCTGCGCTGTGCTGAATCTGGCAAGCGTATTATTAAGCAGCTATTAAAAATGGGCTTATAGGAGCCTCAGCTCAGGAACAAGAGTGGGACTCTCTCTCCACTGAAAGCGCCGCGGGTGTGCATGAGCAAAAACAGTCAGCAAGCCAAGGGCTCATTTCCTTTAATGCCCTAAAAACGCCACATGGTACTCACAAAATCAGGGTGGCTACAGAACAGAATTTACCACATCCTTTCAAGGTATACTTATGGGAGAATCCTTTCTTCTAACAGTAAAGGGCAGGGGGAAGCTATGGCTGGGTCGATGGGGCAGGCCAGGGAGGGGAAAGAGGGCTAAGGCTGTAAAAAATAATAATCCGAGGCGCAATCATTGCTAATTGAAAACTTTCCCTTTTCTGGAAATCTGTAGAGCCTTGCCAACTTGTCGTCAGACCTTGTGGCACCACTGCTAAATGCCAAGTCAGTGTGTAGGAAATCCACTCTTTAGCTGCATGATGGGATCTTGGCGAAGGAGGCAGGCTTGGTCTGCATTACCTGGGCTGCAGAAGAGTTAATCTCTCCCACTTGGCTTTTTCCATAAACCATTGCCTGGGATTCCTGGTTGCTGACAGCTAAAGGTGAGTTGTTAAATATCATTTGTTTATTTGTTTATTAAATTTTGTTACTGCCCTTCATCTGAGGATCACAGTGGTGGTTTACCGTTTAGAAACACAAAATACATAGTAACAAATATATACCGGACTAGGCGCAACCAGAGATGCCTATCAGATTGGCCATGCGGCAAGAATATTCCCACAAGGCTCTTTTGAGAGTAATAGTGCTGAAGAGCAAGATATACACCCTTCTAAATTAATTAATCAGTAAGAAACTAAGGGCAGAGCTGCAACACACACTGGGTGCACATGGCTTCCCCCAAAGAATCCTGGGAACTGTAGTTTGTTGTGGATGCTGGGAATTGTAGCTCAGTGAGGGGGGGACTACAGTTCCCAGTAATCTATGGGGGAAGCACATGTGTACTCTCTCACAGGCCCATATAAGTTCAGCACAAACAGTTGGGCCTGGTGAACATTTAAGGTTCCCAACCCTAATCTGCGGGTTGCCATCTGCTTGGATTTTATTCTGATCTTGATCTGATTTTAGGATGTGTTTTAATTGATGGCCTGATTTTATGTTAGTGTGTTATACATTTGATGTTAGCCGCTCTGAGCGCGGTTCTGGCCAGGGAGGGTGGGGTATAAATAAAAACAATAAGTATTATTATTATTATTACTATTGTTACTAAATGTGCTATGGCTGTATGGAGTGGATCTGCCCTAGTTGTGAATTTGACCATTATAATAAGAAGTTCAAGGGAGCTGGAAGTGTTTGTGTGTTTGTGTGGTCTCTCTGCATTTAAAGTTTGCTCTTGTGCACAAACGCACTCACGCACTCCTCTGTGGGGAGAGATCCAAGGCCTTAGCTTTGGGCTTTCTAAAACAAGCGTGGGAAGAAGCAGCAAAATTCACTCGACCGCCCTCCTTTCTCTCTCCCCCCCCTCCCCACCGCACTTGTTTAAAATACCCAAAGCCACATTCAATCCTCTCTTTGTTAGGTGGCACGCTATTCAGGATCAAGAACTGGGGAACCAGCCGCTGCGGAGAGAGAGACAAAAGCAGCATTATAGGTGCACACCTACAGAGAGCAATTGGAAAGTGTACATCAAAGTGCCTTTTCCCTGAGAGACAATTACTGCATTATGTGCAACTTAGGCAAAATGTCATTGAAACGGCTGAAGACGCCCACACATCTTTTCCTCTTCAAAATATAAACACCTTTGCCCATGGTTTCCCCCCACACACACCTTTCTGCCATTCTTAACACAACCAACAATGCCATGTACAACCTTTGAGGAAAGGGCAACAGCTGCAAAAATATTCTATGTATTATTGCGCAAATATTTAGTCTATCTTTCTTCTTAGACAAGAATGGATAGTGCCACCTGCGTGCTTTCAAGGCAGATGTTTTTTCATCCGCTTGGAAGTTACGCAAGAGGAGCCCTACCTGGATCAGACCAAAGGCAATAGTGGTCCCAGTTACTGCAGCTGGCATAATCTTCACAGCACCCCTGCAATATAGGCTAGGCCGAGAGGCGGCAAGCTTTATAGCTGAGCTGGGCTTTGAACCCCCGTTTCCCAGGTCCTGTGGTCTGGCACTCCAACCACAACACCAAATTGGCTCAGGTGTCATCATACCTCAAATCTACCACATTACTAGCACTGGGGTTTTTTCAGGGCTGTACAGGCTGGCTTTTTGGACAAATGCTGAGTTTGCATCTTATATTAAAGTTGGTTTTTGCTTTTAGATGTGGTTGGGGTAAGCTACACTTCTGTGAATCCTCTCTCTCCAAACCTGCTCCTCCGTTTATTATTTTTATTTTGCAAGGCACCAACTGCCACTCATTTGTTTCTTCCTCTCCCCAAAGTCCCCCGGGGGCTGCTGTCTCCCACGCTATTAATTTAAACGGAATGTCTACCAGGGAAACCAAAGTCGCTTCCCACCCTCCAGGTCCCACTTCTCAGCAGATGGCAAAGTTATAAATATCAACACATTCGTCAGCTAGTGGTACTCAAACCAGGCAGAGCTTAAAAATACCACAATGGATTCACAGAATCATAGAATTTCAGGGTTGGGAGGGGCCCAAAAGGGCAGCTAATCGAACCTCCTGCAATGCAGGAATCACAGCAAGAGAATCCTTGATCGGCAAGCAACGTTTATTTCAACTCTGGCGTTGCACCTCCAAAATGCAGAGCCTGAGTTCCTGCAGTGGAGGTGCATCGAGAATTATGGAGCTCCATGCAGACATTTATTTGCTGTGCGCAATCCGTACCATTGGAGCATGAAAGGCTGGGCTTATATAAACCCTTGGGTGCCCGGGACATAAATTCAAGCACATGAACAGGACAATGAATGGTACAAATTAAGTAGATCTGTGGGAGGTTCAGCACAGATGAAAGAAACTAGGAGGTGATAGAATCATAGAATCATAGAGTTGGAAGAGACCACAAGGGCCATCCAGTCCAACCCCCTGCCAAGCAGGAAACACCATCAAAGCATTCTTGACATATGCCTGTCAAGCCTCTGCTTAAAGACCTCCAAAAAAGGAGATTCCACCACACTTCTTGGACGCAAATTCCACTGTCGAACAGCTCTTACTGTCAGGAAGTTCTTCCTAATGTTTAGGTGGAAGCTTCTTTCTTGTAGTTTGAATCCATTGCTCCGTGTCCGCTTCTCTGGAGCAGCAGAAAACAATCTTTCACCCTCCTCTATATGGCATCCTTTAATATATTTGAACATGGCTATCATATCACCCCTTAACCTTCTCTTCTCCAGGTTAAACATACCCAGCTCCCTAAGCCGTTCCTCATAAGGCATCGTTTCCAGGCCTTTGACCGTTTTGGTTGCCCTCTTCTGGACACGTTCCAGCTTGTCAGTATCCTTCTTGAACTGTGGTGCCCAGAACTGGACACAGTACTCCAGGTGAGGTCTGACCAGAGCAGAATACAGTGGTACTATTACTTCCCTTGATCTAGACACTATACTCCTATTGATGCAGTGATGAAGCTGGCCTCAAACCACCCAGTCTCCTGGGTACTCTCCTGGCATCCAACACTCGGGGTCATCAGGCAGACTAGGCCCTAGGGCAGCCTTTGCCAAGTTGGTGCGCTCCAGGCATTTTGGACTACAATTCCCAGCAGCCTCAGCCAGCATGGCCATGGAGGGTACCTGGTTGGCTGCCATAGGGGAAAAGAAATGGGCTGCATTTCTAGCCTGAAGCAACACAGCTGACTCTCCAAGGCAATTGAGGCTCTATAAGGCCCAATAATCCCAAACCGGAATTAAGATTGCCGGAAGAAATATCAACAACCTCAGATATGCAGATGACACAACCTTGATGGCAGAAAGCGAGGAGGAATTAAAGAACCTTTTAATGAGGGTGAAAGAGGAGAGCGCAAAATATGGTCTGAAGCTCAACATCAAAAAAACCAAGATCATGGCCACTGGTCCCATCACCTCCTGGCAAATAGAAGGGGAAGAAATGGAGGCAGTGAGAGATTTTACCTTCTTGGGCTCCTTGATCACTGCAGATGGTGACAGCAGTCACGAAATTAAAAGACGCCTGCTTCTTGGGAGAAAAGCAATGACAAACCTAGACAGCATCTTAAAAAGCAGAGACATCACCTTGCCGACAAAGGTCCGTATAGTTAAAGCTATGGTTTTCCCAGTAGTGATGTATGGAAGTGAGAGCTGGACCATCAAGAAGGCTGATCGCCGAAGAATTGATGCTTTTGAATTATGGTGCTGGAGGAGACTCTTGAGAGTCCCATGGACTGCAAGAAGATCAAACCTATCCATTCTTAAGGAAATCAGCCCTGAGTGCTCCCTGGAAGGACAGATCGTGAAGCTGAGGCTCCAATACTTTGGCCACCTCATGAGAAGAGAAGAATCCTTGGAAAAGACCCTGATGTTGGGAAAGATTGAGGGCACTAGGAGAAGGGGACGTCAGAGGACAAGATGGTTGGACAGTGTTCTCGAAGCTACGAACATGAGTTTGACCAAACTGCGGGAGGCAGTGCAAGACAGGAGTGCCTGGCGTGCTATGGTCCATGGGGTCACGAAGAGTCGGACACGACTAAACGACTAAACAACAACAAAGGCCCAATAAATCCTTTGCAGCCAAGCCAGCTAGTTAGTGCGTTCTGCCTGTTATTTTGTCAAAAAATAAAGCATCCTTGCCCTGCCTTTCTGCCAAACAAGGTTCCCAGACTGGTTTGCAAGGTCCAAAAATAAGACAGTCCTTGCCCTAAGGTTTGCAATCTATAAAATACATGTGACAAAAGGAAAGGTGATTGGGAGGGAGGAGGGGGAAAGCAGCTTGTTCACCAGTTCAAGGAGGGTGATGATGCGAGAACACCTGCATCATTCGCTGCTTCCCCCTGCCTTTTCCAAAATTTGGCAGGTGACACAATTAAGGTAGCAGTGAAACAGAGCTGAAATATTTCTCCAGCAGGGCAAAATCTCTAATGCTGTTCTGGTTGTTGTTGTTGCTGCTGCTGCTACTTTTCCTGGCACCATTATTCTCTCCTTCTGGGCTCTGCTTCCATCTTCTCCTGCAGCCCCATTAATCACAAGTGTCAGAGAAGGGGAAGGAAACATGCCCACCAAAATGTTTTCAGGATTTCCCCCTCTTTGGGCACACAGAGAAATTTCTCAACTGCCCTGGAAGAAGCTGCAACCCCGTGTGCAGTCAACCTTCTTGAATCCCACCGATTTCAAATAAGCCACAACCTCTCGGAGTACAGAATTCTCCGCTGACATCTAAACCTGCCTTATAGTCAGTCAAGCCGTTTGTCCAGGGTGGGGCAACCAGTGGCCCTGCAAAGCATTGCAACTCCTTGCAATGTAGGAATCTCAGCTAAAGCATCCCTGACAGATCCAACCTCTGCTTAAAAACCTCCAAGGAAGGAGAGGCCACCACCTCTTGAAGGAGTCCGTTCCACTGTTCAACAGCTCTTACTGTCAGAAAGTTCTTCCTGACGTTTAGTTGGAATCTACCGTATTTTCTTGTAATTTGAATCCATTGGTTCAGCTCCTCCCCTCCGCAGCAGCAGAAAAAAATGTTGTGGGACTACGACTCTTGACATCACTGGTTGTGTTGGCTAGGGTGGATAGGAAAGGACTTATTCATGCAATGTTAAACTGCGGAACTCACTCCCACAAGATGCAGCAATGGCCACCAACACGGGTGTCTCCAAAAGAGGATTGGACAAATTTGTGGAGGATAAGGCTGCCAATGGCTACTAGCTATGATGGCTATAGTTCACCTCCACCGTGAGAACAGGATGGTGGACTAGATGGGCTGCTGGCTTGATCCAGCAGGGCACAGTAAAAAAAAAACATCTAGGAGTGCTAGCACCAGGCGGAGGAATGGTTCTCTACCATAGAGCTTTCATTATCCCCATATTAATACATACATCAATATCATCACCATTCAAACTGAAGTTGCTTCTATTGTACGAAATTATGAAGTATGTATCTTTCATTGGACAGCTCGTGAAGTTCAGATCCAAGTCCATCTTTCTTTGATCCGTCTTTTTCCTTTGTTTCCAAATTTTTACATTTGGTTTTTCTTACGAGAGAGGACGCTCAAACAGCCTTCTCGTAATCTGGAGCGATGGAGAACTCTCAATCTGTTTTACGGCATCGTAAAAAGAAATGCCAGTGGGATCATTTAAGGCCCATGCAAGTGAAAATGTTTATCATCGGGAAGGAGCCAAGACGTAAAATTGGATTTTACTTGGTGTGCTCCACGACGGAACATCAATAAAAAAGGGAATTCCATAAAACTAATAAGAGATCTTGCTTATTGGGCCGGTCAGCATATAAAAATACTCTTGGCTAAACCTCTCAGGGAGTAAATTACTGTAACTCTATAATTAGTAGGACAACAGCATAAGACCATGGCTAGCCATATAGAAGCGGGTGCAAAACCAGTGACTCCTCGAGAAGTTATTGGATTCCCAGCAGCCTCAAAAGCCAGAGATGGTGGGGTACTGTTCATCTGGAGGGCACAGGTTCCCTTCAGTCAGCCCTAAGAAGCAACACAGTTAACAGAACAAGCCAGGATCCATCATAAAATACATTTAAAGCAACAACTTTGGGCTGGATATATTAGCTAGCTCGCTGCAAAAACACCATGCTACCCACCCACATATAAAAGTGAAAGCAATTCCAAAATTAGAAGTTTAGGGCACGGATTTCCCCCTTGCATCAAAAGAAATTGCCAGGAAGGTATTTTTTAAAAGCACTACAAGGATCAAGGCTCTGGGATCGCAGAATACCCGAGTGCTGTTTGAGGACAGAGTAAAATAAGGAGAGAGATATCTAAGAAGTAGCTACTTGTTTCTCCTTATGGTGACTGGCAAGCCATGTCTGTCACTCATCGCCAGTAAACTGTGTGTGATAAACACACACAAATATATCCTTTAACTACAGGGCAGCGCAGCCCAGAGACTGAACATCAAAGGGCCAAAGAATCATTTGCATCCCACTCTCTTTCCCGTTTTCCCAAACCACAACCATGGCGAGGAGGGAGAATTCTCTGTGGCTCAACAACAAGGATCCTTGATGGCTGAATAATCTGGCAATGGAATACAAAAGTTCCAGTCAAATCATGCACAGACACACACACAGGGCGAGGGGAGAAAGATGCCATTCCATATGCCTGGTGCTATTGCTCAGATGGGCACCCTGTTGTTGTTTAGTCGTTTAGTCATGTCCGACTCTTCGTGACCCCATGGACCATAGCACGCCAGGCACTCCTGTCTTGCACTGCCTCCCGCAGTTTGGTCAAACTCATGTTCGTAGCTTCGAGAACACTGTCCAACCATCTTGTCCTCTGTCGTCCCCTTCTCCTAGTGCCCTCAATCTTTCCCAACATCAGGGTCTTTTCCAAGGATTCTTCTCTTCTCATGAGGTAGCCAAAGTATTGGAGCCTCAGCTTCACGATCTGTCCTTCCAGGGAGCACTCAGGGCTGATTTCCTTCAGAATGGATAGGTTTGATCTTCTTGCAGTCCATGGGACTCTCAAGAGTCTCCTCCAGCACCATAATTCAAATGGGCACCCTAAACTTCCTCATTGCCACTGCAATCACTGGTCAATCTGTCTTAGCATTGCCTACACACTAACACCCATTGGTCCCCCAGTTTCAGGCTTAGGCTGCATGCAAAGCAATGTAAGGAAAGCCTGCTGGATCAGGCCAAAAGAGGCCCATCTAGTCCAGCAAGCTGTTCTCACAATGGCCAACCAGATGCCTATTATGGGAAACCTGAAAGCTGGATTCTAGACCAAGCCAGGGTTCGAAATTGGCCAGGCGCATTTTGCACCTGGCTCTGGGCCACTTGTGACCAAGTGAAGATGCCCAGGTGCAAGGAATGGCACCTGGCACCTCCAACATCTGGTGAGGCATGCTTGGAGAGCCTTGGATCTGGACTGCTTTCACACACTAGCAACACACCCTGTAGAATTCCACCCGTGGTATTTTATCTGCACAATCAGAATGAATTTCAAGAACCAAAAAGTTGTTATTGAAAAGAGCCGCCTGGCCCCAAAATGCCAACGAGGCGTTCAGTTTCGGCGACCATAACCCTGGTTGAAGGAGCCATTTGGTGCCTAGTTTATATATCTGAGTTTCTAGGACTGCCAAGAGTGCTCTCCCCTCCTGTGGTTTCCAGCAACTGGTATTCAGAAGCACTGCTGCCTTGAACCATGGATGCAGAGCAAAGCCATAACTGATCAGTGAAAAAATCTGTAGGCCAGCTCTATGGCTACCAATGTTATCCCCCCCTCCCAACCCCAATTCCAAGAGGATGTTGGAGGGTGTCCAGATCCAAGGCCTCTCCAAACATGCCCTTGAAATGCTTCCCTTTTTTTTTGCTTTCTCCATTATCTAGCCACAAATGACGGGGGAAGGGAAAATTCAAGATTTCTGCAGCAATGAGTGGCTGCATTCCTCCTCTCCCCAGATCTGCAAAATTTTATCAATATCTCCTCCAGGTGACCATAGGTTGGCCCCTTTCAATTTACCTGGGGCTGCCAGTGGCTCAGCCTAGATTCATCCAAGCTGTAAAGGGTATGCATTATCTCTGTTGCTATAAGAGCGGGGAGTTTGGCAGGAGCTGCTGTATATATTGCTCATTATTAGTTTTAATTTTATATATATTGTACTTTTAATAGCATGCTCTTGGGTAAGCCACCCCGGGGAATATTGAATGATGGGCAGCTCTATAAATCAAAATTTGAATAAATAAACAATGCCTTTGCCAGAGTCTCTGGGGAGCTTCTGTTTTAGAGTAGAGATGGCACCAAACCATCTGGGCTGAATCCCTCTGGGCTCCATGTAAGGCCATTTCATACATCTCCTGGCACCACATGTGAATTAAGTTTAGCCGTTCCAAGGGCTGTCCACTTCCAGGGAAGCGCAAGAAATCATTCTGCGTGGTTTATGTTCGCAGCAAGAGAAAACAGGAGTGTTTTTCTTCACTGCAGCCAGGCCTTGCAGGAAACTGAACCAGAAATCGATAGAATGACCATCAAACAGCATCCTTCAACCCCACAAATTATTATTATTGTTGTTGTTGTTGTTGTTGTTTATACCCCATCCATTTGGGTATTATGGATAAAATGGGGTCGAAACAGCAATGGAGCAGAAAACAGGGTGAAGTTTCCAGAGTGGCAAAGGAAACAAAATGAACTATTGGGGGTGCCGAGGGGAACAGGTAGGCAGGCGACCAGAGACAAGGCGAGAGGAAGCACATTCTACCGAGGTCGAGAGCAACCCCATCCCGAGACAAAAATAAATAATTCCGGGAACATGAATGTTTGCGTTTGTACAAGGCTCCGGCAGCCCTGGGCAGATGAGAGGCAAGGGTGTGTTTGTATTAACTTTGGCCTGGTTTTCCCATCCCAATGTGCTCTCCCGGCTCTGACAGAGATTTTCTACAAAATAATTTTTCAGCCTTTCCACAGCCAGGAGGGCACGAGGGGCTCCTCTGTTAGTTATCTCAATAAACCAAACTTTCCGACTGTTCAGCATCTCTGAACCTGTGCCTGTAGGTGTGTGATACACTCAACCATAAAGCCATCTAGGTTAGTGGTCCTGTGGGAATGAGTTTCACAGTCTAACAATCACATATTCCTGATCCATGTATAGTCTGGCCTCCCTGTGGCAGTGTTCGCACATAATCTTAAACCATAGTTCAACATTGCCAGGAAAAGCTGCAGTGAGCCTCGCATCTGTATAGACTTGAGCCTCGCCCTTCTTTCCATGAGGCCATCATGAGAGATTTGGAAGCCTTTGCTTCCTTTCCAACAGTTTGACGTGGCTCCCAAACCTTGTCAAAATTGGGTAGCCTTGACTATTGTTAGTGGAAATTACTCAACTTCAAAACAGAGTTTTTAAAAAGCTGGCTTTGTTTTCAGTAAACTTAAAGATCAACCATAGCTTAGGGTTGAGATGTCATAGTTAACCTCCAATTTGCAGTGTTGGAGGAGAGGGGGAAGGAAGATTGTGCAAGTTCAAGATTTGCTGCAGCTCACCCTTGCAAGGTTAAACTGTGGTTTGACATTATGAGGAAACCAAGGCACAGTGTGTTTGTTGCTGGGGTTTGAGCCTGCATTATTCAGTTTGCAGCATCCACTGCTACCTCCACAGGTTGTCCTCACTTCTGATCGAAGCTTGCAGGTAAGCGGATGAGGTACCCAGCAGGCCACTAATTGACTGGTGGATTTCTCTGTTTCCCTTCCAATCTCCCAAGCAGTTCACCAAACACAAACCAAACATTCCATTTCTTTCAATATTTAAACAAATAAAGCATGATTAAACATCAGGAATAGCTTTCTAAGAGCTGTTGGATAGTGGAACGGATTCAGGAAGTGGTGGATTCTCCTTCCTTGGAGGGGCTAGATGGTCACCTGTCATGGATGCTTTAGCTGAGATTCCTGCATTGCAGGGGGTTGGACTAGATGACCCTCGGGGTCCCTTCTAATTTTACAATTCTACGATGCTATGATAACGCAGTCCTGCCAGCCTAGTAGTTCGAAAGCACGTCAAAGTGCAAGTAGATAAGTAGGTACCGTTCTGGTGGGAAAGTAAACGGCGTTTCCGTGTGCTGCTCTGGTTCGCCAGAAGCGGCTTATTCATGCTGGCCACATGACCTGGAAGTTGTCTGCGGACAAACGCCGGCTCCCTTGGCCTACAGAGCAAGATGAGCATGCAACCCCAGAGTCGTCCGCGACTGGACCCAACAGTCAGGGGTCCCTTCACCTTTATAATAACGCAGAGTAGCATTAAAAATACAACAAAATATACACACAGCAACGTCTTTGCCGAAACAAGCAGGTTTTAGTCAAATATGTCTCAAGAAAAAGATTGGAGGGGGTGGGTTGAGGAAAACTTAATTCAGAAGTTTGGTTCATGACTCTTGGGTAAGGAAGGAATAAGGGATGTTGGCATTCCATCTAAAAACACATCTACCTGGGAGCTAGCTCCCTGTACCATGCTATCCTTGAGCACCCCTATACACTTGGACATCTGTAGGCAGGGCCGGTCCACCCATGAGGCAAGGTGAGGCGGCCGCTTCGGGCAGCAGGATCCGTAGGGGTAGCAGATACGGCCTCCAATAAATGCATCACCCACTGCTGCACGGCCCTTGGAGGTTGGATCTGCCGCCTCCTTGGCAGTCCCTCTATGCCTCCTCCTCCCCAGCAGCCTCTTGGTGAACAGGAGACACTGTCCATTGGTCTCCTTCCACCTCACTATACTAACTCCAGAAACCCAAGACCACGTGGAGGAGGCTCCTCCCCACGCCAGCATCGTCCAATCCAAAAGCCAAGGCCATCCTGATGGTGACAGAGAGCGGTAAGGGTGCACCTGGGGCCCACCAGGTGTTCTGCACTACAACTCCCAGCAGCCATGACAGCCATTAGTCAAGGGAAATGGGAGTTGTGCTCCAACAACATCTGGAGAGCTCCAGGTTGAGCAAGGCTGATCTGAATAATCTGAGAGCAGTTATAAGGAGGAAAATGAGAGAAGTCTGTGGATGATGATTCTTTATTAAATTGGTATATCGCCCCTCACCCAGGGTGATTCACAACATAAAAACACAAAATGACAACTCGCACAATATATAATAAAAACAAACTAAAGACACCTCCCTCCCACGAACACATTTAAATGGTGACTTCAAGTTCCTTTCAGAAGCACCAAGAAATTGATGATCAACATGGCATACAGACAATTCTCCCCTTTCAAAATATCACACTCACAGACCCACATAATTATTCCCCCACCCCTCCCAGCAGAAAGAAATCCAAGTCTAACAGGAGCATTCATATCCTACTTTCCCTCAAATCTCCCATTGCAAAAAAAAAAAAAAAAAAAACAGGAAGGAAGGCAGAATCAGAGCATATGTTTTAAAGACAAGAAAACATGGGGTTTCTCTCCCGGAAACTAAAAACACTATCCCAGAGTATCATGTAGCGCGTTTCCGAGAGTTAATCTTCAGAATCTGCAATCCTAAAATGTCAACGGGGAAGGGTTGTAACTTTGTAGTAAGGAAAATGCTTTGCACATTAAAAAAAAAACACTCTGGTTTGAGACACCTCTTGGAAATATATTTTTTCAGAGAGCAAGGCGGGAAACAGAGATATTTAAGAAGGAGGAGGAGGACTGTCGCTCTGAGCTAAAAGCATGGGCCGGACTGAATAACAATCTGACACAGTGACCCTCGGAGGGTATTTCTGAGCAAGCAGGTCCACAATGCCTGCCACAAAACGCCCGGTCCCTTTCGCCATGCTTTACGGATCCATTCTGATCCACTGCTCACCACCCAAAACAAACAGCCTGCATTGCTATGATCGTTGCTTCTGTTATAGGATTCCTGTCTTTTTGGGACACAGTCACAGGGCAGAAAGGCATGTGTACCTCTCAGGATGAGGTGCACTCACGGTTAGCGCATGGGGCTGGCTCCCAAGAAGCCACAGGGCGAGCGCATGGACCCTTTTCAGCAGACATGGGGAAGGGCCCCCACTTGCCACAACAAGGGAGAAGGTGCTCCAAAACTCCACAAGTACATTTCCTAGGAAAACTCACTGGGGGGTGGGGTGGGGATGTCCTAATGTATAACCGGGACCACTAGATCCCCTCTGACTGCCTGGACCTGACTGTCTGCTCCCATTCCGGAGAGCACATGGACGGAGCATATGCTCAGAACTCCCCATCCAAGACTGGGAGTCCACTCTCTGCCTGCTTCTTCCCGGCTGCTTCCTGAGCGGATCCTGCAACGAGGAGGCTCCCGGGAGGCCATGAGGAGCTGGCAGGAGTGCCAGCTTGGCCCCGTGGCCGTGGGTGCGGGGGGGGGCAGTGGGTGCCATGCAGCCCTGGCGCCTAAATATGTGGGTGCCCGGCCTCTTCATGGGGAATTCTGTGGCTGCTCGGGCACCCAGGGCCCCAGCATGCATGGGAGCTGGTCATTCATTGCAGCCCCCGGCCCCGGATCTGTATCCTCGACGCCTTGGCTTGCATTGCAAGCCATTATATCCCCCAGGCTCCTTCTTCCCCCAGACGCCAGGCACGTGAAACCGTTCCGGGCTGCGGAAGGGAGGGGAACCGGGGCTGATCCTGCACCGGAGGGAAATGCATGCAAGCCAAAACAAACCCCTTCCTCTGCAAGAGCAAGGAGGGGCTGTCCTGTGCAAAGTCAGAGCCACCCCACCCGGCGCACCCCGGGGTCGCCCTCTAGAAATCTCTGCAGCGCTTACCTCGTAGCTGCAGGGAGGCGAGCAAGTTCTCGCACAGCTGCCGGCAAGCGGGAGGAAAGGGCTTCCGAGGGAGGGAAGGAAGGAAGGAAGGAGGCAGGCTAAGCCCGGGCGCCGCTGCCTGCGCGCTGCCTGCCTGCCACCGTCCCGCGTCTGCAGCCCAGCGGCGCCGGCGGCCAATGCTCGGCGCGCCGTGGGAAGCGGAGCTTTTAAGACGGGGAAGGAAAGGGGGGCCGGCGCGCCCCCTGGTGGAGATGTGAGGGAGACCATAAATAGTAGAAATGGAAGGGTGCACCCAAGGGTCATCCAGTCCAACCCCCTGCAATGCAAGCATCTCAGCTAAAGCATCCATGACAGATGAGCATCCAACCTCTGCTTAAAAACCTCCAAGGAAGAAGAGTCCACAACCTTCCAAGGGAGACCGTTCCACTGTCTAGCCCAGGCTTCCTCGACCAGCTTGAGGAAGCCTGGTCTAGCAGTTCTTCCTATCAGAAAGTTCTCCCTGATGTCGGAATTTCCTTTCTTGTAATTTGAAGCCATTGGTTCGAGTCCTACCCTCCAGAGCAGGAGAAAACAAGCTTGCTCCCTCTTCCATGTGACAGCCCTTGAGATATTGGAAGATGACTCTCCTATCTCCTCTCAGTCTCTTTTCCAGGGTAAACATACTCCTTCATTCCTCATAAGCAGGCACCCCCAAACTTCGGCCCTCCGGATGTTTTGGACTACAATTCCCATCATCCCTGACCACTAGTCCTGTTAGCTAGGGACCATGGGAGTTGTAGGCCAAAACATCTGGAGGGCCGCAGTTTGAGGATGCCTGCTCATAAGGCTTGGTTTCCAGACCCTTGATCATCTTGGTTGCCCCTCTCTGCACACCTCCAGCTTGTCAACATCTTTCTTAAACTGTGGTGCCCAGAACTGGTACTCCAAGTGTGGTCTGACCAACGCAGAATAGAATGGTACTATAATTTCCATTGATCTGGACACTAGACTTCTGTTGATGCAGCCTAGAATAGCGTTAGCTCTTTTTGCTGCTGCATCACATAGATGGAGCTTGAAGAAGAAGACAACGATGAAAGCAAGCCTCTGTTCCAGGCTTCCTCAAACTCGGCCCTCTAGATGTTTTGGGCCTACAACTCCCATGTTCCCTAGCTAGCAGGACCAGTGGCCAGGGTTGATGGGAATTGTAGTCTCAAAACATCTAGAAAGTTGAGTTTGAGGAAGCCTGCTCTATCCTTTAACATTTTATGTTGCTCGTTCAGGGAAAATGGCGGGGCTACCTAAACAAAGCTCCGATTAGTTTGTATGGCAGGCTGAAAAACTGGGGCTGGTTTTCCTGGGATGAATAATAGATTTGTGGAGTTGAAAGGCACTCCAAAGGTCATCCAGTCTAACCCCCTCCAATCAGCGTTTGAAATTCTCCAGGCACATTTAGTACCTGGCTTTCGGCCACTTGTGACGAAGTGAAGATGCCCGGGTGCCAGGATTGGTGCCTGATGTCTCCACCATCTGGAGGTTCATGTCTGGGTAGCCTTGGATCTTGACTATCTTCACCCCCTAGCAACACATCGTGTAGAATACTATCTTCCGTGTTTTATCTGCAGTCAGAACGAATTTCAGGAACCCAAAAGTCGCATTGAAAAATGACTTTTGAGCCGTCTCCCCCCCCAAGGCAACTGGGCATTCCGTTCTGGCGGCTGTAACCCTGGTTTAAGGAGCCACTTGGCGCCTAGCTTAAATATCTGATTTCTAGCTGCCTGCAATGCAGGAAATCACAGCTAAGTAAATATGCAAGAAGTTTCTGTTTTCATACCGCCTCAGCCCATTGAGTCGTTTGCTTTACTGCATTGATAGCTCGCCTCTTTGGGATACATGGTTCTCCCCCTCCTCTTCATTCAATCCCCACAACAATCCAGTGAGGTAGGTTACACTGAGAGGCAGCAGCTGGCCCAGTTTCACCCAGGGAGCTTCACAGCCAAGTGGGGGGTCTGAACCCTTGCTTCCCAGGTCCTAGTCCCATCAGCCCCCAGCAAGCACAGGTGTTTGGTGCTGGGGTTGATGGGAGTTGTAGTCCCAAACATCAGGAGCACACCAGGCTGCGAAAGGCGGAGTAATCTCAGGCAGAGCCTTTCCCCCAGGAAGGGAATTAAATGCTAGGCCACCACAGAAAAGGCCCTGCCAATGGACATTACGTTGGTGGGTTACAAATACCTTTAAATAAATAAATAAGTAAATAAATAAATAAATAAATAGGTAGACTTCACCTTTGAAGACCTGGGGACAGGCCTTAGAGCAGAATCTTGGTCTTCAGGCAGATTTGCATGGGAGGAAGCAATCTTAAATAGGACAAATCCTTTTACCAACTCAGACCATTGATCCACCTGGCCTGGTATTGTCTCTCCTGCATCTCGTTGTAGCATCCTTGCAACAGAGATGCTTAGGCCTCTGGGCATCTTGTGAACTTATAAATCAACAAAATGCAACCCAGTAACAGCAAAAAAGTTTCTGAAACTACTAATTCAATATCATTTAAAAAAAACAGCTGAGGAAAAAAACCTGGTGTAAACACACGCACACACATACACATTTTACAAAACCTCCATTCAATCCCCAAGGCATTACATATGTCAGTGTGGTGAGGTGGTTGGAGTGTTGGATTAGGACCTGGGAGACACTCAGCCATGAAGCATTAAAACCTTTGGAAAGGCTTCGTCTCCTGATCTTTGTTCTCCGGCAACTGGGAGTCAGGACATCGCAGTCTTGATAATAATAATAATAATAATAATAATTTATTATTTATACCCCGCCCATCTGGCCGGGTTCCCCCAGCCACTCTGGGCGGCTTCCAAAAAAAAACAGAAATTCTAAAATACAGAAATCCATCAAACATTAAAAGCTTCCCTAAACAGGGCTGCCTTGAGATGCCTTCTAAAGGTCTGGTAATTGTTCTCTTTGACCTCTAGTGGGAGGGCATTCCACAGGGTGGGTGCCACTACCGAGAAGGCCCTCTGCCTGGTTCCCTGTAACTTGGCCAAAGATTCTCGTGAGTGAGCAGGCCAGGCCTTGTCTTTAAAAAGTTGGCGGGAGAGGCAGGGAAGCTTGTTGGGACACCTTCGTCATTTCGGTCCGTTTCCGAACTTTTTGACCTGCTCCTGAACTCATGAATTGTGACACCCAAGTCCTATGTCGGCTGTACCTCTATAAATGTATATCTTTCATGCTTCCAAGTACAGTGGTACCTCTAGTTGCATACTGCTCTTGTTACGGACTTTCAGCTTACAAACCCGGCAGTGTTTACTTCCGGGTTCGCCATGTGCGCATGTGCAGAAGCGATCTGTGCGCTTCACGCATGCGCAGAAGTGCTCGATCGCGCTGCACACATGTGCGGAAGAGGCGCTCTTGTTGCGGACTTTTCAGGGTGCGAACGGCACCCCGAAACTGATTAGGTCTGCAACTAAAAGTACCACTGTAAGAGCCTCTCTCTGCAGGGGCGTAGGAAGGGGTGGGGTGGAGGTGCGGACCGCCCCGGGTGTTATCCTGAAGGGGGCTGACATTTGGTGCGGGGGGGGGGCGCCTGCAACTCCCCGAAGCCCAGCAAGCAGCAAAGTGGCAAGAGACGAAGCAGCTGCTGCGGCTCTCCTCCTTCCCTTGGCTCCCTGTAGGCTTGGGAATCGCGGGGTGGGCACTGAATGTCACCCCCCCCCGTGCCAAGATTGGCCCCTGAGGGTGAACGGCATGTGTGTTGCTCCAGGTGCCTGACTCTCTGCTTGTATTGGAGCTGGGGAGACATGACAGACTCCACACTGCTGCAAAGTGTCCTGCATATTTTTGTTTCACCGCATGAAGTGAATGGGTGCTAGAATCAGAATTGCGCAGGATGGAACCCGGCGTTGCTCAAAACTTTCCAGCCCTGCATTCCGGGTAAGGATCCAAGCTAGAACTTTCACCCTTGCCCCCAAAATGTGCTATAAAATCATATGCCCCCGGCACGCCGGCCTCTTTCAGATTAAAAAAAAGGCTCCCATCTCTATTATTTTGGGAAGATCAATTGCTTCCTCGTTTAAATGTGAAGCTGTTTGTGTGCCTCTTGAGCTGCGGTGGGTGAGAAGGAGAGTCATGGAGAAAACCCGATGGGGAAGGCGATGCGTCACGGCCCGTCTGTCGGGGTAATCTGCTAACATGAGACACAAAGTCCTTCGCAAGCCTTATGCAGATGAAAGGAAAGATATCAGTGTTGGAGGGGAGAGAGAGCAAAGCAGCACCAGAGCTAGCAAAGCTCATACATGGTATGAAAAGGAAACAGCACCAGCCCGCGAGGAGAGCCTTTTGTTAGCTAATTGGATCTGAGTCTGCCCGGACTGAAAACTAAAGCAGGTGCGATCTGGCATATAGATTTCCTTTCCGCCGGCTCAGGTGGCCTCGCTGTGAGGTGCCGATAGTGGCGTCATTGTGGCAGATCTCCTGCACAGGCCCTGCGTCATGGAATGGAAGCTGTATATCCGCAAATCATACGCTGAACCCGGAGGTGGCTGCTGCCCATTGAGACTGATAGGGAAGAAGGCAAGGCGGAAAACACTTGGTGGAGTCAGGCCTCCTCTGCACTACACATTTAAAGCTGCGTCGTGACACTTCAAACAGTCATGGCTCCTTCCAGGAGTGTCGGCTTGGCCCAGCAACCATGAGTGGAGCAATGGATTCAAACTACAAGAAAGAAGATTCCACCTAAACATTAGAAAGAACTTCCTGACAGTAAGAGCTGTTCGGCAGTGGAATTTGCTACCAAGGAGTGTGGTGGAGTCTCCTTCTTTGGAGGTCTTTAAGCAGAGGCTTGACAGGCATATGTCAAGAATGCTTTGATGGTGTTTCCTGCTCGGCAGGGGGTTGGACTGGATGGCCCTTGTGGTCTCTTCCAACTCTACGATTCTATGATTCTACCGGTATGATTCTACGAGTGCCAGGAGCTGTGGGTGCCATGAAGCGTGCATGGCCCTGGCACCTAAATTTGTGGCTGCCTGGCCCTTTTATGGGGAATTTTGTGGGTGTTCGGGCACTCAAGGCTCCAGGGAGTTGGCACCTATGGCTCCCTCGGCCCAAAGAATCCAGGGAACTGTAGTTTTGTAGGGCACTGAGAGTTGGTCGGAGGCCCCCTCTTGCCTGCACAGACTGGCAATTTCCAAAGTGGAATAACTTTGCTTCGCTCTTCCCAGGAAACTCTGAATGGGATCGGTTGGTATATGGTGACTGTGCTATTTTATATGGTTTTGATTTGCTTGTATTTAATGTACCTTAATTCGTATTTAAAGGTTTGGGGGACCTTGGGGCAAAAAATTGTTGTAGGTTTGTGGGTGCTAGGCACTTCTAAATTCCTGGACCCAGTAAGTGTTAGAATTTTATCAAGCCTCTCTGGACTTCCTACCTTCCCCTCCTTGGGTCCTATTATTAAACCTTTTCTACTGCATCTTTTTCAATAATCCATATTTTATATAAATCCACTATCTCCATAGTACTTGTTACATTACGAGCGCTAACATCCTGCTAATGTTTCCATCTGCTTACAGTGGTCTCCAATATAAATTATAAATTCCCCCATTCTTTGTTAAAAGTTTTGGTCTTCTTGATTCATGATCTTTCCGGTCAGTTTTGCCATTTTGGCATAGTCCAACAGTTTAATTTGCCATTCCTCTCTGGTAGGGACTTTCTCATCTTTCCAATGAGTCAGTATTGTCTACAGTGACACTGATTGAATCTGGGTTCAGTGCAAAGCATTTCCTCTGCCGCTGAGCTACATCCCTTCCCCTAAACTTTAAGTTTCTAGTCCTCGTCGTTCTGAAGAATGGGCTGAATTAAATGGCTACGCAGAATGCGTCCTTAATACTGAATTAGAAGGGATCCTGAGGGTCATCTAGTCCAACCCCCTGCAATGCGACAATCTCAACATACGGTTCCCCATCCATTTTGAAACAAAACCGGACTCTGCTTAGTTTTGCAAATGTGCTAGCAGGTTTATTGCTGCACCACTAGGAGGACTAGAACATAAGAATATAATAAGAGCCTTATTGTGGCGCAATGGAGTCCAGCTGTTAACCAAAAGGTTGGTGGTTTGAGGCCACCCAGCAACGTGGGCAAAAGATTCCTGCTTTGCAGGGATAGTTCTCTGAAATTCTCCCTCCCTCTCTCTGGATCAGGCCAAATGGCCCTTTAGGCCATCCTGCTCTCACACTGGCCAATCAGATGCCCTTTATGGGAAACCCCACAGGCAGGACCAGAGCGCAAGAGCACTCTCTCCACCTGTGGCTTCCAGCTCCTGGGATTCGGAAGCATTGCTGCCCCCCAAATCATGTAATTGGTCAATCTAGCTCACTATTGTCCACACGGGCCGGCAGCAGCTCTCCAGGAATTCAGGCAAAGGATATTCTTAGCCTTACCTGGAGATGCTAGGATTTGAACTTGGGACCTTCTACATGCACAGGAGATGCCCTTCCACTGAGCTGTGGGATATTTGCGGGATTTCTTTTCCTCTTGAAGCAAAGAGGCTTCTCAGTCCTTTCGCCTGGCGCTGCTGCCCCAGCTCCCTCGTTAAAGAATATTAACAGCACTGCAGTGGGACACAGCCATAAGCCATTTTTATGGGCGTTTTCTGCAGGCTGCTTTGCTTTCCCCTTAACAAGCAATTAACCCGGTTTTAAAGAGGGGTATCCCTGCCAGAAAGGAATCCCGCTCAGGCTGCTCCCCATCCCCTCTAGGCTGCAGCACCTATGGTTGCGGGGAGCAGCATTCACGCATATCAGCGCCCCATCCATCACTCACATCGCAAGCCGAAAGACCAGCCGTGCTGAACGGAGGAGGAATCAAAGGCCATAAACTCAGAACTCACAATTCGCCTGCAACAAACAACAGGCCAGGTTATATTTCTAGCAAAACACCAGTTGAAACGCATCATTACAAGAGCATCATTTTTGGGTAGCACGTCCTCTCCATAATTAGAGTTTAAGTAGTTCTAACTCTCGCAACCTCCACCATCCTTCATCAACCTGGTGCCCTCCAGATTGGACTACAACTCCCATCAGCCCCAGCTTCATACAGGCCCCACTTGGAGTCCTGTGTCCAGTTCTGGGCACCACAATTCAAGAAGGATATTGACAGGCTGGAAGGTGTGGAGAGGAGGGCAACCAAGATGATGAAAGGTCTAGAAACCAAGCCGTATGAGGAACGGTCGAAGGAGTATGTTTAGCCTGGAAAAGAGGAGACATGAGAGTCATCTTCAAATATCTCAAGGGCTGTCACATGGAAGAGGGAGCAAGCTTGTTTTCTCTGGAGGGTAGGACTCAAACCTGTGGCTTCAAGCTGCAAGAAGGGAGATTCCGACTAAACGTCAGGAAAAACTTTCTGACAGAAAGAACTGTTCAATAGCGGAATGGACTCTCTCGGGAGGCTGTGTTCTCTCATTCCTTGGAGGGTTCTAGGCAAAGGTTGGGTGGCCATCTGCCAGGGATTATTGACCTCTAATTCCTGCATTGCAGGGGGTTGGACTGGATGACCCTTGGAGGTATCTTCGGACTCTCCAATTCTACGATTTGAAGGTGAGAGAGCCTGGTGTGCAATCAGACAAAAGTGGCAAGTAACCGTATCCCGCCAGATAAACAACCATTAAGATTTAATTGAAAATCCAACAGGAAGAGAGGGGAGGGAGGCAGCCAAGCACACCAGCCAGCCCCTCCTTCAGGACAGAGCACAGCAATTCACTGCTTAGGGAAACTGGAGAAGTGGGGTGAGGGGCAGATCTGATGGGGTTTGTGATTCCTTAAGACTAATAGATTTATTCAGGAGTAGTGTGATTAAAGGGACCCAGGTGGCACTGTGGGTTAAACCACAGAGTCTAGGGCTTGCTGATCGGAAGGCCGGCGGTTCAAATCCCCATGACGGGGTGAGCTCCCGTTGCTCGGTCCCAGCTCCTGTCCACCTAGCAGTTCGAAAGCATATCAAAGTGCAAGTAGATAAATAGGGACCGCTCCGGCGGGAAGGTAAACGGCGTTTCCGTGCGCTGCTCTGGTTCGCCAGAAGCAGCTTTGTCATGCTGGCCACATGACCCGAAAGCTATTTGCGGACAAACGCCGGCTTCCCTCGGCCTATAGAGCGAGATGAGCGCTGCAACCCTAGAGTCGGACACGACTGGACCTGATGGTCAGGGGCCCCTTTACCTTTACTAATGTGATTAAGGGCTACAGGCATTTCATAAATTATATTTTTGCATTTTCTATTTTACATAAAGAAATGAAATAAATACATAAACATAAAATCCCTTTTGACTCCCCCCCCCCACATTGTGGATCTTAATGTAATGATTTCCCCTTTATTGGAAGACCATAGATCAGTGGCAGAACGAAAGCTTTGCACGCAGAAGGTCCTAGGAGGAATTTCAGTTTTTTAAACCCCTTTTTTTCAAATGGAGCAAGTGAAGACCTATTGACTGAAACCCTGGAGAGCTGCTGCCAGTTAGAGTAGGTTCCACTGGGCTGAATGGCCCAGGTGGGCCATAGCTTACTGGTACAGCCTTAGCCTCTGCCAGAGGACCACAGATCACTGATAGAGCATCTGCACTGTCTGCAAAAGGTCCCAGATTCAACCCCCAGCATCTCCTGAGACCGCTGCCCATCAGTGTAGACAATACTGAGCTAGATGGACCATGGGCCTAACCCGGTATTAGGCACCGTCCTCTGTACACCCTGTGGCTGCATGAGGAGACCACTCACCATCACTGCCTCGCAGAAGGTTTTCCTCCAGGGATATTTATTTTGGCCGTATCCTGGAAATCCATTCCAGGCAGAAGCAGAACTTGGGCAGTTTATTCAGCAGATGCCCGTGCAGTGCAGACGGGATCAATAAACACTTCTCATTACAAGTCTCAGTACTTTGATTTAACAAGAAACCGATAACCAGATGCTCAAGCTGCTTTCTGAAGTGCACATATCTTCCTCTGCTTCCTCCCCGCCAGCTCCGCCCAATATACTATACTCCTTTTCCCTCTCCCAAGTGGCACAGTGCTATGCCTCTCCTGCAAGAAACCGCAAAGCTGGACATTCCCTTTGCTTTCTGGGCATCCAGGAGGCATTTATTTGCCTTTCCCCCCAATGTAATAAGGATTTTTGCCACTGAATTCTGCTACGTTAATGTAGAACTTGCAATTTGCTCTTGGAGATCTGACCTTTGTGCCGTGTGTGTGTGTGTGTGTGTGTGTTACGGCTCACCTGGTACTCCGAGGTAGACTGCCTCTGTCAGAGAGGCTCCATTTAGCTCTCAGGCTAGCAGGTTCACCTTTCCTCCCACAGACGTTTCTAACCCTCATCGCCCCTTTCTGTAGCACTGAGCTGGAAAAGCTAATCATCTGAAGAAGAATTTGATTTTCTCTGCCCTGAACCTAAGAATGCTGGTGATACCCAGCTCTGTTTCTCTGTAACATCTGGATCAAGAAAGGCGTGCCTAGGTTTGGTGGTCGGCTGAAGGTCAATAAACCAGCTCTGAATCTTGGCAAGACGAATGTGCTCAGGATGGGTGCTTTGGAGTCCAGATAACTGATCAATTGCCTGCTGAGCAAGGATTTGAACCCTGGTCTCCAAGGTTCTAGTCCAACACCCTAGCCACTACACCACACTGTCTTCCTATTGTTGTTGTTGTTGTTTAGTCGTTTAGTCGTGTCTGACTCTTCGTGACCTCTTGGACCAGAGCACGTCAGGCACTCCTGTCTTGCACTGCCTCCCGCAGTTTGGTCAAACTCATGTTCGTAGCTTCGAGAACACTGTCCAGCCATCTCATCCTCTGTCGTCCCCTTCTCCTAGTGCCCTCAATCTTTCCCAACATCAGGGTCTTTTCCAGGGAGTCTTCTCTTCTCATGAGGTGGCCAAAGTCTTGGAGCCTCAGCTTCAGGATCTGTCCTTCCAGTGAGCACTCAGGGCTCATTTCCTTAAGAATGGATAGGTTTGATCTTCTTGCAGTCCATGGGACTCTCAAGAGTCTCCTCCAGCACCATAATTCAAAAGCATCAATTCTTCGGCGATCAGCCTTCTTTATGGTCCAGCTCTCACTTCCATACATCACTACTGGGAAAACCATAGCTTTAACTATACGGACCTTTGTCGGCAAGGTGATGTCTCTGCTTTTTAAGATGCTGTCTAGGTTTGTCATTGCTTTTCTCCCAAGAAGCAGGTGTCTTTTAATTTCGTGACTGCTGTCACCATCTGCAGTAATCATGGAACCCAAGAAAGTAAAATCTCTCACTGCCTCCATTTGTTCTCCTTCTATTTGCCAGGAGGTGATGGGACCAGTGGCCATGATCTTAGTTTTTTTGATGTTGAGCTTCAGACCATATTTTGCGCTCTCCTCTTTCACCCTCATTAAAAGGTTCTTTAATTCCTCCTCGCTTTCTGCCATCAAGGTTGTGTCATCTGCGTATCTGAGGTTGTTGATATTTCTTCCGGCAATCTTAATTCCGGTTTGGGATTCATCCAGTCCAGCCTTTCGCATGATGAATTCTGCATATAAGTTAAATAAGCAGGGAGACAATATATAGCCTTGTCATACCCCTTTCCCAATTTTGAACCAATCAGTTATTCCGTATCCAGTTCTAACTGTAGCTTATTGTCCCACATATAGATTTCTCAGGAGACAGATGAGGTGATCAGGCACTCCCATTTCTTTAAGAGATTTCTATAGTTTGCTGTGGTCGACACAGTCAAATGCTTTTGCATAGTCAATGAAGCAGAAGTAGATGTTTTTCTGGAACTTCCCATTCTTATTCTTATTTTATTGTGACAAAGTAATAATCATACATAAATAAGAATAATAATGTGTACCCCACCACTGAGACCATTCCATTGCAACTATCCAACCTCCCAAAATTTCAACACCTCTTCCGATGGTTTGACTCCTTTAACAGTACAAATTCTACAAACACCCTCCATACCTCCTCAAAATAATTTTCCCTGCATATTCCCTGCCTTTTACCTTAATGGGACATGCTAATTTATCATTAATAAGCTATATTCCACACCTCTCTATGCCATTCTTCCATTTTACATTCTGCTTGCCCCTTCCTAGGTGTAATAATTCGTGCAGCTGTCAATAAATTTTTGAGCAAGTCCTTCATAGCCTGCGAACCTTCCACCCTATCGCAAATTGATAATAATGCTACCTCTGGACTTTTGGTCATCTCCTTGACCAAATTGTACATAACACACTCTCTTCCTATATTATGTTTTAAATTGTCCAGTAGCACCTTATAGACCAGGCATAGACAAACTCGGCCCTCCAGATGTTCTGAGACTACAATTCCCACCATCCCTGACCACTGGTTCTGTTAGCTAGGGATGATGGGAGTTGTAGTCCCAAAACATCTGGAGGGCCGAGTTTGCCTATGCCTGTTATAGATCAACTATGTTAGTTCTGGTATAAGCTTTCGTGTGCATGCACAGTGCACACTTCTTCATAGACAGAAGATCCCAGGATCTGAAGAAGTGTGCATGCACACAAAAGCTTATGCCAGAACTAACTTAGTCTATAAGGTGCTACTGAGCAATTTTTTTTATTTATTTTTAGTATTTTTATTTTGACTGCATCAGACCAACACGGCTACCTACCTGTTCCTATATTAAGTTCAGGTGAATCTGCATTGCACGTCTACACTAACCAGCAGTGGATCTCCAGAGATTAAGGCGGGGAGTCCTTCCTAGTCCTATTTGGAGATGCCAGAGGTTGATCCTGGGACCTTCTGCAAGCAAAGCAGATGCTCTAACACGGAGCTCCTGCCCTTCCCCAGAACTGTTATTTTTCTTGAAATGAATTCAAAATGCATTTTAATAATAATAATAATAATAATAATAATAATTTTAAAAAAACAAATAAAGAACAAGGAAGTCCGCCCCCTTCTCCTTTCCCAGAGGCCCAGTTTGGATGCGATGATCAGCATGACTGATCAGCAGACGGCTATCCTGCGATGTAATTAATGGCATATCATCTTCTGTCTATCTGTGTCGCTGCTGTTGCCATGACTACGTCCATCCCGTGCGATGCCTTGATGCATTGTCCTGGTGTTAAAAAACAAACAACAGCCCGCAACTGTTGTTTTGCAAACCTTCCGAATAATGGCCTTCCCCTGAACTGTTCCGCAAAACACCAAAATAACCAAAATAGATGGCTACAAAGAAATACATTTCAGCCACGGGGTGGGGTGGGGAGGGGAGGGGCTTAACTGTAAAAAGGACCACTCCTTCTGTCTTTTTTCACCCTGGGATCTCCTGGTGGCAGGGGGAGGAGAGGGGATGGAGGAGAGGGGAAGGGTGGGGAGTGAAATACACACACACACACACTGTATATTCCTGCGTATAAGACTACTTTTTAACCCAGGAAAATCTTCTCAAAAGTCGGGGGTCGTCTTATACGCCGGGTCATATTTCTTATACGGCGAGTATATCCCAAACTCTATATTTTAACTGGAAAAGTTGGGAGTCGTCTTATACGCCCAGTCGTCTTATACACCGGAATATACGGTGTGTGTCTGTGTATATATATATACACACACACACACACATAACACACACACACATAACAGGAAAGATAGCATAGAAATCTGAGGAATTTAAAATAAAGGTTAGTTTTATTGAAATTGATTAAAAATATGATATATGAAAACTGCTAAAGAAAACTGCTTAAAAATATGATACAGTGGTGCCTCACAAGACAAATTTAATTTGTGCCGCAAGTCAGTTCGTTTGGCGAAAAATTCATCTTGCGAATTTAAATGAATTTCATTGCATTCCTATGGGAAACCGCGATTCGCAAGACGAATTTTTCGCAAAACGAATTCGTCTTGCGAGTCACCATCAGATCGCAAGACGCATTCGTCTTGTGAAAAATTCGTCTTGCAGGGCATTTGTCTTGCGAGGTACCACTGTATATGAAAACTGCTAAAGAAAACTGCTAAATTTAAAATCAGAAAGGGGGATCGAGGAAGTCCACAAAACAATGTTTAGTAAAGCAGAGGATTAAAAGTATGTATTTGTATTGTTTGAGTTTCTTTTTTAATAGTTGTTGTTGTATTGTATGTTTTTTTCCCCTGTGTCTCTCTGTGTGTGCATTTATAAAATGAATAAAAAAAGTTTTTTAAAAAAAGAAAGAAATAAATTTCAAAAGATTTGCCTCTCAAGGAGAAGGAAGCAAATGTCAAGCATCTCTTATACCTTCCCTGATGCTGAAGCGGCAGGGATGAATGCCCCCCAGAGACAGCGAAATTAAATCCAAGCAAAGTCTACAGGTGGCATCTTGATGGAGTTAGGCAATGAATGGGTCATATTGGTTTCTAAGAAGAGCCTCTTGGATTAAGCTAGTGCTCCATCTGGTCCAGCATCCTATTCTCACAGTGGCTCACCAGACGCTTGTAAGAAACCTACAAGCAGGACCTGAGCACAAGAGCAGCATTGTTTCTGAGAAAGCAAGCAGAAAAGCAGCAGTGACTCTCTCTCTCTGAGATCATTTTGAAGGGATCCCCAAGGATCATCCAGCCTGCAATGCAGGGATCTCCCTGAGCTGCACTGAGCCTAGCACTCCAACCAGCAAGCCACCAGACGTGCAATTTGATCCCTCCATGTTCCGTCTGAATCCGGGCAAGCGCGCTGCCTGCCCCTCTCGTTGCCTCCCTGCGTGGATCCCATGCCACGCCCAGCCCAGCGACACAACTTACCGAGAAACTACAAACCCCACAATGCCTTGCGCCAAAACCCGGGATTCTCCCATCATCTGATTGGCCAGGACTTGTTGACAGTGACTGGCCAGGACTGGCTGGCGCTAGTCACGTCTACGCATGTCTGGAAGTGCGTAGATGCAACTTCCAGTGTCACTTTGCCCATCTATGGGCACCGAAAATGGCTGGCGCCAGAAGTCGCGTCTACGCATGTCCGGAAGTGTATAGACGCAACTTCCGGTGCCGGCCGATTTTGGTGCCAGAAAAATGGCCGCCGACAGGAGCCAAAATAAGGGAGATTAACGGGAAAGGAGCTGAAACGGGAAACGGTAAGGAAAAACGGGGATTTCCCGGGAAATATGGGGTACTTGGTTGGAAGAAGCGAAAAGACCCAGGCTGTTTTATGCTGCTGTCCCAAGGCTATGTAGGCTATTATATAATATTGCAGAGTTAAACGTTTACTTATTGAATTTACATAGTAATAAGCGGATTGCTGACTCATTTGAGTCCTTCCTGCCTTCTTGGTTGTTAATCCCTTTTGTCCCTCTTGAAAGAATAAATACACATGAATCTGAATGATAGCAATATAAACTAGTTTACTGTCAGATTCATTGAGTACATACTTAGGTTACAATAGATATAAACTATATACAAGATATATATATATATATTGAGTCCTAGAAAGACTCCATCAGAGCATTTACTTCTTAACACTTCTACAGTCGTACCTCGGGTTACGACCACATCGGGTTGCGAACAATTCGGGTTACGAACTCCACAAACCCGGAAGTATTTTTCGTCGCACGTACGTTCCGCGCAAAATGGCGCTTCGGTTTACGACCTTTTTGGGTTACGAACTGTGATCCGGAATGGATTGCGTTCGTAACCCGAGGTACTACTGTATAAGCAGCAGGGGCATTCCGTGAAAAGTGGTCCTGCAGTCTAAAATATTAAAATTAAAGATAAAATTCCCCCAAAAAAATTTTATGTAGTTGAAAGTGTAAATTTTGTTAAAATGACAATATAATTTGATATAAAGAAAATTGGGGGGGGGGTGAAAATTGGAAATAACTGTACAAGTTCAGAAAGTCACTTTTTAAAACGAAATCTTAATGATGAGTTCATTTTTAAAAAAATGCAATGAACATAATCAATAATAAAATATTAACATATATCATAACAAGTATATCTGTTCTGACAAAAAATATTTGGCAGAAACAATATTTTTGATTGTGATTAAATTTTGTCCATGTTAAAGTGACTGTTTCTGGCTTCCAGTGTCACACACGTCACAATAAGTTAATATTTTTTATCTAATAACTTAGCCATGAACTTCACCATGCTGAATTCATTTTATAAGCTTATTAAACTTAAAAACACTTAAAAAATTTTTTTAAAAATTGGGCTTTTAAAATCTATTTGTGACGTGTGTGACAGGAGCATATTTTTTATTATAAATGCAAATACATACATGTAAATAATAAAATATTAACATAGATCATAACGAGTACATCTGTTCTGCCAAAATATATATATTTGACAGAAAAATTTATTAGATGATGATTAAGCTTTGCAGTATTTTGCTCCATAATTTGGCATCAAACGCCTAACTGTGACTGTGCCATCTTCAAACATCACAAAAAAATTACACTCCATCAATATTCATCTGCTGACCAAATATTTTGTTCTGTTGAGTAACAATTCACAAATTTGAAGTTGCATTTGCAAGTCAAGGTAAGAGTAGTATGCTTAAAAATAAATAAATAATGTTAAATGTGGAAGGCCTCCTTCCACCTGCCTTGCCCCACCTTCTAGTGTCTTGTATTAGTATTAGGTATTGTATACAAATGGTATTGTATTAGTTTGCTTTGTTTTGTTTTATTGATAAGTTTAGAAATTGTTTATTGTAAAAGTTGATTAACTTTTATATGTTGATATTGTTTTATATTACTTTAATTGTTGAATTTTTGATGTAGGTTGCTTATTTTGTGGTTTTGTTTTATTATCAAGCTGGTAAAATGCGGGCTAGACAATGCTACCATACAGTGGATTTGTAACTGGCTTACTGACCGAACCCAAAGGGTGCTAATCAATGGCTCCTCCTCATCCTGGAGAGTAGTGACTAGTGGGGTGCCACAGGGTTCTGTCTTGGGCCCAATCTTATTCAACATCTTTATCAATGACTTGGATGATGGGCTTGAGGGCATCCTGAGCAAGTTTGCAGACAACACCAAATTGGGAGGGGTGGCTAATACCCCAGAGAACAGGATCACACTTCAGAATGACCTTAACAGATTAGACAACTGGGCCAAAGCAAACAAGATGAATTTTAACAAGGAGAAATGTAAAGTACTACACTTGGGCAAAAAAATATGAAAGGCACAAATACAGGATGGGTGACACCTGGCTTGAGAGCAGTACATGTGAAAAGGATCTAGGAGTCTTAGTAGACCACAAACTTGACATGAGTCAGCAGTGTGATGCAGCAGCTAAAAAAGCCAATGCAATTCTGGGCTGCATCAATAGGAGTATAACATCTAGATCTAGGGAAGTAATAGTACCACTGTATTCTGCTCTGGTCAGACCTCACCTGGAGTACTGTGTCCAGTTCTGGGCACCACAGTTCAAGAAGGATACTGACAAGCTGGAACATGTCCAGAAGAGGGCAACCAAAATGGTCAAAGGCCTGGAAACGATGCCTTATGAGGAACGGCTTAGGGAGCTGGGTATGTTTAGCCTGGAGAAGGTTAAAGGGTGATATGATAGCCATGTTCAAATATATAAAATGCCCCTTTTGGGAAACCTACAAACAGGACTTGAGCAGAAGAACAACTCTCTCCTCCTGCGGTTTCCAGCTTCGAAGGCAGCGATGCTTCTGAATCCCAGTTGCTGGAAACTGCAGAATGAGAGAGTTGTTCTTGTGCTCAAATCCTGTTTGTAGGTTTCACAAAAGGGGAAAGAACTTCCAACCAAGGACTTGTGTCAGAGTTTGCTTATTTCCCCTTCCTTGCTAGCATTTTCCATCTCTGAGCTCCAGGGATATAAACGTCCAGAGGAAAGCAAAGGTCCCTGTGGGAGAGTCCTTTCCCCAGCGCTCTGTCCAAGGAGCCTTTCCTGCGCAAAGGCAAGTGGGCTGAGAGCTCTCCAAATACGCTGCATGTGTGAAGCCTATGCCCCAGGCCACCCCCGGAAGAGTTGCTGACTTCCCCCATCTTATGCAAGACCGTGAGTCACAGCAGCCTTGGGGCTTCGGGCGCAGTGGCGTCGGCCCACCTCAGGCGTCGCACCTTGCGGCCCAGGGTGGCGCTGATCTCAATCTCCAGGGGCTTGGCCTTCGGGCTGGCGGCTCTGGTCTCCGACTGCCCCCGCCATCCCTCTCCTTCTCCTTGGGTATGCCGGGTCTGCTCAGCTCCTTGGCCAGGGGGCTTTTGCCAAGGCCGAAGAGGCCAAGCAGGGTCTCCAGGCCCTCCTTGGCGGCCTCGCTGCCCACCTCGCCTGTGGCCAGGCCCCAGAGGCTGCTGTCAAACTGTTGCAGAGTCAAGCAGCCTGCCGAGCCGGCTTGAGACTTAGCCGTGGATGGATGGAGCCTGGCTTTTGAAAATGAAGCTGTATCCCATCCATTCCGAGTCATGCGACTGTTTGGGTTTTTCTTATGTTTACTGATTTTTATACAACAGGCAAAACATTGGCCCTGTCTCCTTCCTCCCTGTCCCCAGATTCATGGCTGGTTAGGATGTGTTATCCCACAAGTTCAACATGTGTTTCAGGCAGATGAAGGCCATGTTCTTTTGCCATTGCATAGGAAATAGAATTCGACCGAATAGGATTAAAATTGTCTGTAGCAGAGTCTTTTTCTTTTTCTTGCTGGCAGTTCCTGTATTAATTCTTTCCATGAGGGTGAGATGCCGTTCTAGATTCCATTCTAGAATCCGTTCTCCAGTGCTTTGAAATTACCAACCTAAGTCGCTTCCAAAGTTCCCCACTCCCATTACCATAGCAAAGAAAGAGAACACACACATTTGGTAAGTTAAAAATGGTTTACTTACAAACTCTTCAAATTCACAAGCTTTTTCACACAGCAGTAAGAAAACACAGACATTAAAACTGAAGTTCCAAAGTGGTGCATGTTTCTAAATTATTTGTGTAGGAACACAAAGATGGCTTGCTTAAGCCATGTGGTCTAAGCTTGGAGCATCTTGCCTACCGGTAAATCTCCTTGCTAACAGAGTTCACATGGTGGAATGGGAAAAACAAAGTCTTGATAACCCTTCCTCCCAAAATTAAGGGGAGTGACCTAGCTAAGCCTGTCAGGACAGCTTCCTCTATGGTCTTAACCCCTTTGTGCATTAATTAGAGTTGAGATTGTTGGTTATAAGAGGCTGAATATCCCACACAAATTTCAAAGAATGGCTGTGTTTCAGTTCTTCTACTGTTTTGGAAAGCGTGAATTAGTTCGATTCACCTTTAAACGCAAACTGAAACAAAATTCTCTCCAACCCGCTCTTGTGATTGATGGTGAGCAATGAACTGTTCCTGGATTTCATTCCCCAGCCCCTCTGCCATCTCTAAGCTCGTTCCATGTCTGAGACCACAGAGGCTGGATGTTAGTCCACCCTGAAGGCTTTTCTGCAAAGTGGAAAGGCAGAGGAGAAACATTTTAAAATAAAACAAATGGAACAAAGTTCCTGTTGCCCCATTGCTTTAGTCGAGCTGATCTCACAATGCATTTAGAGGGCTTTGAGTGCCTCCTTTTTAATCAAAGCTAGGGATGGGGAAAGGAATTTAATTTAGTTTACTATTAAAGGTTTAAACCTGAAGGAGCATCTCCACCCCAGCCCAGGCACTGAGGTCCTTCTCTGAGGGTCTTCTGGCAGTTCCCTCACTGTGAGAAGTGAAGTTACTGGGCAGAGGGCCTTCTCGGTAGTGACGCCCTCCCATCAGATGTCAAGGAGATAAGTCTTCTTCTTCTTTGGCGATCACTCATAGCCAAGTAAGATTGTCTTCCATGAACACGGTTTTAACAATGAGTCCGTAAGTGACTGTGGAGGCCAATTCTGGATCCACACGTTCTTCCACAGTGGGGACATTGGTTTCCAGGCAAGAGTTGATCACAGTGAGGGCTTGCCAAGCGTGCCTCCCTTTTAGCATGTTTCTCCCTTGCGTTCTGAGTTCAAGCGTCTTCAAAGCCCAAGACACCTTTGGTAAAGGCTGTTCTTTAACAGGAGCGCTCGCAGGCCAGTGTTTCCCAGTTGTCAGTGTTTATACTACTTTTTAAAGATTTGCCTTGAGACAGTCTTTAAACCTCTTTTATATAACCTTTAGTAGACATCTGAAGGCAGCCCTGTATTGGAAAGTTTTTAATGTTTGATGTTTTGCTGTGATTCTAGAAGCTGCCCAGAGTGACTGGAGCAACTCAGTCAGATGAGTGGGGGTATAAGTAATAAATCACCATCATCCAGGGCCAGGGCCTTTTCAGCTCTGGCCCCGGCCTGGTAGAACGCCCTACTGCAGGAGATCAGGGCCCTGTGGGACATCTTTCCGCAGGGCCTGCAGACGGAGCTGTTCTGCCTGGCCTTTGGGCTGGACTCAATCTACCCCCCCCCTCTCTTTTTTGATGGCGTTTGTAAGTGGTCCATGTTTCACAAGCATACAGTAAGGTTGGTAGTACAATAGCTTTGTAAAGAAGCACTTTGGTTTCCCTGTGAATGTCCCGGTCCCCAAACACTCTGCAATTCAATTGGGAGAAAGCTGCACTCGCAGAGCTCAGGCGATGCTGGATTTCAGCATCAATGTTGACCCTTGTGGAAAGATAACTGCCTAGGTAGGAGAAGTGATCGACATTTTCCAACATTACACCATTGAGTTGGATTTGTGGCACTGCAGAGGGGTTATTTTGTACATGTTGGTGCAGCACTTTGGTTTTTTGGATTTCGAGCAACAGGCCAAGTTTTTTTGTAAGATATTTAGGATGGTTGGAGGTCATCCTCTGAGCGTGCACACACTACGTTGTCATCAGCATACTGAAGCTCTATGATGGAAGTTACGGTAACCTTACTCTTTGCTTTCAGCCTGCTCAGATTGAAGAGCTTTCCCAGTGGGGAGTTTCCCTTCAACAAAGTGTAGGATAATGCAATGAAAATAATGAATAGTTAGGGCAATAAGACAACCCTGTTTAACACCTGATCCCACTGCGAATGCTCGCTCTCTCCTGACCGTGACAGGGCCCTAGAGCAGCCTTCCCCAACCTGGTGCCCTCCACATATTTTGGAACACAACTTTGTGCTGATGGGAGTTGCCGACCGAAAGCTCTGGAGGGTACCAAGATGGGGAAAGTTACTGGGGAAACAATGCTAGTTTGGTCCACATCTTCTGATCTGCTGTGCAATGCTGAGTAGGAAGAGAAGGCAGCTTGGCAGCCTTTGCTACCCTCTGAACTGCATGTAGGAAAACAGACAAGTGGGGCCTAGACCAGTCTCCATTGGTGGCCACATCTTGCCTCTGACTCATTGATCTTCTCTTGCCGTCAATATCTAGCACTGACCCACAAGTTTGCAGACTGATGGCTGGAGACAGCCGGATGGGTTCAATGGACCTTTGGCTTGACCCAGCAGGGCAATTTTTAATGGTCCGCCCCAAAGGAATTTTGCCCTTCTGTTCTTGCAGCCAAATATGACGGTTTTGAAAAGCTATTTTTATTCACCAGTCAAGAAAAAAAGATATTTAAAGCTGGTGTAACTCCTGGGGCCTCTAATTGTGAATTGATCACAGGGCTTGAATGTGTGAACTCTTGGTCGGAGGTCTCTTGTTCTGGCTTCTTGCAAGAGCGATGACGCGGAAAAGGCTCTTAAATGAAATGCAGACTATTCCACTAAATTGATTTCTGGCGTAAATCTCTTTCTCTTTCTCCCCTCATCATCCCTTGCAGGCTCCTATGTCACCTTCAGTTTTTCCTCTGACAAATCTACTGCCAAAATAAGTATGATCTGTCAAATTGGCTCATTTACCCACTCTGTACTGGGGGGTCCTCTTATATACATTTGCAGGAGGTGCATTCCTGCAGGTGGAAATCTATTTTCTGAACTTTTACTTTCTCTCCAATCCCATCTCCGGAACTAGCCCTGTTACAAAACTTTAGTTTGCAAATGTCCCAGGTTGTGTTTTGCTTTGATCTAGGAAACTCAGCTTTTGGACAATTTTAAAAAAAATACAAAACGCTGTGGGAGCACAGATAATGAAGTTGGCTCCTTGCAACCACGGTTTGAAAATTGGGAGCTAACCATGGGTGCATGTGATCCCTCTCCAGATTTTCTCCAGTTTCTCTATCTGAAGCCTTAGCAATGTCACGTTTTATGTGTACTGGCACAAGCCATAGTTAACATGCAACAGGTTTCCAAATCTCTGACTTGAAAGGGAAGACCTGGATTAATGTGAGGTTATTTCATTAATTTATTAGGCACTTAATAGCCAACTACATACAAGTTCCTTCAGAATAGCGCTGTTGAGGTTGAAAGCCTCCTCCAAGTAAGCTTATAGAATTCATCCTGATTTGCTTGCACAGAGTTGAGGCTATGTTTGGTCTTTATTGAGCGTTCATTTGTTTCTGTGTGAGGGAGAAATTGGATATTAATGACCTCTCACGGGTGATCTATAAAAGAGTTGGGGCTAAGAGAAGGGGCTAAATTCACTCTCTTCTCAGTGGCGTATTGGGGGGTTGCTGGGGCCCAGGGCGGGCAAGCCGCTGACACCACCAGAATGCCCTCCCCAGCGGAGCCAAGCAGGGCTGTGCTGTGCCAGGGCGAAGAAGCTGCTGCCTGCATGGGAGCACCTGGTTGTGCCCCCTCAGAATTTTGTACCTGGGGCCACAGTCCCCCCTCCACTGCCACTCCACACTACATCACTGTCTCTAGCGAAAGAGAGAGCCCCCCAGTCGAGTTTTATGGTCACAAAAGCAAGCAGCAGTATAGCATGGGGATTTGGGCTGTTAGAACTTTTAAATGCAGGCATCCCCTCACCCCAGTTATGCACAATCTAAATAATTAAATTCTATTCAAACCCAGAAGTGGCAGAAGAGAGCTGGAGAGTCCTCACGGCTCACATTTGAATTCTTTGAGGCCTCTTGGGTGGATGGCATCTGGAACCCAGCAATCTGTCAAGTTTTTATTTCATCTCTTAAGCCTAGAACTTGACAGTGCCGGATTTACGTACAGTATAAGATAAAAAAGCTATAGCTTAGGGCCCCACTCTCTTGGGGGCCCCCCAAAAAAATTAAAGGGGAAAAAATCCTGGATGTACTTTGATAAAATACATATTTTGTTATGTGCAAATGGCTTTAGATACCTATTAGGTCCATAAATTACCATATAGCATATATTCAACACATACAACAGTGACAAATTGTTGTTGACAAAGGACACCTGGAGCCTCATCAGACCTAAATCCGGCCCTGGAACATGACCTCGTATCAATGCTATTTGCCTCACTCTGTTTTCCCATGGACTCCAGGGTGCGTTGCAGCAATAAAGCACACAACAATAAATAGTCCAAAATTAAAATAAATTGGACAATAGCACCATTAGCGGTGCAATTCAGTGTAGCTATGGATTAAAGATGCAATATACTCATGAGTATTCACCTTGACTCTGGCCAGTTTTAATGGCTCCATCTGGGCAGTGTTAGAGAACAACTCTCAAGATGATTTGCAAACTTCCTTATGCATTCAGCGCCCACCTGAAATGGCATCTGGTTTCCGGATGTGCACTATTTTAGCACCCCCATACACCCCTTTGCTCTGGTCAGTCCCTGCTCTAATCAACCACATTTCAGAAGACCCTGTTTTTCATCAAACGTCCTGTTTGGCCCTAAATCCAAGTGGACGTTACACAAAGCACCCAGTTGACTATTAATAAACGGCCCTGCTGTGTCTCAGTGCTGCATGAAAACGTCAAGGCATCAAGTCCATCCTTCACGTTACAACAGGAAAAGGGGGCCCTTAAATATTCCCAAGCATACCTTGTAGACGTGCAAGAATTAAAGAGAGGCTCATTGATCTGATTTAATTTAAAACATCAGTGCACTCTTGAGATGTGCAAGGCTTATCTGACATCTACCAACCAAAGCCATTTGTAACCATTATAAATATAACTGGGATGGGATGAGCAGGGTTTGGGGAGAGAAAACAAAGCACATCTGTAAGGTTGGGTTTTTTAAAAAAATGAATAGACGAAAAGAACTCCATAATTCACTGTTTGTTCATTCCTTGCATTATATTTCTTGTCATTGAACTAGGCAGATCTAAAAGCCTGGGATTGAAATGGAGACTTTGTGGAGTTGTTCCTCCCCAGTTTCTGTTTTCAGTTTGTAACTATGCCGCTATGTAAACTGCATTTTGCATTAATTAGATGTTGCTATTGCTGCTAACCATTTCTTGGTTCCTATCGTGTGCTTTACAGCTTCAAATCGGACTGCCTTCCAAATTATCACGTTTAGGATTAGGATTAGGGATAAAGACTTTGGGTGGTACGGTATTTAACTTTTACTCAAGGTAGGTCCATAGAAAATAATGAACAGGACTACTCAGTGGGTCTACTCTGACTCAAAGTGAGTCAAATGCCACCTTGAATTCTGATTTTACAGTAGCCATATTGGAACAAAGACCACAATATGAAACTGCTGAATTGCACATCCATCAAGGGCTTCAGTGCTTTCACTTCTGAACAATCAGGATCAGGTTTTTTTTTTCAGCCAGGACTCACCGAAACACAGTCCTGGCACTTCTCGGGAAAGTGCCATTGCCATTATAAGAGAACAATAGCACTGATCAGGACTAATGGTGTTGCTTTTTTAATTGCACTACATGTTTAATTGGCTTACCAATGCCAAGATGCCTGTGGTATCAATCATAAGTGTGTGAATATCTTTTGTCTGTGTATTTCTACATTTAATGTCCTTCTGCCCTCCCTGTTTACAAACCTCCCCACTCCCTGCTATCCCTACCATGTGTATATATACCAGTACCTCAGGAGAACACTTCAAGCATCTGATGAACTGGATTGTAATATAGAAAGCTAATGCAAGGCTGTATCCTTAGGCAAGTATGCCTGATATCAGATCCTCCAAGGATCGTTTTACTTTCCAGGGACAGTCCTGGATTTACAGAAGCTGGATGTTATTTTGCAAATAAAGAATAATAAATGCATTAACATAAATACCTAAAGGGACACCTTCAAAAGTTGGCAGCCCTGGCCTACATCACATACTGTACATTTCTCTGATGAAAATAGGGGCATCCTATTCCAGGTGGCGCTGTGGGTTAAACCACAGAGTCCAGGGCTTACTGATCAGAAGGTTGGCGGTTCGAATCCCTGCAATGGGGTGAGCTCCTGTTGCTCGGTCCCAGCTCCTGCCCACCTAGCAGTTCGAAAGCACATCAAAGTGCAAGTAGATACCCTGTTTCTCCTATTTTAAGACGTAGCCATAAAATAAGCCATAGCAGGATTTTTAAGCATTCAAGGAATATAAGCCATACCCCGAAAATAAGACATAGTGATAGGTGCAGCAGCAATGTCGGCCGCGGCAGGAGGAGGAGGGAAAAAATAAGACATCCCCTGAAAATAAGCCATAGTGTGTTTTTTTGAGGAAAAATAAATATAAGACGGTGTCTTATTTTCGGAGAAACATGGTAAATAGGGACCGCTCCGGCGGGAAGGTAAACGGCGTTTCTGTGCGCTGCTCTGGTTCGCCAGAAGCAGCTTCTCATGCTGGCCACATGACCCAGAAGCTGTCTGCGGACAAACGCTGGCTCCCTCGGCCTATAGAGCGAGATGAGCGCCGCAACCCCAGAGTCGGACACGACTGGACCTGATGGTCAGGGGCCCCTTTACCTTATTCCATAATAGTTTTATTATTTATTTCTTTATACCCCACCCATCTGACATTTAAAAACTTCCCTATACAGAGCTGCCTTCAGATGTCTTCTGAAGGTTGTATAGTTACTAATCTCCTTGGTTCGGGGGGGGGTCGCATAGCGACATGGTTATTAGGCAAGCATCGCAACATGACAGTTGAGCACAGATGAATTTTGGTGTGATCACTTGTTGTTGTTGTTTAGTCGTTTAGTCATGTCCGACTCTTCGTGACCCCATGGACCATAGCACGCCAGGCACTCCTGTCTTGCACTGCCTCCCGCAGTTTGGTCAAACTCATGTTCGCAGCTTCGAGAACACTGTCCAACCATCTCGTCCTCTGTCGTCCCCTTCTCCTAGTGCCCTCAATCTTTCCCAACATCAGGGTCTTTTCCAAGGATTCTTCTCTTCTCATGAGGTGGCCAAAGTATTGGAGCCTCAGCTTCACGATCTGTCCTTCCAGGGAGCACTCAGGGCTGATTTCCTTAAGAATGGATAGGTTTGATCTTCTTGCGGTCCATGGGACTCTCAAGAGTCTCTTCCAGCACCATAATTCAAAAGCATCAATTCTTCAGCGACCAGCCTTCTTTACGGTCCAGCTCTCACTTCCATACATCACTACTGGGAAAACCATAGCTTTAACTATACGCACCTTTGTCGGCAAGGTGATGTCTCTGCTTTTTAAGATGCTGTCTAGGTTTGTCATTGCTTTTCTCCCAAGAAGCAGGCGTCTTTTAATTTCGTGACTGCTGTCACCATCTGCAGTGATCAAGGAGCCCAAGAAAGTAAAATCTCTCACTGCCTCCATTTCTTCACTTAGGGCTCAGTAAAAACCTTCTAGGCTAATCTGCAAAGAAAAATTGTAACTGGATAAATGAGCAGTGAAGGGCGACACATAGGCATCTAGATTACATGCAGGCGATGACCATTTTAGGCAAACGTGACCCTGCATGGCAGCCCTAAGCGCGCCTACCTTCTCTTCTGAATCAACAGGACTGAGTTGAAGAGGCGGGAAGCCACTTTGGTTCGTTCTCGCGAGATTTTCCCAGCTCTCGCGTTGCGCGACGGCTTCTCGGCCTGCTCTCGCAAAGATCGGGAAATCTCGCGAAGCGTTGCCCGGGTCCTAAGCAGCCGCGTCGCCGCTGTCGTCAAGCGGGCCATGGGGAGCGGGGCGGCAGAGGAGGCTGGCGCGCGGGCCGGGGTTCGGGGCGGCGGCGGCGGCGGCGAGGGGTTCCCTTGAGCCTCAGCGAGTCCAGCCCGCGCCCTTCGAGAGATGGAGGCGAAGCGGAAAGAGCCGCGGAAGGCGCTGAGAATTAAAGTTATCTCCATGGGCAACGCGGAGGTGGGCAAGGTAAGAGGTAGGAGGGGGCGGGGCGGGGAAGGAGGGGCCTTATTGGCTCGCGGGACGGGGAGTGACAAGGCGCGCAACCAGTCGGTCGCCCCCCTGCCGTTTTGGCCGTTATGGCAGTTGGGCGTTAGGGTGGGGTACGGCGGCGGGCGCTCATTCTTTGGCCAAGCGCAAAGGCTTCTGGGAGGGGAGGAGCAATCCTTATCTGCAATCCGTATCTGTTGTGTTATATTTGCATATATGTATATTGCAGGCATCCCCAAACTCGGCCCTCCAGATGTTTTGGGACTACAATTCCCATCATCACTAGCTAACAGGACCAGTGGTCAGGGATGATGAGAATTGTAGTCCCCAAACATCTAGAGGGCCGACTTTGTTGGTGCCTGGTATATTGTATGTGTGTGTGTATATATATATATATATATATATATATATATATATATATATATATATATACGGTATATGCAAATATAACTCAAATACACGCGCACACACACACACACACTCACATACATATACTGTATATACAGTATATACTAATGTTTCTATACTGACTTTCCTCCAAGGGACTCAATTAAGGCAGCATAACATGGTTCTGATTACCACCCACGAGGTACGTTAGGTGAGAGGGGCGTGTGGAGGACTCATTTCCCGCTTTGCTTTTTGTGCCGGACCCTCACCGTTTTATCCAACCAGGACACACGAATCATTATCTTTTAATTTGAAAATAAATAAAGGCCCACCCAATCCTCTTTGATTTGGCTTTGGTTGAGTGCTGCTGGGGAAGGGGAATCCATTGGATTTCATCCACAAACAGTAGAAGTATAATAGGTCACCATTTTCCCTCTACAAACACTGACATTTGAAGAGTTGGGGAAGTTTTGCTTCCAATGTTGTTGCTGTTAATACTGGTAATAATAATAATAATAATAATAATAATAATAATAATAATAATAATAATATATTATTTATACCCCACCCATCTGGCTGGATTTCCCCAGCCACTCTGGGCAGATTCCAACAGAAAAATAAAATACAATTTATTAAACATTAAAAGCCTCCCTAAACAGGGCTGCCTTCAGATGTCTTCTAAAAATCTGGTAGTTGTTTTTCTCTTTGACATCTGATGGGAGGGCATTCCACAGGGCAGGTGCCACTACCGAGAAGACCCTTTGCTTGGTTCCCTGCAACCTGGCTTCTCACACCGAGGGAACTGCCAGAAGGCCCTTGGCGCTGGACCTCAGTGTCTGGGCAGAACAATGGGGGTGGAGACTCTCCTTCAGGTATATTGGACCGAGGCCATAATGATAATTTCAGGGGCAGACTTCTTGTTTTTGTTTTGCTTATTATGTTAATATAGAATGATTGCAGCATGTTTAAACTATAATAACTTGGGAATTTATCCTAGCAATTTTTTGGAAGATGTAAATTGTAGGTGTTTTAAAATAGAAAACATATACAGTGGTACCTCGGTTTGCGAACGCAATCCGTTCCGCGGAGGCATTTGCTTGCCGAGGCATTTGCTCGCCAAAGGCATGCTTCTGCACGTGCGCGAAGCACCGATAGAGCACTTCTACGTGTGCTCGTGCTGCACAGATCACGTCTGCACGTCCAACGCCGCGGAACCCAGGTGTAAACACTTCCGGGTCCGCGGCGTTCATAAACGGAGGTTTTCGTAAACGGAGGTAGGCGTAAACCAAGGTTCCACTGTATTCCGAACCATTCATATCATGACTTACTAAAGCAAGATATGCACAGACTTTTTGCCTGCTCAGCCTCTTTGCTTTTCCCTTTTGCTGCAATTCATAATTAGGAATCTTATAATTAACCACAGCATACCAGTTCAGATGAAATAGGAAACCTATGGTTAATTAGAAGCTTCCTGGTTTAATCAAACTGGAGTGTGCTTGTTTCAACCGCCCTTTTGCTTCTTAAGTTGAAAACAAAATTTAAAATAGCTTATATTGAATCAAATTTGCCAGTCATGCACATACGCATACAGATATGTGCTTTAAAAAGACGTGCTTTGCACTTAAACCTGGCAAAATACGGAATACAGTGGGTTGAATAGACAGCTCAGCCAATTGGGTAACAATCTCCATTCTTTTGCATTTTAGAGCTGCATTATAAAGCGATACTGTGAGAAGAGGTTTGTGCCCAAGTACCTTGCAACAATTGGCATCGATTATGGTGTCACCAAGTGAGTACCCTGCTTTCACAATAGACAACACTTGACACAGCAGCTCCTGAAAATAAGAACCAAGGCGTTTTGTGTGTGTGTGTGTGTGTGTGTGTGTGAGAGAGAGAGAGAGAGAGAGAGAGAGAAACAGAAAGATGGTGGGAAGTCATGCTCTGATTTTTCACTTACTGCCATCATTCATCATTTTGTTGCTATGATATTAATGGAAATTGCTACTGGGAAACTGCAGGTGTATGTGGGCATCTCATCGTGTGTTATATTTTGCATACACGTTGGGCACATCCCAGTGGAGCAGATTTTACATCTCTGATCAATCCCTTAAAAAGGTTCCATTCCTGCTTCCTGCACATGTTGGCAGAGTGCACATAACTGCACCCTGCCCCATTATGTTCCGCCCCCATTCTGCCCTCTTCTTGGTCCTAAAGGACCTGTGCGTCCATGACTGCATGTCAATTGGGCGTGCCTAAAATGGTCATCGCCTGTATGTAATCTGGATGCTTTGTGTCGCCCATCACTGATCATTTATCCAGTTACAATTTTTCTTTACAGATTAGCCCAGAAGATTTTTACTGAGCCCTAAGTGATCACACCAAAATTCATCTGTGCTCAACTGTCATGTTGCGATGCTTGCCTAATACCCATGTCATAGAAAAGTTGAACTTGGTCTGGAGTGTGTGCACTTGTGTCTTATGGCTGTGTTCCTCTTTCTTTCAGAGTGCAGGTTCGGGATCGGGAAATCAAAGTGAATATTTTTGACATGGCTGGACACCCCTTCTTCTATGAGGTAAGCTAGGTGGCAGTTTTCTGGCCATTAGTTTAGGACAAGGGTCGGCAAAGCTTTTGTGGCTTGAGCCGGTTCACTGTCCTGCAGACGCCACGGTGGGCTGGAGTGTGTGCATGTGCGCTCACATGCGCAAATGCTATTTCCAGCGCTCCTTTCGGCGCGGAGGAGGCATGTGCAGCTTCCCATTGGCTGCAGGAGCTTCCTGCAGCCAATGGGAAGCCAGCCAGTATCGCGGAAGGCGGTCTATGCTCTGCGCTGGTTTAGCATGGTGCATGGGAGCCGACTCAGCAGGCAGCAGAGGTCCCTGAGTGGGCGGCGGGGGTCCATGGGCTGGTTAAATTACCCCCATGGGCCCCCCATGGGCCTTAGGTTGCCAACCCCTGGTTTAGGACACAAATCCATAGACTTCTGATCTTGGCAAGCTAAATTGCTCCATGGTGAAAAATGTGACCCGCTTCATACCGTCTCAGGAGCCTGGAGGGCTGTGACTAATTTGCATTTAACATATATAGATTGGCTGGGCATTTTGGCTTATGGTCATCGTAACTGTAGGATATCTATTTTAAATCTTAGTACAGTGGTACCTCGGTTTACAAACACAGTTGGTTCCGGAAGTCTGTACTTAACCTGAAGCCATCAAGAACCATCAATAATGCTTTGATGGTGTTTCCTGCTCGGCAGGGGGTTGGACTGGATGACCCTAGTGGTCTCTTCCAACTCTATGATTCTATGAAGCGTACTTAACCTGAAGCGAACTTTCCCATTGAAAGTAATGGAAAGTGGATTAATCTGTTCCAGATAGGTCCGCGGAGTACTCAACCTGAAGTGTACTTAACCCGAGGTATGAGTGTAATTGGTTCCGGAAGTTCGTACTTAACCTGAAGCGTACTTAACCTGAAGCGAACTTTCCCATTGAAAGTAACGGAAAGTAGATTAATCCGTTCCAGACAGTTCCGTGGAGTACTTAAACTGAAAATGCTCAAACCGGGGCATACTTAAACCGAGGTATGACTGTAACTATTTGAGAATCATATGAGAGCTGAAAAGGAACGAAATTGTGCTTAGCCATAATGGCCTGTCCTGATGCAGACCAATCTGCTAAGATTGCTGGTCAGTCCAGCAGCAGCACTTTTCTGCCTGCACAGATGGTGTCAGATCAATTGAAAAGAAGAGAAGAGTTTGGATTTGTTATCTTGCTCTGTCACTACCCGAAGGAGTCTCAAAGCGGCTAACAATCTCCTTTCCTTTCCTCCCCCACAACAAACACTCTGTGAGGTGGGTGGGGCTTAGAGACTTCAGAGAAGTGTGAATAGCCCAAGGTCACCCAGCAGCTGCATGTGGAGGAGCGGAGACGCGAACCCGGTTCCCCAGATTAGGAGTCTTAACCACTGCACCATACTACACCACAGTGGCGCACATGTAAAGGGAAACTGAACCAGAGATCCCAAGCCATTCTGTTGATAATATATGGTTCTTGTGGTCACTTCTCGTTCCTGTAGCAGTAGCACCCTCTTGGTCCCAAATATCCAGTTGTTTGTTTCTGTGCTCTGTTAGGTACGCAATGAGTTTTACAAGGACACGCAGGGTGTAATCCTGGTGTATGATGTTGGGCTGAAGGAGTCATTTGATGCCCTCGACTCGTGGCTCGCTGAGATGAAGCAGGAACTTGGACCACATGGAAACATGGAGAATATTGTCTTTGTTGTTTGTGCCAACAAGGTAACCATTCCCAAGAGGAGACTTAAGGTGTAGAAAATCTTGCTTGTAATCCTGGGCTCTTTCAGAGACTGTCCCCACTCACAAATCAGTGTGGTTGGAAGACTTTACCAGTGTGAATTACTGGATTTCAAAAAGGTTAGATAATGACATGGAGGATAGGTCAGTAGCTGTGAGCCAGGATCATGCTTCCTCCCACCCACTTGTGTTTCAGGTTGATTGTACCAAGCACCGTTCTGTGGACGAAAGTGAGGGGCGGCTGTGGGCAGAGAGCAGAGGCTTCCTTTATTTTGAGACTTCTGCTCAGACTGGAGAAGGAATCAACGAGATGTTCCAGGTAAAACCAACTGTGTCAAACCTAGAAGCCCTCATCCAACCCTTTTCCTTGGCTCCCAATAGTCTGTGCTCTGTAAGGTTTCCAATAAATGCAACAAATGATAATAAATATTTGGTAAAAGAATTATATCAAGAGAGTTATCCTTAGAGGTGAAGTTGTATTCCCCAAACAATTTGTTTGGCTTATTTCTGCATTGCAGGGGGTTTGGGCTAAATGACCCTCTGGGTCCCTTCAGCTCTACATTTCTTTGAGTCTGATCACAATGCACCTGCTGAGCACATCACCACTTTTTAATTTTTAGAGCTGCTTCTGCAATTTTCATTCTCTGGGGATTCACACCCTACACACCCACTTGTCTTCTCTCAAATATATTTTTTCCTGTCCCATGTTAAAATTCAGGGAATGACTTAATTGCTTGAATTCCATTTTGTTGTCATCTGTTTTTAATGACCTTCAAATGAGCAGCCCTTCACTTTTAAATAAATTAAACAATAGGAGCGAGTAAGACAAGAGACTGGCCCTGCTGTGGGAGGCCTTGTGGATTTGGGGTCAAGAGAGACAAGGAACAGTGGTCTGGCAGATTATAGGTGAAGACAACCTCTTTTGACTGTGGGGTGGCTAAGTGGCCATTGATGTGAGGGAACTGAAAACCCCAAAGAATGGTCTGGAGGTCACTGAAAGCCCCAGAGAGCCATGCAGTGGCTGTTCTGACCCCTTCAGATAAAAAAGGAACTGGCTGAGGAAGGAGCAGCAGTGGAGATGAGAGGGTGCTAGATGGTAGGTTTAAGAGTTGATCTTCCCCACAAAATCTATAGACGTTCTCCCTTTCTCAGGTTTCTCGATATGAGGTAGCAGAAGGACCTGAGGTTTGGTCCCATTAACGAAATAGGGATTGTCGAGCTACGGGCACATACAAAACTTTGCTACCTGTTCCTTCTGTGTGCTTGTAGACTTTCTACTCTGCCATCGTTGATTTGTGCGACAATGGGGGAAAGCGGCCCATGGTCAGCATGAGCATCAGTTTCACCAAGGAGCAAGCGGACACCATCCGAAGAATCCGCAGCAGCAAGGACTCCTGGGACATGCTGGGTGTCAAGCCAGGGGCCACCAGGTAATGGGGGAAATCCCTGCTGGTGTAGAAGCCAGCAAGGGAGAATTTGGCAGACAGAGAATGGGAAGGGGCCTTTGGGCGAAGCTATAACTTTGGGAGCTTATTACGCTTGTGCTTGTGGTGGCCGCTCATAATGAATGCCTGTCTTTCCCTCCAGGGATGAGGTGAACAAGGCCTATCGGAAGCTGGCGGTGCTGCTCCACCCGGATAAGTGCATGGCTCCTGGGAGCGAGGACGCCTTCAAAGCTGTGGTCAATGCACGGACTGCCTTGCTTAAAAACATCAAGTGAGAAAGGGAGGAAGCAGCTTCTCCCAAGGACAACTGATCCCTTTTGAGAGGGCTGCCTTTCTCCAGTCCAAATGAGAGACCTCAAGCGTTGCCTTTGAGCAAGGATGGTAGGAGCAAGAACCAGAGGGAACCACTACAGACTGTTTCCCCTCCTGCTGTGCTCCTCAACCATCCAGAACTGTTTCCCGCACTGTTGCAACCAGCTTGTCCGTCTGTGAGGTTGCCCATCTGTGGTGGATTGCCAAATCCATTTGAATGCCTCCATAGCAGTACTTTCGTCTGCAGGGAAGCTGGCCTTTGATTGAGTTGTCTCTAAAAATTATTTATTCTTTGTTTAAAGAGCTGCTCCTCTGGCCTCTCTGTACTTTGTTATCCCAAACTTGGTGCTTTTAAGTCCAGCCTTTTCTCCTCTTCATCCTATGCCTGGCAATGTGTCCTCAATGAGTGAGCTATGGTTCTCTGCCCTCCCTTTCCCATGGTCATAGCTGTGTAAGGTGGTCACCTCACATAGCATATAGCGACTCAGACGGGAGCACGGGGAGGAGTGGCTTAGGAGGTGGGCTGACCCAGGTGCTTTAAGGCAGAGAAGGAAACTGCTGAAGTGGGATTCAAGGGGCACTTGAGTTGTGCGAGGCAGGATTCAGAATTTCGCTGGTTGCTCCTCAATCTCGTGACTCAAAGCTGAAACAGCAAGAAACTTGCTTCGCCAAGTGTTCCCTGACATTTTATCCTTGAGTGCTATAAGGCAATAAATAGGATAAATAGTAGGCAGTGCTTTCTCAAGTCAGAGCATGGTGCCTGCAGATTCAGAAATGAGTTATTTTCACTCCCTCTCTGGCCTGTGATAGCCTTTTGTCCAAAGTGAAATCTCTGCCATGGAATCTCTCTGAAACAGTTTTCATTTCATTTTCATTTCACTTTCAATTGTATGTCGCCTTTCCATATTGCCGCACACAAGGTGGTTTACAAGCTGATGAAACAACAAAATATACAACAAAGGTCCCATGATTGATCTAACTAACACAGGATTCAGTGCCTGGGATGGGACTTGGCCTTGCAGAGCAGTTTGTGATTACTCTGGTGAGGATTTCGGATTATAGCACTGGGAAAGAGAAACCTGCACCATGAGCAGGAAGATGGGGTTGAGTAGCTGAGATCCTAAATGGTTGTGCTTCTCAAGTTCAGAGGGAGAGAGTTGCACTCCCAGGAAACCATTTTTAGCCCTTCACTAGGCTAAAATGTAAGAATCGGCATTCTCAATATCACTTTTTTAAAAACTCTAGTGATCTGGTTAGTGAATATACAGGTATGTGGAATTATGCCAGTTGATTGGCTACATGATTTTTCATTGTAATCTATTGTGGAAAACTTAAATCTATATCTTTTCTTTTTGCCAATGGACTACTAGTAAGACCACCTCCTCTCTCCCTGACTCCTCTCCCCACCCTGCCCCATCAATGCTACCGTATCTAGAACACCTCAAAAACATAACTGGAAATGGAGGAGAAAAGAGGGTGGAGATAGGATCCTCCCCTTTTGCTCATGCCCTCTGTTCATTTCCCTTCCTCCAGTCTCCTAAGGCAATTGGTTTGTCTGGCAGGGAAGATTAACTGGAAAATGTGCTTGTGAGGGACGGGAGGTAGCAGGATTCCCTCTGAGGCCCTGCAGTTGCCATCTTTTGCATCCCTTTGCCTGACTACTCATAAAGTGGCATTTGCCCCTACAGGTGTCACGAGGCCACTTTTCAGAAAATTATCCAGGGAGCACCAAAATGTTCCAACTGGGAAAGACTGAGATTCTCTCTCTGCAGCCCTGCTTCCTGGAGTGTCTCTGAACCACGGGAAAAGGAAGCTCTCTCGTGGATTACCTTTGGGTCAGAGATTGAGATGAGCGAGAACTGCAAGACTGTACCCCTTGACATTTCTTGCCTGCCTTCAGTGCAAACTGTTTAGCTTTTGATCAGATAATGGAGGGAGAGATTTGCACACACACACACGAGCCAAAAGTGATGCCCTTCCTTGCGATGTGTGTATAGATATATATTGATTCACATGTGCACTTTAAGCCTTGGGCAGTGGTTTTAAGCTTGCAGACTTGTATGAATCCCACAATAGTTTCTTTCCCTCCGATCGCCCATGAAGCTCAGTCTTAACAACCATTGTAAATGCCTCGTGGTGTAAATTCCCTGTGAACTTGAGGTTTTGCTGTGTATCCTTGCGATTGCACTTTCCTGCCTTTTGTTTTCTGCCCAAGGTGTTGCGTGACTGAGACCTGCCTTCGTTCCCCCTGCCATTTTGTTCGGTTGACCTTTTGACCTTGTGAACTCCCATCTCCAGGGCAAGCTTTTCTACCTGTGGAAGGTACTGCAAGCCCTACTGGCTCCCTCAGCAGTTGGTGCGGTCCCTGACAAAGATTGCTGTGCAAACCAGAGCAGGCTTGGCACCACAGGAAGCTGCCTTGTAGTGATTCAGACCATTGGCCCAGCCAGCCCAGCGTTAGCCACACTCAGTAGCAGCTGCTCTCCAGGGTTTCAGATAAGGGGCAATCCCTTCACTACCTAGAAATGCCACGGAAGTGAACCTGCAATCCTGCATGCCAAGCAAGCGTTCCGCCATGAGCTATGTCCCTTCCGCTCCTCAGTCTGCTGTAAGTGTAGGGCTGCCTCCACAGAGAAAGGGTACCTTTGCATTTTAGGAGACTGTAGATCTATACTGGCTACTCTTTTATTTCTACTTCAGGTCTGGCAATTGAGGCAGTCTAGCAGGCATGAAACTAAGCTAGGGTGGAGGTGGGGAAAATCCAACGTAATCTTTCCTAATGTGAATTATATTTATCTTTTTTCTCCTTTCTCAGGCAGATTTTTTTTTACCTCTTTGCATCATCCCGCCCCCCCCCCTTCTCTTTGGGTGCAGAGCCTTTATGTTTTTATTTCATAAGGCTATTGAAGCTGCAAGCAGCTGTCCCACCACAAGGGAAGACTTTGTTGGGAGGTCTTGCTCTGTAACAAAATGCCATCCCATCAGAACCAGAGTGCAACATGAAGAGATCAGAGCACCCAATATTGCCACTGTGATTTATCCGGGTCAGATCCTGCCCCCAAGAATGGGCAGTGGCTTCCTGTACTTTTGATGTAATCCTGGCATGCTGAGTGGGGGCAAATGGGAGGTACACTGTTTGCTAGTGCATTATTTTTGGGGTGCTTGTATAAAACTTTGCATGATCTCTGTTGAATCCTTACTTGCGCAGCCTCTGGATGAGCAGGGAAATGGAATAAGCCTGGGACATGGAGCAAATGTGTGCTCCCTCTTTGCATCTACCCAAGAACCTTCAGCGATCATGACCTTGGGACTGATTTCTCTGTAAAATTCCCTCCCAGTGCAGGCTTTTCTTCTGAAAGTGGAAAAAGGCAAATGCAGGGTGATTTAAACTCCAAGCCATAAAGGCAGGGATCTCTTTCAAAGCATTTTCTGTTTTTCAGAAACAGTTCCTACTCTCCACCCACCCCATTCTCAGCCTAACTTGTGTAATAAATGGATTTGAATGCACTGTATTTTTTGGTATTTACTTACACTCGCCCTCTCTCACCAGACATCTGAAGGTGTGGATCAGCTTACTGTGAGATGACTTGAAGTTGTTGGAACACCAGACACCTGCATGTTCTTGCATAGAAAACGTTTCTTCTTTTGAAGTTTATGTATTATTTTTTTACAAAATTAAATTGGATTTTAAACACACTTGATGCTTGTGTTTTCGAACATGCGCACTACTGCCTTTTTGAGACCCTTGTATACTTTTCTAGAATGATGGAAGGGGTACAAAAGCAGCTTGATTGGGGTTTGGTGAAGTGCTGTTGAGCCAGTCCAGTAAATTGGTCTGGTTGGATTTTGACATTTGGCAATTTCAGATTCAACCCCTACCTCAGCCCTAATTCATGAGTGGCTCGGTTGCGGGGCATGACAGTCCCAAAGCTTTATTCGTGTTACTCCTTTGCCTGCGAGTGCTGCCCCCATTTTACTTGTACTGAGTTTCAGTTAGTAAGGCTCGAGGATATGGACAAGAAGTTTGGTTCTTTCAGGGCAACCGCTTGCACTCTGGACCCTTGCACCTCTTGGCTGATAAAAACTAGCAGGAAGGGGACAGTTGGATGGGCCAGGGAGGTGATTAATGCCTCCTTGCGAGAGGGGGTGGTCCCTGACTGCTTCAAAGAGGCAGTGGTAAGTAAGACCACTCTTCAAGAAACCCACCTGGATTCAGAAAACGTAACTACCGACCAGTTGACACAAATCTCCCCTTCTTGGATAAGGTTCTTGAGTGAGTGGTCACAGACCAGATCAGGCAGTCTTGGAGGAAACTGATTTTCTAAATCCATTTTGATCAGGGTTTAGGCCCGGTTTGGCACAAAAACTGTCTTGGTCAACCTGTATGATGGCCTCAGCCAGGAGAGAGACTGGTATATCCTAAGTTTGGTTTTCTATTATTTGGTAACCTCTGGTAGATTACTGCAACGTGTTATACCGGTACGTAGGGCTGCCTCTGAAGATGGTCCAAATGCTTCAGTTGGTGCAGAATTTGGTGGCCAGGTTGCTCACTGGGGCAAGACCGTTTGAGGATATGACATGGATTCCAGCCTGACTACACTGGCTGCCAGTTAGTTTCTGGGCCCAATTCAAAGGGCTGCTTTTGACCCATAAAGCCTAATGTGGCTCAGGACTGCAATACCTCAAGGACCGCCTCTCCCCCCATATGAAGCAGCCTGGATCCTGCGATTACCCTCTGATCCCCTTCTTCATGTGCCTCTTCCCAAAGAGTGGCAGCATGAGAATGGGCCTTTTCTGCAGCTGCTCCCTTGCTTGTGCAACGCTTTCCACAGAGAGGCTTGCCTGGCTCCTTCCTTACACATCTTTATGCACCAGGCAAAAACTTCCCTCTTTAACTCAGCCTTTGGCTGATTAACAATCTGTGGCTTTTTAAACATGTTTGTGGGAGGGGGTTATTGGCTTGTTTTTGTTTTATTTTGTATTCATTGTTATTGTTTTGTATTTTTTATGTTGTGAACTGCCCTGTGATCTTTGGATGAAGGACAGTATCTTCTTCTTCTTCTTCTTCTTCTTCTTCTTCTTCTTCTTCTTCTTCTTCTTCTTCTTCTTCTTCTTCTTCTTCTTCTTCTTCTTCTTCTTCTTCTTCTTCTTCTTCTTCTTCTTCTCAAACCTAAGCTCCCCCCACCCCCAATCACAGAAAGAGGGATAAACACTGACTTAATATATTAGCCCCAACGTGATTGGGGAACATGTTTCTGCAATGTTCTTGCACCCCTTTATTTCCCATTCTGTAGCTCAGTCTTCGAGCATCAGCTTCGCATGCAGAAGATTCCATCTCTGGTATCTCCTGGTAGCAGTGGGAAAGACTTCTACCAGAAACACACCAAACTGTTGCCACAAGTCAGTGTGGACAATACCAACCAAGATGGACCATGATAAGGCAACTTCATGTGCTCTGTGTAACACACACACACACACACACCTGGGAACCAGCACAGCCAGTGACGTAACAGGACCCATGTCCCTCTTGCCTTGCTGGTCCCTCTCTTTGTGCTGGAACACCTAAGCTTTTATTGTAATGGGCATTTCTGTTAAGCCCTGCTGGAGAAGCTACCTGAGTTTTCCTTCAGTGACCACTGGGTGGCACTATAGGCCCATGCTTAAAGTAGAGCTCTTAAAAAGTGTATTCTGAGTCTATTACCTCTGCTTTAAAAGCTGGTCTTTCCTAAAGCTTTCAGTGTCGATGTTGTTGATGATGATGATGCAGTTGGATTAGGCCTTGGAGCCAGCACATCTTCCAAAGCCAAATTCTGCCTGTCTCTACTCCACTTTCAAGGGGCAAAGAGGTGGCGGGGGTGGGCTGAGGTTAGAACTTAAAGAAAAGGCTATTGTGCAGTTATCTGAATTGGGCTTGGAGAATATACAGCATAGGCCTGTTTCCCTTTCAGCATTCCCCTTGCTGACAAAGACCCTTTTTCTACCCAGTACTCTTCCCATTCAGTGACAATATTAGGCTGTGTACACGCTATACCTTTAAAACACACTCAAAGCGCATTTCCACCCTCAAAGAATTCTGGGTGCTGTAGTTTATCCCTCACAGAGAAAGAGGAGTTACTATTTTATTGTCCACCCTTTCCCCCGAGGTCCCAGGGTGGGTTAAGAGTTGCAACAATTTAAAATACAACACGATTCCCAGCCGCCCTTAACAGACCGCAAACTCAGGCCATTTGTAGGATTTTGGATTTGTTTATTTATCTGCCCCCGTTTGAGAGGTCCAGCTGTTTAATCCCTTTGAACAATTTAAATCTGTGTTTCCTATAGTATGTTGAATTGGGTACCACCAGCAACCAGACAAGTGTTACGTAAACGAGTTACATAACTCCTACGGTAATGTATGAATACTGAAATGTAGGCAAGGAGAAGAAGTGTATTAATGAATACTGAGCAAGGAGCTGCACATTCATAAACGATGAATAGGAATTTCACAGCAGTTTACTGAAAATCGTAGACTCATAGAATCGTAGAGTTGGGTGGGACCCAAAGAGGGTCATTAGTCCAATCCCCTGCAATGCAGAAATATTTTGCCCAATGTGGGTCTCAAACCCACAACTCTGAGATTAAGACTCTCGTGCTCTACATCAGGGGTCAGCGAACTTTTTCAGCAGGGGGCCGGTCCACTGTCCCTCAGACCTTGTGGGGGGCCAGACTATATTTTGGCAAAAAATATGAATGAATTCCTATGCCCCACAAATAACCCAGAGATGCATTTTAAATAAAATGACACATTCTACTCATGTAAAAACATGCTGATTCCTGGACCGTCCGGGGGCCGGATTGAGAAGGCAATTGGGCTGCATCCGGCCCCCCGGGCCTTAGTTTGGGACCCCTGCTCTACATGTTCTACTGACTGAGCTATCTTATTGATAACCAGCCGTGCCTGGTCTGGAAGCACATGAGGGTAAAAAGGTAAAGGACCCCTGGAGGGTTAAGTCCAGTCAAAGGTGTGTATGGGGTGTGGCGGTCATTTTTGCTTTCAGGCTGAGGGAGCTGACATTTGTCCACAGGCAGCTTTCTGGGTCTTGTGGCCAGCAGGATTATACCGCTTCTGGCGCAATGGAACACCGTGATGGAAATCAGAGCGCATGGAAATGCCATTTAGCTTCCCACTGCAGTGGTACCTATTTATCTGCTTCCACTGGCATGCTTTCAAACTGCTAGATTGGCAGAAGCTGGGATAGAGCAACGGGAGCTCACCCTGTCGCGGGGATTCAAACTGTTGATGTTCCAAAAGGACCAGCCCAAACTTGAGTAAATTGGAAGTAAACTGGCTAATGCAATTCAATATAATCAAGTATAAAATCAAGGTGAAAACATCTTAATTTCACATACAACTCACAGGGTCTGAACTGGCGGTGACTTGACCAGGAACAAGAGCTGAGGTTTGAAGCAGATGAAGAAGGAGATCCAGTGTGCAGTGTGGAAAAGGCAAATTCCATGGTAGGGATCACTTGGAAAGGAACTGAAAAGAAAATACTGATATCATTTGGCCGTTATACCAATCTAAGGTGCAATTGCGATTGGAATACTGTGTACGGTTTTGGTTGCCTCATCCCAAAAAAGGATATGGTAGACTTGGAAAAGGTTCAGAAAGGGCAGGGGCAGCTGAAATTATCAATGGGAGTGGAATGATTCTCCTATGAACAAGTGTTGCAGTGTTTGGGATGTTCTAGATTTAGATAAAGGTGAGTAAGGTTGTTGCTGTTGTTTAGTCGTTTAGTTGTGTCCGACTCTTCGTGACCCCATGGACCAGAGCACGCCAGGCACTTCTGTCTTCCACTGCCTCCCGCAGTTTGGTCAAACTCATATTCGTAGCTTCGAGAACACTGTCCAACCATCTCGTCCTCTGTCGTCCCCTTCTCCTTGTGCCCTCCATCTTTCCCAACATCAGGGTCTTTGCCAGGGAATCTTCTCTTCTCATGAGGTGGCCAAAGTATTGGAGCCTGAGCTTCATGATCTGTCCTTCCAGGGAGCACTCAGGGCTGATTTCCTTAAGAATGGATAGGTTTGATCTTCTTGCAGTCCATGGGACTCTCAAGAGTCTCCTCCAGCACCATAATTCAAAAGCATCAATTCTTCGGCGATCAGCCTTCTTTATGGTCCAGCTCTCACTTCTATACATAACTACTGGGAAAAGTTACAGGTAGGTAGTAGCTGTGTTGGTCTGAGTCGAAGCAAAATAAAAAAAATTCCTTCAGTAGAACCTTAAAGACCAACTAAGTTTTTATTTTGGTATGAGCTTTCGTGTGCATGCACACACGAAAGCTCATACCAAAATAAAAACTTACGGTAGTTGGTCTTTAAGGTGCTACTGAAGGAATTTTTTTTATTTTACTGGGAAAAGTGTATAAACTTGGCGAAGAAGTGTATAAACTTGGCGAAGCATGGAGAAAGTGGGGTTCAGTTTTCCTCCCTCTTTGATAACACTAGGGCTGGATCTACGCAGATATTAAAAAACGCTATGAACAAGCTATGGAAAAACTGTATGTATGCAAATACTGTATGTATGCAATTTGCCATTGAGCCATCTTGTGTCACTTTTTTATAACGCACTTAAAACATTGTAATTGCAGCTGCGTAGCTGAGTCCCAAAACTAGTAGACATTCAACGAAGCTGAACGTTGGAAGATTTAGGACAGATAAAAGAAAGGACTTCTTCATGTAGTGTAGTTAAACCTTGGAACTCACTGCCACAGGAGGCAGTGATGGCAACCATCCGTTCATGGAATTAAAGGCTAGCCAACATGGCAATATTCTGCTGCCACAATCCTATGGTGGGCCACTGGGAGGATAGGATTTTATTTTATTTTATTTAAACACATCCCTTTCTTTCTTTTCCTTATACCTGGAACTGCCTTGCACATCGCACCTCTATTACTTTTTTCCCAAACCCCTCCTCAAAGCTACCTTTTCCACGAAGTGCTTGGACTAATAAATGCCCTCTTGTACCTAATCCTAAACCCTGGTGTGGAGAGACAGCCCCACTTTTATTCTTGATATGTGAGGAAAACCAGCTTTTATTTACCATGGCTTATTCACCTTCCAACTGCTGCCACCAAATGTCTGCGCTCTATTGCTTTGCCAACACCTTTCCAATCACTGTAGTGTTTTAAATGTGGTATAAAACCAGCCAGACACACTTTATAAGGTAATAAAAATAGCAAGATGCTCTTTGTTTATTATTAGCTGTAAAGGTAAAATAAGGTAAATTTGTTACTGTCACCTTAAGGTTTAATGCTTACTTTTAAAGGGGGACTGTTATTTTAAATGACATTTAAAAATAAGCTGATTTTGTAAAGTGCTAACCCTGCTTAATTTATATGTTCTAACCCTGTTTAATTTATTTGTTAATTACCGTTATTCCTCTTTCCCCAGTTAGCAAATTCCCAGCAACCCTTAACCAACAACAGTGCCCAGAATATTTGATGGAAACAATGTGCTTCAAATGTGCTTTAAAGGCATAGTGCGTATGCAACAGTGTGATGCAGCAGCAAAAAAAACGTGAATTTTTTCTATTCTAGGCTGTATCAACACAAGTCTAGTGTCCAGATCAAGGGAAGTCATAGTATCACTTTATTCTGCCTTGGTCGGACCCCACCTGGAATACTGTGTCCAGTTCTGGGCACCACAATTTAAGAAGGATACTGACAAGTTGGAGCGACCAACATGATCAGGGGTCTGGAAACCAAACCTTATGAGGAACAGTTGAAGGAGCTGGGTATGTTTAGCCTGGAAAAGGAGACAGAGAGGAGATAGGATAGCCATTTTCAAATATCTCAAGGGCTGTCACATGGAAGATGGAGCAAGCTTGTTTTCTCCTGCTCTGGAGGGTAGGACTTGAACCAAAGTTATAAGAAAGGAGATTCCGACTAAACTTCAGGAAGAACTTTGTCAGTAAGAGCTGTTTGGTAGTGGAACTTACTCTCACTTTCCATAATCGTTTTTATTGGTTTTTTTTTTTTCTCTACATACATCATCAGAAATCGGAAAGTGACATTTCAGTACAAAAAAAAAAAGTTCAATAAAAAATATACAAATTCCAAAATATGTCTTATCGTATTTTTTAGCTAAACTGAGAATTGCTACAATTTATCAACTTCATCTTATGACTTATTTGTTTCTGTACACTTTCTTGTTTCTATACATATTTTCCTTCTACTCCACTTGTAGTCGACTTCCTCCTCTCTCTCTTTCGGACTTATTCTTTCATTTAATCAGTTTCGCGCTCCCTAAAATTGTACCCGTCACAAATTATCTTACAAATTAAACATAGATTTTTGACTTAGGTTATTTTACAACTGTTGCAGTTTGTAATGTTATATTAACATGCCGGCGTTTCATGTCTTACCAAGCAAGCTTGTTTTCTCCTGCTCTGGAGGGTAGGACTTGAACCAAAGTTATAAGAAAGGAGATTCCGACTAAACTTCAGGAAGAACTTTGTCAGTAAGAGCTGTTTGGTAGTGGAACTTACTCTCACAAGAGGTGGTGGACTCTCCTTCCTTGGAGGTTTTTAAGCAGAGGTTGGGTAGCCACCTGTCATGGATGCTTTATCTGAGATTCCTGCATTGCAGGGGGTTGGACTAGATGACCCTTGAGGTCCCTTCCAACAGTACAGTACTATGATTCTGCCCCAGTGTTGACTCCACAGACTGACAACAGCTTTCTTGGGTTTCAAGCAGTTTCCTTTCAGTCACATAAATGTTTTTTTGGGTGCCATCCAGTTGTCAGACCCAGTACATTTTATATCCTCGTTTTAAACTGGAGTGAAATTGCAGCATGAAAACCTGCAAAAACAAAGTGCCTCTCTTTGGCAGTGGACATATGGCAACCCTAAATAATAGTAACCACAAGAAGAGAAAATGCTCACCCATCAAGTGATGAAAGCACTTCACATTATCTAGTTGCAACCACCTTGCATGGTGTTGGCTATTTGGGCTTCTTTATTGACCCAAACCCTTATGAAATAATAATCCTGTAAACCCATCTATTTATTAGAATTATATTCCCCTACCCCTTTGAAGTTGCGGTAGAATGGCAGTGCAATTTGTAATGCGAATTCACCAGAATATTTGGTACAGTATTTGCTTTGCTCTGCCTCCAGTTGTTGCAAATCACGGGAGGGACCGAACTTCTGCTCAAATCCTGCGTGCGGGAAACAAGATGCTGGGCTAGCCGCTAGATCAGGCATCCCCAAACTGCGGCCCTCCAGATGTTTTGGCCTACAACTCCCATGATCCCTACCTAAGAGGACCAGTGGTCAGGGATGACGGGAATTGTAGTCCAAAACATCTGCAGGGCCGAAGTTTGGGGATGTCTGCGCTAGAAGGACCATTGGCCTGATCCAGCAAACTCTTCTTACGTTCAGCCAGCCCCAAAGGAAACCAAGGCCGGCCACGAGCACCCCGCCATCTGATGGCGCGGCGCGCTCCTGAGCGCGTGCAGAGCGCCCTTCTTTCCTTCCCTCGCGCGCCGAGCATCCTTCCTGGGCGCGGGGCGGAAAGGGTTACCTCCGCAAGCGGCCGGCGGAGGGTGGGATCTCCTTCCCTTTCCCAGGCTCCGCAGCACCGGAGCGGAGCGTGGGAGAGGCCAAGCCGGGCCGCCGGGAGAGCTAGAGCGACGAAAGCGGCTCCTCCTGTTGCAGCGGGTCTTCCTTGGCCGGAGCCCGGTCGAGGGCCACCCCAGAGGGGGCGCGGGCCGGCTCAGCCCGGCGGCCCAGCCTCTGATCTCCTCTCTCCTCCTTTCCCTCCTGGTCTGGAGAGTCTTACCTTAGTTCGGCATCGTCTGGCCTGGATTCCTTGGGAGCTCCAGCCTCTCCCTCCCGCCGCCGCCGCTAACCACTGGGCGCTGCTGCCTCTGCCTTTTTCTGCGAGAGAAATCGCCTCCCATCAGTTGCAGCTGCGCCCGGGCGCACGCGTGCACACGTGCGCCTCTGGCTTCCCCCTTGCACTTGTTTGAGTTCGTTTTTCCTTCTCTCCACCCTCTGCGATCACTCGCACGGAGGCCTCGCTTTTGCTCCTCCTTCTCCCTCCTCTTTATTATTTTTTTCCTCGCACACACACACTTTTGGCGTTGCGCTGGGGTGGAGATTTCTCCCTCCCTCCCTCCCTTTCCATCCATCCGCGCATTTCTCCTCCGCCCACAACGCGCGCCAGGCGCAGCCACCCGCCCGAGAAGCTCCGCGGGTCTTCCAGGCGACGGGGAGGACCCACCCAGGCCGGAGAGAGAGGCAGGGGAGCCGGCAGAGCCAAGCCGTCGACGCCGGGGTCCGAGACGCCAGCGAGGCAGAACCGGGCGGGGAGGGACGGAGGGCGAGGGATGCGGTGAGCAAGGGAGCCTAAAGGAGACGAGCAGGGCTGTTCTGCTGGGAAAGGAAACGTGGCTCTTTGGGGAAGAAGATGCAGCTTTAGTTTTGGACTCAAGAAAGAGGTGGTGGCGGCGGTTTCCCTTCTGCTGGATGCCAGCTCCGTCGCTGGCGCCCCATTTCCAGCCGGCAGACGGGGCGCGGGGAAGAGATGCAGGAGGAAGCTTGAATGGAGCCTGCGCGCATCTCCGCCGCTCCCTCTCTCCGTGGGAAAGAGCTGGCCGGCTGTGCCAGCCCTCCGGGTCATTTTGACGGGGCCTGAGCCGAAGACTTGACCCTGACCGGCTTGGAGACATGCCCTTGGGGAAGATGGTAAGGATGGAGACACTGGGGGGGGGCGACGCTTGGGGGGGGGGTGTAGAAAGTGAGGGAAACAGCACGGTGGGGAATGGTGCAAGGGTTCCAACTTGAATAAAATATTGGGGGCCCCAAGTAGGCCCCACCCTGCTTAATCGATCACACACACCATTTGAATGGCAATGCCCATCAACTTTGGGCAGGCCAGGCCCCCTCAAGTATTTTTTTTTGGGTGGTGGTCCGAATGCCCCTTGGCTCTTACGGAAGGGAGCGTGCTCCCCTGGCGACCAACTTGTTGACCACTAGTCCTGCTTGCCTTTTCTAACCACATCTGGATGGTGAAACCGTCGCCGCTTGGAGGGGCAGTGGAAGCCAGCAGGGCAGGACACGTTCAACATCTGCCCAAGAATTTTGCTTAAGCCAAGCCGATAGGGATCGATTTGCCAGCGGAATGATTTGCCAGCATCTTTCCTGCCTCCCTTCTGTATTTGAGGGGGTGGTCTGTAGTTCCAGGGACAGCCCCTCGACTCATCTGCTTCTTGAACCGTTTTCGATGGAAGTTCCTCTGGAGCTTGGCCAGCTATTTCCTCACCTTCCTGCATGTGAATTTTCTCAGCACGAAAACATTCATTTGGGTGGGGTTCGGATGCAAGCATAGAGAAGTGTGCTTTTGGGTGCAGCTGGTTTGTGGTGATCTGCTGCTTGCTGGGGGGGGGGGTTTGCTGCGCTAGGCCGGAGGTTGGCATTAAAATGGAGGCCACGTGCATTTTGGGTGACCAACATGTTCCCCCCTCCCTCTCTTTCTGCCAGGGGTCTGCACATGCTGGGCTGTGAGAGATATCGCTTCACACTGGCCCTGGAAGGAGGCGCTGAATAATTGCTCCAGAAGTTTCCGCGCCTTGCGGCCTGCCCGCTTCCCGCTTTTAATGGGAGCTGGACCACCACTGATGTAACTTGGTCATCAGATCCTCCTCGCAGATTGACGGTCGGCAACAGCAAGCAGGATGCCTCAGAACAGGGCCTTCTCCGAGCCCGAGTACTCGGCCGAGTACTCGGCGGACTACTCTGTCAGCTTGCCGTCTGACCCCGAGCATGGGGTAGGCCGCACCCATGAGGTGACGGTGAGGAACTCTGGCTCCTGCCTCTGCCTGCCGCGGTTCATGCGCCTGACGTTTGCCCCGGAATCCCTGGAGAACCTCTACCAGACCTATTTCCGGAGGCAGCGCCACGAGACCCTGCTGGTCTTGGTGGTCTTTGCCGCCCTCTTCGACTGCTACGTCGTCGTCATGTGCACGGTGGTCTACACTGCGGAGAAGCTGCCCACCACCCTGGCGGCCTCGGTGGGCCTGGCCGCCCAGATCCTCCTCTTCATCCTATGCAAGTACCACCTCCTCCCGGACCGCGTCACCCGTAAATTCATGCCCTACATCCTGTGGATCCTCATAGCCGCCCAGATATTCTGCTACCTGGGCCTGAACTATGCCCGCTACCACGAGGCCAGCGACACGGTGGGCTGGCAGGCCTTCTTCGTCTTCTCCTTCTTCCTCACCCTCCCTTTGCGCCTCACGCCCATCGTCCTTATCTCGGCCATCTCCTGCGCCATCCACACCCTGGTGCTGGGGGTCACCATAGCGCAGCAGCAGCAGATGCAGCTGAGTCAAGAATCCATCCTGGGAGGGTATTTGCTGTGGCAGGTAAGGAAAACAGTAGCCGGAGTTTGTGGGGGAGGCAACCCAGAGATCATCCAATCCACCCCCTTGCGAGATTCCTTAGTTGGTGGCCAATTGGCCTCTGCTTAAAGCCCCCCTCTAACTGACACTGTATGCACACTCCTCTTTACTCTGCTTTGAGTGTGCTTCCACTGCTGGCTTGGGAAGCGGTTGTGCGCATGGCATTCGCCAAAACCCATCCTTCTCTCTCCTGTCGTTTCTAATGAAATACTGAATTATGATGCACACACACACATCCATCAGCTTCGGTCCGAATTGGGGGAAATGAATGATCTAGGTGTGTTCTGTAATTGAGTACAGAACCCGAGAGCCTCCACCCCGCACCCTGTCTTCCGAAGCAATCTGCTCGGATTCCTGCATTGCGGGGGGGTTGGACTAGATGACCCTTGGGGGTCCCTTTCAGCTCTGCGATTCTCTGATTGTCATGGAATGCTAAGCAAAAGGGAAAGGGTTTTTGGGGCGGTGCATGATTTAACTTGCTCAGGCAGGGAAGGGCTTTGCAGACGGAGAGCTGTATCCATTTGGAGGCCAATTGAATTGAATTGAATGGGCATGACTAACTGAAGTCCCTCGATTTGAGTGGATCCGCTATGAATATGACGTAGTTTGATCCAACCAACATGTTTCAGCAGGGTGGTGGATGCCATCTCCCTTTGCTCCTCTTTCTGCTCAGGCACGTTACGGAGGAGATAGTGGTTTTTATTTTTTTTTATCAGCAAGGATAAAAAGATATTACAGGAATTCTACCTATATTCAGGGTTCTTAAGACTTTTACTTCCACACCTGTGTGGCATTCCTGGCTTAATGTAGTTGTGGACTGCACAGATTTTGGATTCCCCAAAACACAGAATTTTCCATTCCAAATAACCTCTCTGCTGCCACTTAATAAACTAAACTTCATGCTGGCTTTCTAGTCCTCATGAACTGCATGGCAGTTCTGTAGTGCTGGAGGCACAGAGCTTTATGTGTCCCTAATTATCTCCCCTTTTTCGTAACGGTCCCCCTCACAACTGCTCTGATGACTTAAAGCACCCCCCAGACCTCCCCTGTGATTTGGTTGCTGAGAAATTGGCACATGTGCATTTGCATACGGCAGCCAGTGCCGGACTTACGTAGAAGCTAAACAAGCTATAGCCTAGGGCCCCACTCTCTTGGGGGGCCCCAAAAAAATTAAAGGAAAAAACCCTGGATGCACATTTCCAAAATATAAGATAGAAAACAAATAAAATACAACCTACATACAGCAACAGTGTTTTGTGTTGTGTAGGCTCCTATGATGTAAGCAGTGGCCCCTGCCTGCTAGCCTGCTCCCTAAAACAGGCACCCCCAAACTTCGGCCCTCCAGATGTTTTGGACTACAATTCCCATCATCCCTGACCACTGGTCCTCTTAGTTAGGGATCATGGGAGTTGTAGTCCAAAACAGCTGGAGGGCTGCAGTTTGGGGATGCCTGCCCTAAAATATCACTGGTTTGCTCCTTTCTATTTATAGGGTGCCTGCATGGGCAAATGGCTTTAGATACCTATTAGGTCCATAAATTGACATAAATTACCATTTGCAAAGGACAGCTGGACATATCAAGGGCCCCATTACCTTCAGGAGCTTAGGGCCTCATCAAACCTAAATCCGGCCCTCATGGCATCCCAGCAAATATTAGGTCCATAGTGAAGCAGGCAGATCTTACAAGTCCACCTTGAACTTTTTAAGAAAGGTGAGATCTAAATGTTTGAAATAAATAAATAAATATTGGTGGGCATAATTTATGTGAACTCCACGATTCAAAGTGTGAACGATGAAGGGCCTTTGCGAAACCCCTGGATGCAATAATAATAATATTAGTAGTAGTAATAATAAAAAAATTATTTCTACCCCGCCCATCTGGCTGGGTTTCCCCAGCCACTCTTGGGCGGCTTCCAGCAAAATATTAAAATACAGTAATTCATCAAATATTTAAAGCTTCCCTAAAGAGGGCTGCCTTCACATCTGGTCTTCTAAAAGTCTACTGTTTCAGATATTTTGGGCACAGAATGTTGCATTGGAGCAGCACAAGGTCTGTAAACAGTATAAACAGTATGCTTTCCTTTTTATCCCAGGAGACTGGATATAATTCAGGGATGGTTTCCTTCTTTAGGGGAGCAGCTGAGATTTCCCCCTTGAGTAATAATTCTTGCAACGAGAGTCCACTATGCTAGTCCAGTTGCCTGCGTTGGGAAGGGGGAAGAAGATGCTTGGTTTAGAGCAGGGTTAGACAACGTGGTGCCTTCCGATTTTTTAATATATATATATATTTATTGGGATTTTTATTAAAGTGATACAAAGCAGTTCCAAGAACAAGTCAATGATCGAACAATAAACAACAGTCAAACCAGATGGGGTCAGGATGGAGGCTTAAAGTAACCAGCAGGAAAAATTATATGAAGTACTGTATATACAATATGAATCACATTATTGTTTTTTTTGAAGTTGTATTGAAAAGAAAAGATGGTAAGAAGCTGAAAAGGCATGCAACTCAAAGACTTTATTTTCTGTATGTCCAGTGATGAAAATGGAAGAGGTTGGTGCAGTTGGTCATTAAAATAAGGTAAAGGGACCCCTGACCATTAGGTCCAGTCGTGAGCGACTCTGGGGTTGCGCGCTCATCTCGCATTGTTGGCCGAGGGAGCCGGTGTATAGCTTCCAGGTCATGTGGCCAGCATGACAAAGCCGCTTCTGGCAAACCAGAGCAGCACATGGAAACGCCATTTACCTTCCTGCTGTAGCGGTTCCTATTTATCTACTTGCATTTTGACGTGCTTTCGAACTGCTAGGTTGGCAGGAGCTGAGACCAAGCAACGGGAGCTCACCCCGTCACAGGGATTTGAACCGCCAAATCAGCAATCCCTAGGCTCAGTGGTTTAACCACAGCGCCACCTGGGTCCCATGCAGTTGGTCATTACCGATGTGTAAAATGAAGTCCTACCACCCAGCAATGAAAGTGTCCAGTTTAACCCCCCCTCCACTTGTTGTTGAACTACAACCCCCATCATCCTAGACCACTAGCCTTGCTGGTTGGGGGCTCATGGGAGTTGTAGTCCAAAATATTGACAAAAGCTGGTGTGGACGTAGGTGTAGATGGGCTAGTGATCTGGCTCTTGGAGAGGGAGCTTCATATTTTTAAGTAAAAAATAACAAGAAAAAATTCACTAACCTCCCCTCCACCCTCCTCGTCTGAGATCAAACCACGGAGGCGTATTTAGAGTTCTGGCTCGGGAAAAACCTTGCCTTGATCTTTGACTTGCCAGGATGAATTTCCATGCTTTTCCTAAACCTACATTTTTTTTGCTAATAAAATCAAATAAAGCAGAAGAAACTAAAGAGTTGTTCCGTGGATCAGGCTTAGACTTTCTTTGCTAAAGCTAAATTTGCTCGTAGCAGATAGAAAGAAGGAAGGAAGGAAGGAAGGAAGGAAGGAAGGAAGGAAGGAGCCGACTCTTTGGGACTATTGGATCTATTCAACTTGGGGCAGTTGGGGATGAGCTTATAACTGAAATATAAGAGGACGTTTTAATACCAGCCCCAAATGAAAGAGATCCTTTATGCACAGAAAAAGCTGACGAGGGCACTGGGAGGCAGGTGGAGGTGAGAATCAGAAGGGCCACCAGCATGTTGTACTTGTGCAATCCTTGGGAAATAAATATTTTCACTGGGCTTGCCTTCAGAGTAGAGTCAAAAGGCTCTTGAGTGGCTGGGCCTGCTAATTCTCTGCTGTGGGTAGTAAGGCTGAGGTCCAGCGCCGAGGGCCTTCTGGCGGTTCCCTCGCTACGAGAAGCCAAGTTACAGGGAACCAGGCAGAGGGTTTTCTCGGTAGTGGCACCCACCCTGTGGAATGCCCTCCCACCAGAGGTCAAAGAGAACAAAAATTACCAGACCTTTAGAAGGCATCTCAAGGCAGCCCTGTTTAGGGAAGCTTTCAATGTTTGATGGATTTCTGTATTTTAATATTTTGTTGGAAGCCACCCAGAGTGGCTGGGGGAACCCGGCCAGATGGGCGGGGTATAAATGATAAATTATTATTATTATTATTATTATTATTATTATTATTATTACTTACCTGAGAGTAGGGGCGTTGAAATATACTCGGAGTCGAGAGTGAATTTCATGCTCTTTATTCAGCTCATATTCATCAAGGAGAAGAAGAGAAGACGAATGGCTCTTTTCCCAAAACCATCTGCTTATATACATTATTTACACAATGGGCCTTGCGTGATTGGCTACTTCAGGGCTACACCTGTGGGCCAATTATATTGTGGATTGACTTCTGCCTGCAGCCTGATTGGCTGCTCCAGCAGGCCAATCAGGTTGCGGATTCACTTCCACCTGAAGTTGGATTGGGTAGCTCCCGCTGATTCTGAATCCTATTGTTCTAGGATTCAGCTCAGTACATAACACCCCTCCCCTCTAAGTTCCAGTCCTGCCCGGGAAGTTGCATTCGTAGTCCCCAAGGTCTGCTGGCCGCCTCCGTGTGCGTTGTGGCCTGGGGTGTTCCTTGGTCAGGGGTTCTGGTTCTGGCTCGTGTTCCGAGGCTGCTGGCTGTGCCGGGGCTGTCTGGTCTGGCGCCACTGAACCACTAGGTTGTGACTCTGGTTCCGGTGTCCTTCCAGCCTCGGGGCGCCCCTCTGTGCCTACTGCTTCTGCTTCCCCTGCCCACCCCTCTCGCTCTACAGGCCTCACTGCCCTGCTGTCCCCTTGGGACCCATCTGTCCCGCTCTCCTCCCGGGTTCCTCCCGGGAATCGTCGCCGTAGCTGGTCGCAGTGGCGGCGCCAACATTGCCCCCCTTCCGTTAGTACCTCGTACGACACGGGACCGGTCACCTTGGTGACTGTGGCGGGTACCCATGCTGGGCCTGCCCCAAAATTCTTTGCATACACTGGGTCCTGGGCCACAAATGTCCGGGGGTTCCTGCCTTTCCCCACCACTACCTCATCCTGAGCTCTGTCGGGGTGAAGTCGGTCCAGTCTAGTTGCAAGGCGCCGGCCCATGAGTAGTTCAGCTGGGCTCCGGCCCGTCGTTGTGCTTGGGGTGCTGTGCTGTGCTAGAAGAAATGCGGCAAGGCGGTATTCCCAGTCCCCTTGTGTTATGCGGCGGAGGCTGTCCTTGGTGGTCCGCACCATGCGCTCCGCTTGGCCATTGGTGGCAGGGTGGAATGGTGCTGAGCGGATGTGGCGGATGGCGTTCTGCGCTGTGAAGGTCTGGAACTCCTCTGACGTGAATGCGGTTCCATTGTCCGAGACGAGGGTGTCAGGGAGCCCGTGGGTTGCAAACAGCTTACGTAGTACCCGGATGGCTGCCGCCGTAGAAGTGGACGGTACCAGTGCGACCTCCAGCCATTTGGTGTAGGAATCCACCACTATGAAGAATGTTTTTCCCTGGAAGGGGCCAGCGAAGTCCACGTGCAAGCGTGACCATGGATGTCGGGCGGACTCCCAGGGCTGGACTGGGGCCCTTGGGGGATCCGGGCGGGATTCTTGGCAGGTCTGGCAGTGTTGGACCCAGGCCTCTATCTCTCTGTCAATCCCCGGCCACCACACATAACTCCTGGCAAGGGCCTTCATCCTCACTACCCCTGGGTGTGTCTCGTGTAGGGCTGTGAGGACCCTTTTGCGGAGGGGCTGGGGAACAACAACCCTGCTTCCCCATAACAGGCACCCCTTGTGGGCCGACAGTTCATGTTTGCGGTTTGTGTAGCCAGCGAATTCTGGCCCGGGGCTGCTGCTGGGCCATCCTCGCCACACCCAGTCCAGGACCCGGGAGATGACCCTATCTTTTGTGGAATGGTGCGCAACTTCTTGTGCCTGAATGGGTCGGTCGGGAAGCAGCTCCAGGGTCATAACCTCTTGCGCAGGCGCTGGGTCTGGGCCTGTTTCTGGTAGTGGTAGCCTGCTGAGTGCGTCTGCGTGGCCCATCGCCTTCCCAGGGCGGTGGATTAGTGCATACTGGTAGCCGGCAAGGAAAATTGACCACCTGAGGACACGTGGAGACAACACTTGGGGGGTCTGCTTCTCGGGGGCAAACAGGCCAAGCAACGGCTTGTGGTCAGTCACTATGGTAAAGGGCCGCCCGTACAAGAAATCATGGAATTTTTTTACGCCCTTCACGATTGCCAGACCCTCCTTGTCAATCTGTGAGTAGTTTCGTTCGGCTGCAGCAAGCGTCTGGGAGAAGTATGCCACCGGCACCTCTCTTCCATCCGGGAGTTGGTGTCCCAGGACAGCGCCGATGCCATAGGGAGAGGCGTCGCATGCCAGCACCACTGGCAGCCTCTCGTCGAAGTGTGCCAAGATCGAGTTCGAGACGAGCAAGTCCTTGACTGCCTGGAATGCGGCCCTTTGTCGCTGGCCCCACACCCAAGGGGCCCTTTTATCTAGGAGTCTGTGTAGGGGCTCCGCTACCGCTGCCTTATGGGGAAGGAAGGCATGGTAAAAGTTCAATAGTCCCAAGAATGACTGAAGTTCGGGCTTGCTCTTGGGCGCTGGGGCCTCACAAATGGCCCGTACCTTGTCACCGGTTGGATGGACCCCTTCTGCGTCCACCTTAAATCCCAGAAAGTCCACCTGCGGCACTCCCAGTAAACACTTTTCCCGCTTCACCTTGAGGCCCGCCGTCTGGAAACGGTGCAGGACGGAGCGGAGGCGGTCCTCAAATTCCTCTGGTGTGGGCCCGGCGATCAGTACATCATCGAAGAAGGGGGTGACGCCAGGAATCCCTTTAAGGAGAGAGTCCATTAGATTCTGGAATATGCCTGGTGCCACGCTAACGCCAAATTGCAGCCGCTTTACTCTGAATGCCCCTCTGTGCGTCACAATCGTCTGAGCCTCTGCTGTGGCTTCGTCCACAGGCAACTGTTGATACGCTTGGGCCAAGTCCAGTTTGCCAAAGATTTTTGACCCAGCCAGGGTGGCGAGGACATGGCTGACCACTGGCACTGGGTATGCATGGGCCGTGAGAGCCTTGTTTATGGTGCATTTGTAGTCTGCACAGATGCGGACCGAACCGTTAGGCTTGACGGGTGTGACAATTGGAGTTTCCCAGGGGGCGTTGGGCACCGGCTCCAGCACTCCTTGCTCCACGAGCCGGTCCAATTCCTCGTCTATGCGGGGTTTCAGGGCGAACGGGACCCGGCGGGCCTTGTGCCTGATGGGTCGTACAGCGGGGTCTAGCTGTAGGGCAATGGGGGGTCCTGTATATCGTCCCAATGCCCCACCGAAAACCCCTGGAAACTCTTTGCATATGGCGTCCACGTCCACTTGTAAGCTAGTGCGGTTCACCCCGGTAACGGCTAGCCCCAGAGGTCCAAACCATGCCAGTCCCAGTAAGCTAACGTAGGGGCCCTTAACTACCAGCAAGTCCAATTGTTGCTTTCGCCCTCGATATTGCACCCTGAAGGTCCCCACCCCCATTGTAGGGACCTTACGTTTCTGGAAGTCCCGGAGGGTGAATGGGGCCGGCCTTAGTTTGGGACCCCCATTAGGGCACAGTTCCCTTAATGTTCGGGCCGAGATTATGGATAGAGTTGAACCCGTGTCCAGCTCCATGCGGCATGGGGCTCCCTCTATCTGTACCTCTATATAAATTTTCTCTGTGCTGGGATGGGGCAACTGGAATACCTGGTAGTCCGTGATCTCCGTCGAGTTGCCTTGGTGCATGGTGCCGTGTGACCTGGGGCTCCTGGGTCGGTCATCTGATGCTTGTCGACGGGTGAGTCGAGTCCGACACACCCGGGCGATGTGTCCCAATTTTCTGCACTGCCTGCACTCTGCGTTGCGGAAACGACAGGTCCTCCTCTCGTGGTTCTCCCCGCAGCTTGCACAGTTCCCTCCTTCTCGTCGAGGCTGCTGTGGTGTGTGTGCTGCTTGAGTGCGCCGCTGTACTCGGTGTACTTCCTCCCTGTCAGATTCGGATTCGTCAGTGAGGTCTTCGTGGTAGACCCTCGGTTGGGATGGCGGGGCCGGTCGTGCCTCTTGCGTTGACCTCTCGGCGGCTTCGGTTGCCAGGGCTTCCTCCAGAGCAATCTGGAACGTGAGGTCTTTTTTGGCGTAGAGGCGTCGTTGCAACATCTCGTCCCTCAGGCCACCAACGAGGCGGTCACGAAGCATGTTCTCCAACTCTGAGAAGTTGCATAACCGGGCGGCTTGGCGGAGGGAGGTCACAAACCCAGTTATGGTTTCCCCCGGGGCTTGCCGCTTTGCGTAGAAGGCATTTCGGCAAGCTACCACCGAGGGCTGTGGTGAAAAGTGCTCCTTCAGCCGTTCCATTATTGTTTTGTAAGAGACGGTAGCGACATCTCTAGGTGCAAGGAGAGCCCGGGCGATTTCAAACGTCTCCTCTCCACAGACGCTGAAGAATGTCGCCCTCTTCATGGCATCGTTGGTGACTTCTTTCGCTTGCAGGAGGAAGTTGAAACGGGCGGCGTACCCTTCCCAGTCTCCTGATGCTGGTTTGAATGGCAAGAAGCTGCTGTCGGTTGCCATTCTGGGTTCCTTGGGTCCTGGAGCTGAAGCCTGGATGCACGGTGCGATGCAGCGGTGCAGCAGGTGGCGGTGCTGCGGTGCAGTGCGTGGTGGCGGTCAGCTCAGCAGGATCCCATCCTCGTCGCCAGTGAAATATACTCGGAGTCGAGAGTGAATTTCATGCTCTTTATTCAGCTCATATTCATCAAGGAGAAGAAGAGAAGACGAATGGCTCTTTTCCCAAAACCATCTGCTTATATACATTATTTACACAATGGGCCTTGCGTGATTGGCTACTTCAGGGCTACACCTGTGGGCCAATTATATTGTGGATTGACTTCTGCCTGCAGCCTGATTGGCTGCTCCAGCAGGCCAATCAGGTTGCGGATTCACTTCCACCTGAAGTTGGATTGGGTAGCTCCCGCTGATTCTGAATCCTATTGTTCTAGGATTCAGCTCAGTACATAACAGGCGTGAGGCAAATTAATCTGCATTTAAAGGCAACACTGCCCGATTCACACTTTCCAAAATAATGCGAGAACTGAGACATGCATAAATATGTATCCTTACGTGAAAACAACCTACAAGTGCATTCTGTTCGTGAAGATTGCTTTGCAAGAATGTGCATGTAAGGCGAAACTGCATACAAATGTGTATATATTGGGAGAGGTTTGTGAATTTTCACGAGGACCTTTCAAAAAACAGTTTGCAGGCCAGTATGCAAATGTGGAGAACTTAAGATGGGAAAAATAAGACACTGAGAAAAGCCAGAACGGGCAGGTTTTTCTCATCCCTACCGGAGAGTAACCTCCGTAGAACATAAAGAAAGGAGGCTCATATCCAAGTCAACAGAAATAAGGGCCATGCTGCAAGAGAGCTTCCCACCTTTTCTATCTTTCCACCCACAGAATAGTTTGTGGAGGAGCCTGCTGTAGCTCATTTAGCCTTATCAGGAGACTGGCTTGTGGGTACAATAGAAAACCGAGCGGTTTGCAAGGAGTTGTGCCACTTCAGGCTGTCATTGGGGAATCTAATTTTTCTTTTTTTACACGCTTCCTTACACTGAAACTCCCAGCAAATAGAAAACCAACAGAGCAGGGTGTGTGGGGTGGGTACAGCCTTTCTCCCTGATGTGCTAGTTTTCTATCAGCAGAGATATTGTCTTAGGCAGTAGGGCATTCAGAAAAGTTGTGTTCTCGCCATCAATGCCTATATGATGAGCCCACTGCCTCGGCTGCATAGCCCAGGCCAGCAGGTCTTGGAATTATTGAAACCTTGTAAACTGGGAAGGAGCGGATGCCTCAAATGTATGGAAAGCAAGTACAGGTAGCAGTTCTTTACCTGGATTTCAACAGCCTTAGAGCATGCATGGTGTTCACAGAGATTATTTGCTCAGGAATGTTTCTCCCGACTGCTGATCTTCCCCCATTTCTCTATAGAAGCCAGGGGAGCCATGCCCACTGCTCTCCATTCAAGTATATTTATTAATTAAATTTGCACCCTGACCTTCTTCTCAGAGGAGCACTTGGTAGCGAACAACAAGTGGATGAAAGCATCTTAAGAATAACACCAGTGCAAGATGCAGACTGGGAATGCTCTTGTAGGAAGAGGAAGGTCTTCAGATATCAGAGGTGGCGCTTCTGAGCCAGCAAGGTGTGGGGTTGGGGTGGGGTGGGGAATACCGCTTCCTTAAACCCTGGGGAGCTGCTGCCAGTCAGTGTAGACAGTTCCGAGGGGAGGGGATTCCAGAGAACAGCTGCTGTAACACTAAAAGCCCGATTCCTACAATGTGTGGAATAGACGGTATTTCTGCAGGAGGCCCCCACCTGCAGTGATCAGCTGGATATGTAAGAGGTGAGACTATCCTTCAGGTATCAGTCCCAAGAGCGCCTTCTCGGTAGTGGCACCCGCCCTGTGGAACGCCCTCCCATCAGATGTCAAGGAAATAAACAATTATCTGACTTTTAAAAGACATCTGAAGGCAGCCCTGTTTAGGGAAGCTTTTAATGTTTGATGTTTCATCGTGTTTTTAATATTCTATTGGGAGCCACCCAGAGTGGCTGGGGAAACCCAGCCACATGGGTGGAGTATTAATAATAATAATAATAATAATAATAATAATAATAATAATAATATACCAAAGCCAGCACCCTGAACTTAGCACCTTGAACTATATGGAGGAAGGGGAGGGTGTGCAGTGTGCAATTCAGAGTATTATGGCCTGTTCATATTTCGGGAGTTCAATGCCTTCCAAGCAAATTTTAGGAGCGGGGTGACGGTGGTTTTTCGTGGTGGTGGTGAGAGAATTGAGCACAAAGCCTAACATCAGTCACGCCTTACTCCAGATTGAAGTATGTATCTGACAAAACAGGGGATCCAGATCCAAGTTGGATTTCTAAAAAACAACAACCAGCAAGCCAGTTTGGCAGGAGGGGTCATAGCTGAGTGGCAGAGTTTCTGTCTTGTGTGCAGAAAGTCCCAGGTTCTCTCCCCAGAGAGCTGCAGCTGTCTCTGGGGTGGGCTTCCCGTATTTGTATGCTCCTAAATATACCAACCTAATACGTTGAGAAATGCATGTGGTGGTTGCTGAGCCATATCTTTGAACAAGGTCGCGATCGAACAGCAGGGAAGTGTTGTAGAGAGGGAGAATGACAAGCTCCAGAAGCTGATTGGCGGCTGCAGAAATGGTGAAACCATGTCTACTCCTCCCCCCCCGCCACCAGTTCTCTTTCTACACCTCCCCTCCCAATGCTTTTTCTCTAGGCGCAGAGCCTGAAAATGATCTCAGCTTGAACAGACAGAGAAACAGGCCATTGGAAATCTCCCCTTACTGTTGTTTCACACTGAAGACAAAGGGCTGCCTCCGGTTTCTGTTGTACGTCACACCACCCTGGTTTGCACGACATGCTAAGCTAAACCGTGGCTTAGTGTCAGCATGCAAACTCCCCTTCTCTCTGGTGGTTCTGTTGCTGCGCTGCACTGCGCTAAACCATGGCTTGGCTTAGTGCATCGTCCGAACGCAAGCTCACAGCTTAACTCTTGCCAGACAAACCGTGAGCTGCAACCCAAGTTTCTCCAGTGGTTTGTGGCTTGAGCCTGGATTGGGATGCGAAGACAAACCGTGGCTTGACTCAGGGTAGCAGTAAGAAAGCCAAAGAGGAAGAAGGCGAATGCTAGCTCCTCTCGCAGAACTCGCATGCGTGGCTTGACTTACCCACGATGTGCAAACCATGCTACTGTTGGCATGAAATAAAGATTAGCTTGCAATCCCCGCAGACGTGCTTGCTCACCTCTCAGTTAAATGCCATGTGAACATTTGCTTTCAAGACGTAAAGCAAGGGCAAAGTTCACGTGTTAACACTTTCGTGTGTTTATCTTGTGTTGATTTGAAGCTTGATTTGTGTTGACACTGAAGCAAGCAAATAAATACATTTTTTTGGTTAGAGAGTGCTTTCCAGAGTAGCTAATTGCCGTCGCAAACAAACGAGGTCATTAAGAGCTCTATGGATTTCACCACAAGCCACTGGGAAAGTTAACTCGAGGTGTCTGTCAGACAAGCCTCTTCAGAGGTCAGGATGACATCTCTCATAAATACAGCTCCCCTCCCCCCTTGCAGTGGGGAATTTCTCCAGCCAGATCTGCGTAAAGAGACATAGCAGAGTCTCGCCCTGTTTTCCCACAGTGACCTCTTACAGAGCCTAGTCTGGGTGGCTCAGGGACCAGAGTGCCAAAGGCCTAGCAGGCAAGACGCAGGTCCCCTGAGCACCTTACACTAGGGTTAGCCAATACACTGTGCTCCATCTCCCATCATCCCCAGCTGGTATGGCCAGTGGAGTTGTCATCTGCAATGCCTGGAGAGCATCACATTGGCTACAGATGCCTTAATGCCAAACCATGGTTTCCAGACTCTTGCTTGCTGGGTGGTCACTAACTGTGGCTTGCCAGTTCAGAAGCTTCTGGCAAGTCATGGCTAAAATTCTTGCACCGTGGCTTGGCGTCATGTCTTCTCTGCAACCAAGACAGGCATTGTTTGTAACATATGTATTCTAGTAAGAGCTTGAAGCTATTTTAGTGTTCTGTTTAAATCTGCTATTCTTACTAGAATACATACTTTTATTTGATTGCAACTCGTGAGTAGGATTTATTCCTAGCATTGAAATTTCTGGCCAGAGTTCAGAGAAGGTTAAGGGGTAATATGATAGCCATGTTCAAATATATGAAAGGATGCCATATAGAGGAGGGATAAAGGTTGTTTTCTGCTGCTCCAGAGAAGTGGACACGGAGCAATGGATTCAAGCTACAAGAAAGAAGATTCCACCTAAACATTAGGAAGAACTTCCTGACAGTAAGAGCTGTTCGGCAGTGGAATTTGCTACCAAGGAGTGTGGTGGAGTCTTCTTCTTTGGATGTCTTTAAGCAGAGGCTTGACAGGCATATGTCAAGAATGCTTTGATGGTGTTTCCTGCTTGGCAGGGGGTTGGACTGGATGGCCCTTGTGGTCTCTTCTAACTCTGTGATTCTATGATTCTATGATTCTTGGTATCTTTCCTTTTGGTTTAACTCACAACTAGAACTCCAATTTATTTGATTGTTTGTAACATAGCTGTGAACGGTAGCTTTGGAGGTCCGAACTGCGGCGGAGGAAGGGGCACGGGCGCCTGGGGCGACGCGCCCAGGGGCAGGAGGAGCTGCCCATAGGGAGTCTGCCTGCCTCCTCCCACTCAGTTGCCCTACAGCTGGGGGGGTGGGTGGACCATTTGAGCAGCATGGAGCCTGCGTGCGCCCAAGCCACCGCGCCTCCCCCAGGAGAGACGCATGTCCCGGGCGCGCTGCAGGCCCTGTGGTGAGTGCCACCTGGCATTTTGTCACCCCCCTCAGTGGTGACACCCAGGGCGGCCCACACCCACCGTACCCCCTTCCTCCGCCCCTGGGGCTGAGTGTGTCATTCAGAAAGTGTGTGTTTGTCATGTTCCTATTTGTGGGCCTTTGGTGAAGGAGGAAGCACGTGGGCCTTTTCTCTCTTCATGGCTTCGTATGCATGTTTTTGTGTATGTGTGCTTAGTATTCTGAAAAGCTGGCCCTTTGAAAAGTCGTAGCCTGGCTGCAGAACACGGCTGGCGAACCACACCCTGAAGGGTCTCATGAACCTGGAGGCAGCCAACAGCTGTTTCAGAGATGCTGTCTCTGGAGGAAAGGCAGGGTGGTGTAGCGGTTAGGGCGTCGGACTAGGACGTGGATCACCAGGGTTCAAATCCCCACTCGACATAAAGGTCACTGGGGGACTTTGGGGGCTAGTAACTGCCTCTCGGCCAAATCAACCTCACAGGGTTGTTTGGGGGGGATTAAATGAGGGAGGGGGGGGAGAATCATGTAAGCAACCTTGAGGCTGTTAGAAAAAAAGTAGTGGGATAGAAATGCAATAAGTTAATAAGAAGGGAAGAGAGACAATGGTTTGTGCTTTGTAGTAGCAGTAGCAGTAGTAGTGATGATGATGATGATGATGATGATGATGATGATGATGAAGGCACCAGCTGAACCTTCTTGGGGAGAGCATTCAGCAAACGGGGAGCCACTGCAGAAAGGGCCCACTCTTGTGTTTTATCCACTCTGAACCTTTCAACTTTCAGCTTCAACCTGATTTTCATTTGTTCCAATTCAGCGCTAACTGCGAGTTTCCCCGGGGGGAAGCAGTAGGGCAAATGGAGGAGTGTGTGTGGATGAGCCCCAAGTCTTCGAAAAGTCCTTTGAAAATGCCCCTCTTCAGCCTTCTAATCTCCTGGCGAAACAGAGCCCACTCCCTTTAACTGACTGTGGGTGGATAGAGAAAAGTTTTCCTCCCTCTCTCAGAGCACCAGGATTCATCCAACGAAGCTGAATCTTGGGAGATTCGGGACAGGTGAAAGAAAGGACTTCTTCACGCAGTGCAGAGTTAAACTGTGGAACTCCCTGTCACAGGAGGCAGCGATGTCCACCCGCTTGGATGGCTTTAAAAGAGGGCGAGGCAAATTCACGGAGGAGGAGAGGGCTCTCGATGTCGACTAGTCAGGATGCAAAGCTCAGCACCCGCAGTTGGAGGGCGGCAAGGCGGAATACCTGTTGCTGGAAACCGCAGGAGGGGAAACAACTCTTGCACTCTGGTCCTGCCTTCCTGGTTTCCCACAGGCATCCAGTAGGATGCTGCAGGATGCTGGACTTAGATATAATGGGTGCCTCTGAAGTGTCTAAACAAGCTGCTTTTTACGAAAAACCCCAGGGGGCAACTCAGCATGGAACTGCTGCCGTTTCTGCTTTCAGACTCAGAGCTCCTTGGAGTCAGAGTTTGCCTCGCTAGGCTGGCCCTGTGCTATTTATAGGAGCGAGTTGTGTGTACACAAATTTTCTGTCACAATAACTGCACGCAAACACACACACTCGGAGGCCGGCTGCCCCAGCGGGGCGACGATGATGCCTCTCGGCTGTTGGGAGTTTGTTTGCGTGTTTTCAGCCTCTTTGCCTCCCTTGCCCTCTTTAGAGCTAATTGCTTGTGTTTAACGCAGACAACTAATGCCCTGGGCGGCCGTCTCCGCAGGGAGCAACCACCTCCTGAGCCCAGGAGCCTGCAGGAGAATAACACACACTTGGCCGGGGCATTGGACTTTCTGCTCCAGAACCTTTTCCGCTGTAGTTAAGCCCATTTTTGGACATGCACCTTGTTCATAGGGGGGTACATCCGAAAAATCAGCAGATCCCAAGGACAATCCACAGCCTTTTCTGTGCAGGGAAACGCAGAAAGCACAAGCAGGGGCCTGTAACAGAATACTGTCGTGTGTGGATCATACAATCCTAGAACGGGAAGGGAACACAGGGGGCCATCTAGTCCAGCCCCCTGCAATGCAGGCATCTTTTGCCCAATGTGGGGCTCGAACTCACGACCCTGAGATTAAAGGTCTAGTGCTCTATCAGCCAAGCTATATCTGCCATCCATTGCTATTCTTTGTCCCAGCCAGCCAGCTGCTTTCTTCACCCTATGCCTCCCAAATTCCGTTTTCTGGTCCTTGGCCCCAACAGACACTCAGTGTTCTGCTTAGTCCACACTGGGCTGTTTTGGGGTTTCTTCCAAGCCTGCCAATACTTCCCTCGTTTGCCTGGGTGGTGCTGTCTTGGCTACATAAGGATAGGTACCGGGGGGCGGGTTTGGGTTTCCTGTCCCAGATGCCTTTAGGAAGCTCACAAGCAAGACCCAAGCGCCAGACGATTCTCTCCCCTCCTGCGGTTTCCAGAAATTGCCATTAGGAAGCATTTCATTTCATTTCACTTTTAAGTTGCAGAATGCCTTTCTATATTACTATGCCCAAGGCGGCAACAAAATATTCAGCCAAGAGCACACATCTTATAATAATCTGACCCAATGCAAAAAATTGTAATGAAACATGACTTTAAAATGGAATGACTTATATCAGAGGTCCTCAAACTTTTTCAGCAGGGTCCAGTGTCCCTCAGACCTTGTGGGGGGGCCAAACTATATTTTTTTTGGGGGGGGATGAACGGCGTCGGATGGACGAAGAGCGGCACGCGAAAGGGCTCTGGAGAGGGGCTGGCAGCAACATAGCCCAGCCCCCTTCCTCCTCTAGGCAGGGCGGGGAGAAGCCAGGAGGAGGGAGGGAGGAGGCGCCGCTGCCGTGTGAGGTAGAGAGAGGGAGAGAGAAAGAATGCCCGCACTGGCAATCCATGTGGCGATTTCCGGACCGTCCGTGGGCCAGCTTTAGAAGGCAATTGGGCCGGATCCGACCTGCGGGCCTTAGTTTGCCGACCCATGACTTATATCAAATACGGTAATACTCAATAATCTATTAGAATATAAAAGTACACAACAAAATTAACTCTCAAAACATCAGCAAATAATTAAACAGAAATTCACTCTTAACATTTACAATGAATGATTACTAAACAACGATCAATAAAAATAACTGCAAGTCACAATGCATAAAATGCCATAATGCAAAACCATGTAAAAGGATCCAATTGAGCAATGAAGACACACAACTTACAAAACTATTAATTAATTTTCATTTTATAATAATAATAATAATAATAAGTAATAATAATAATAATTAATAATAATTTATTATTTATACCCCACCCATCTGGCCGGGCCTCCCCCGCCACTCTGGGTGGCTTCCAACACGCATCAAAATACATTAAAATATCACAGACTAAAAGCTTCCCTAAACAGGGCTGCCTTTAGGTAATTTCTAAATGTCAGGTAGTTGTTTATCTCTCTGACCTCTGATGGGAGGGCGTTCCCCAGGGCGGGCGCCACTACCAAAAAGGCCCTCTTGCCTGGTTCCCTGTAGCTTTGTTTCTCGCAGTGAGGGAACCGCCAGAAGGCCCTCGGCGCTGGATCTCAGTGTCTGGGAGGCAGAGCATCTTTGTGCGCTGTTAAACTATGGAACTCACTCCTGCAAGAGGCTCTTGTGTTCGAATCCTGCTCGAGGGTTTCCCACAAGGGGCATCTGGTTGGCCAATGTGAGAACAAGATGCTGGACAAGATGGGCTCGTGGCCTGATCCAGCAGCCTCTTCTTACATTTGCTTTCTCTCTTTGTCTAAACCCGGAGAATACAAATGGCCGAGGGAGAAACCACCGCAGCAGATCTTGTCTGGGCAGCTCACGGCTTTCCTTTTGGGTCGTTTTCCTTCCAGGGTTTATGGACTTCCCGGGAAAACGATGGCCTCCACCCCAGAGAGAACGGGTGCTGCTCTTTTGCTGCGGCTCGCATTCGTCGATCACCGGGCTTCCGAATCCCACTCGGATGCTTCCTCAGTGCTCCAAAAGTGGGTTGGTTGCCATGGCAACTCCGAGGAGCTAAGAATAGCAAGTCCCTGGTGCACATTTGTTGGGGTGGTGCTGGTGGAAGGTGGCTTCCCTCCCCCCCCCTTCAGAACCTGCGGAAGGGGATATCCCTCTTCTTTCATGCATTTATTCTCCTCCTCTCCCCCAACCCCGCCAGGTATTCTACTGTTTAGCTTTTCCTTTTCTGGAAGGGCTTTGTGGAACGGATCCTCCCTTGGAGGTTTTTAAGCAGAGGTTGGATGGCCACTTGTCAGGGATGCTTTAGCTGAGAGTTCTGCATTGCTAGGGGCTGGACTGGATGACCCTTGGGGGTCCCTTCCAACTCTACAATTCTACGATTCTATGACAGCAGGTGCAGCTTTTATCCTCATCCTGATTTCCACCATTGTGTGTTGTTCCATTGCATTGAATTTAGATTGTTTATTGTGTTCATATCCCACCCCCCACCCCGAACTCAAGTTGGTGTGCATGGTTCTGTCCCTCCTTGTTTAATTCCCAGGACACCCCTGCGAGGTAGGTCAGGTTCAGAGGCGGTGAGTGGCCCAAGACCACCCTGTGAGCTTCACCCCCGGCTGAGTGGGGGATTCGAACCCTGGTCTCCTGGTCTAGCCTGACATTCTAACCGCTGTAACCACACTGGCTCAATTTGCACGCCACTGCCAAACAGTGGTTCGGTTGTTTTAACCGTTGTTTCCTGATCCCTGCCGTGCTTTGCACCAGGTAAATATTTACGAGAAACTTTGCCTGCTGATTTGCAATCGAGAAGGAAGAAAAGGGGGGGGGGAGACAGACACACAAAGAGTGGGGAGAGGGAGTTGTGGTGAGGATTAAACAAATATATACAAGTTGGTATTAGTAATGGGGACCTAATAGAGAGCCTCCTTGTTCAGAGAGAGTGTATCTCCGAATATCAGTTGCTGGGAACATAATTCTTTTCTTGTAATCTGCTCTGGGTACTTACTGTAGGATATAAGAGCAAGATAGAAATAATAAAGGGCAGTAACAGTAAATCTAAATAAACAGAGGAATCTGCCTGCTAGCGAGCCCATCTAGCTGAGTCTCCCGCACCGTGGAAGAGCTCTCTCCTCGCATGCAGCTTCCAACAGCTGGCTGGTAGCCACCGGCAACCCTCCCTTCCATGAATTTGTTTAATCCTCTTTTAAAGCCACCCAAGTTGGTGACCGCCACTGCCTCCTTCGGCAGGGAGTTCCATAGTTTAACATTGCACTGCGTAAAGCAGTCCTTTTTTTCCACCTGTCCTGAATCTTCCAGCCTTCCATTGGATGCCCATGAGTTCCAGTGTTGCGAAAGAGGGAGAAATATTTTTCTACATGCCATGCATGATTTTTTAATAAATTTCTACCATGTCACCTTTTACTCGCTCTGAAGTTTACGCTGCTTCTGATTCTAGCCTCCTTGCTGGTACAGGTCTCCACAAACCACTGCCCTCCTCTTTCGAGTTATAGGTAGGTAGCCGTGTTGGTCTGACGTAGTCGGGGGGGGGGGAATCCCTCCGGTAGCACCTTAGAGACCAACTAAGTTTGTCATTGGCATGAGCTTTCATAGAATCATAGAATAGAATCATAGAGTTGGAAGAGACCACAAGGGCCATCCAGTCCAACCCCCTGCCAAGCAGGAAACACCATCAAAGCATTCTTGACATATGCCTGTCAAGCCTCTGCTTAAAGACCTCCAAAGAAGGAGACTCCACCACACTCCTTGGTAGCAAATTCCACTGCCGAACAGCTCTTACTGTCAGGAAGTTCTTTCTAGTGTTTAGGTGGAATCTTCTTTCTTGATATTTGAATCCATTGCTCCGTATCCGCTTCTCTGGAGCAGCAGAAAACAATCTTTCTCCCTCCTCCATATGACATCCTTTCCTCATAAGGCATCGTTTCCAGGCCTTTGACCATTTTGGTTGCCCTCTTCTGGACACGTTCCAGCTTGTCAGTATCCTTCTTGAACTGCGGTGCCCAGAACTGGACACAGTACTCCAGGTGAGGTCTGACCAGAGCAGAATACAGTGGTACTATAACTTCCCTAGATCTAGATGCTATACTCCTATTGATGCAGCCCAGAATTGCATTGGCTTTTTAAGCTGCTGCATCACACTGCTGACTCATGTCAAGTTTGTGGTCTACCAAGACTCCTAGATCCTTTTCGCATGTACTGCTCTCAAGCCAGGTGTCTCCCATCCTGTATTTGTGCCTTTCAAATTTTTTTTTTTTGCCCAAGTGTAGTACTTTACATTTCTCCTTGTTAAAATTCATCTTGTTTGCTTTGCCCCAGTTGTCTAATCTGTTAAGGTCATTTTGAAGTGTGATCGTAGACAGGTAGGTAGGTATTTTTTGTTTCGACTACGTCAGACCAACACGGCTACCTACCTGTCTACGAAAGCTCATACCAATGACAAACTTAGTTGGTCTCTAAGGTGCTACTGGAAGGATTTTTAAAATTTCTTCTCTTTTGAGTCAGACTCCAGCCCCCCCAACACACAAGTCAGCGTCCTGCCAGTCCCTGACACAGGGATGGTGGCCTTATTCTCTGCTTGGGCCTTAATGGAGTGGAAGAAACGACCAATTTAACAGTCTCCTCTTCCCTCTTCCGGCCCTTGGCTACCTTTGAGTTACGAGGATAACTCTTTATGGAGGAAGTAGGAAGTTATAGTGTAGCGTGAGAATCGTGGGTTTTTATTTTTTGTAAAGAAACAGCAACCAGCGATTCAAATGCAGTGATATTTGAAAGATAAACGAGATGTTAGCGGTATGTTTATTGTCTCCCAGCAACCCCAGGGAAATTGTCCTTAATGCAAAACTCATAAAATAGCTTTAATTTTTTTAAAAAAGTATGTCTAACTGGATAAACAAAACTTTTGGCAGCCCGAGTTAAAGTATGTGGGTCTATGCAAGAGAGAGATAGAGATGGTGCTCGTGGGAACTGTAGTCCAAAATATCTAAAGAGCACCCAGGCTGGGTCAAAAAGGATATTGTAGATCTGGGAAAGGTTCAGAAAAGGGAAACCAAAAGTCAGAAGTTGCAGAAAGGATTGCAGCATTTGGGGGATTTTGGTTCGAAGAAAAGGCATGTAAGAGAGGAATCGAATCGAATCTTTATTATTATGGTTGACGGACCAGCACAGAGTTAAAGGAGACAAAGTAGAAAACATGCATTACAAATGTGTACAGTGGAATAAAAGAGAATGAAATAAAATAAGGTGTGTGTGTGTGCGCGCGTATCCAGTAACTTAAAACGAGCACTGTCATTTAAAAAGTGAATGTTGCATGTCAAACTCCAAAAAGTAAAATCACAGTTCTTAGTGGGCTTTTGCTCTCTGCAGAGGAACTCTAGGCAACATTGAAGGTGATGGGTGCATGTTGGTCAGGAATGGTGGAGGAGGGATAATAATAATAATAATAATAATAATAATAATAATAATAATAATAATATCATCATTTATATCCTGCCCATCTGGCTGGGTTTCCACACCACTCTGGGTGGCTTGTTGTTGTTTAGTCGTTTAGTCGTGTCCGACTCTTCGTGACCCCATGGACCAGAGCACGCCAGGCACTCCTGTCTTCCACTGCCTCCCGCAGTTTGGTCAGACTCATGTTCGTAGCTTCGAGAACACTGTCCAACCATCTCATCTTCTGTCATCCCCTTCTCCTTGTGCCCTCCATCTTTCCCAACATCAGGGTCTTTTCCAAGGATTCTTCTCTTCTCATGAGGTGGCCAAAGTATTGGAGCCTCAGCTTCACGATCTGTCCTTCCAGGGAGCACTCAGGGCTGATTTCCTTAAGAATGGATAGGTTTGATCTTCTTGCAGTCCATGGGACTCTCAAGAGTCTCCTCCAGCACCAGAATTCAAAAGCACCAATTCTTCGGCGATCAGCCATCTTTATGGTCCAGCTCTCACTTCCATACATCACTACTGGGAAAACCATAGCTTTAACTATACGGACCTTTGTCGGGTGGCTTACAGCATAATAATAGAAACAGCTGGCAATTTGATCATAAAGAACATAGATTGCTTGCCGGGGAGGGGGGGTGATGGGTGTGCAGACTGCAGAGAATTGGCCTCTCTGAGGTGAAGGCTGCTGGTGTGTCTTATCGTCTAAATAGTCTGTAGATAGTGCTGGAGAGGTTCCAGTGACCATGGTACATGCCAGCACCAACAAGATAGGGAAATGTAGTTGTGAGACGATGGAAGGAAAGCTTAGGCTGCTAGGTGGGATGTTGAAAGCTAGGACCTTCTTGGGTAGCTTCCTCTGAAACGCTATGGGTTCCAGGCCTTAGGGGCAGCTTTGTAGTGTTAATGCATGGATAGCGTGCCAAGGAGGGGTTTGGGTTTGCTAGGCGCCCTGGGGGGAACAAAAGGGAAAGGCCCCACTTGAACTGGGATGAAACCAGACCATTGGTTCTTAAAATAAAAAAAAGAAGGTGGCAGAGAAGCTTTCAAGCCGACAGGAGCCGAGGAGAGTCCGGTTTGGAAGGAATCCTCCCTCTGGGGCGAATATGAAGGCGAAAGCGTTTGTGGCAATTGAAAAGAGAGAGGGGTAGAACTTGGTATTATGAGTGCAGAGGCACAGAGCAGCGATTCATAGAATCGTAGAGTTGGAAGAGACCACAAGGGCCATCCAGTCCAACCCCCTGCCGAGCAGGAAACACCATCAAAGCATTCTTGACATATGCCTGTCAAGCCTCTGCTTAAAGACCTCCAAAGAAGGAGACTCCACCACACTCCTTGGTAGCAAATTCCACTGCCGAACAGCTCTTACTGTCAGGAAGTTCTTCCTAATGTTTAGGTGGAATCTTCTTTCTTGTAGTTTGAATCCATTGCTCCGTGTCCGCTTCTCTGGAGCAGCAGAAAACAACCTTTCTCCCTCCTCCATATGACATCCTTTCATATATTTGAATATGGCTATCATATCACCCCTTAACCTTCTCTTCTCCAGGCTAAACATACCCAGCTCCCTAAGCTGTTCCTCATAAGGCATCGTTTCCAGGCCTTTAACCATTTTGGTTGCCCTCTTCTGGACACGTTCCAGCTTGTCAGTATCCTTCTTGAACTGTGGTGCCCAGAACTGGACACAGTACTCCAGGTGAGGCCTGACCAGAGCAGAATACAGTGGTACTATTACTTCCCTTGATCTAGATGCCATACTCCTATTGATGCAGCCCAGAATTGGGAATTCAGACGGAACAAAGCATCACAGGTCAAAACACGAGTGCCGAAGATGCTTGAAGATAGAGAGAGCGCATGCAAGTGTTTATGTGCTAAAGCTAGAAGCCTCCGAACCAACGATGGGCGAACCGGAGAGCTTGGTCTTAGGGGCAGAACGAAAACCTGGTGGGGATGAAGAGAACCAGTGGGATACTGTAATCTCTAGTTATAATAACGTTTAGCAGTAGTAATTTAGACCCTCACAGTTTTATTACTAGCAATTCTACTGCTTCTTACTACGTGTTTCATCCCAGAGCGATAAAAGATTACTGAAGAGATTGAGAACCTTTTATCCAACAATTTAAAATGTTAAATGTAGCTGTTGCATAATACTTAGGAGTCCTTTTCTGTTGTTCTCTTTCCTCTTACTGACAAAGTATTGCCCCTTCTCCCTGTCCCCACCCATTTCCATGCGCTGGTAGCATGTATAGTTTGTCTGAGTTTCTATCTTATGGTATTTCCAAGGCAGGTAGTTAAACCTGCCCCCCTAAACCCACTCACCTGGGAATAAGTCGCACTGAATGCAACAATATTTCTGCGGAGACATGTGTCTGTATCCAAACTAGCAATATGTGCTACTTTAAATGTGTCTGTGGGAGGAGGTGGGGGAATAGGGGTTATTGTTTTGCTTTGTTTTTGTTATGTATTTTGTGTTTTTATCTTGTATTTTTATCCTGTGAACCACCCTGAGATATTCAGATGAAGGGTGGTATACAAATTTAATTAATAATAATAATAATAAATATAAACGCTACTGGAAGGACAGAGAAGGATTATCTGGAGGTGATGTCACACTGCACATCACAGAGAGGGCACAATGCTAGCTAGAATTCTCCAAAGCAGGGGTCGGCAAGGCTTACCAGCCATAATAATAATAATAATATAATATAATTTATTATTTATACCCCGCCCATCTGGCTGAGTCTCCCCAGCCACTCTAGGCGGCTCCCAATCGAATATTAAAACAATCCAGCATTAAATATTAAAAGCTTCCCTAAACAGGGCTGTCTTTTAAAATTAGGATAGCTGCTTATTTCCTTGACATCTGATGGAAGGGCGGTCCACAGGGCGGGTGCCGCTACCGAGAAGGCCCTCTGCCTGGTTCCCTGTAACCTCACTTCTTGCAATGAGGGAACCGCCAGAAGGCCCTCGGTGCTGGATCTGTGTCCAGGCTGAACGGTGGGGGTGGAGACGCTCCTTCAGGTATACAGGACCGAGGCCGTTTAGTCTGTGGGCTGGACCAGCGCAGCACGGCGCTGGAAATTCATGCCTGCGCAGAAGCGATTTTCAGCGTCTGGGCATGCGCAGAAGCGATTTCCGGTATCTGCACATGTGCAGATGCGATTTCTGGCACCACTTGGCAAGTCCCCGCACTGTGCTGGTTTAGCGCAGCGCGTGGGGACTCGCAGAGCGGGCAGCTTGGTTTGGGGGCGGCTCGTAGACCAAAGGGACAGACCACATAATTTCTGTGGCTGGCGATACCTGGCTCCGAAAGGAAGCTGTTGTTGTGGACAGACTATTGTCCCCCTGATCAAAACCCTTAAGGAGACCTTGAGTTGATTAATCAAGTCCAGGAAGCATCTGAAAAGGAGAGACAAAAGAGCGGTGGGTGATTTCAGCTACCTTCACATGGACTGACTTGGTGTGAGACAGATTCCTATATTCCAACGTCGGGGACATGCACAACTGTTGCACACAACGTCGGACCAGTGTCCCCTCTGGTCCAGCGTCTGTGTGCAAGTATTTTAAAATTAGGCACCTCCGCAGCATAGCCATCCGAGCCCAGGCACGATCTGCTTCCTCCACGGAAGGCAAGAAACTGTTTGCTGCAAAGGCTATCAGATGCAAAGCTCCGTTTAAGAAATTGCTCTCTCCAGGTATCTCCCTCAGGCCCCTCAACGCACAGGTGCTTAGAGACCTGGCAGGTTTTTTTCTTTTGTTCTTTTCCAAAACACCTTAACCAGTTGTAATGAGCAAAGTCATGTGAGAGCCATCTGAAAGGGCTGCCAGGCAAGCCCTGGGGTGAAAACACTTTGTGTCCCAGGACGTCCTGGGAACAGCTGGGACGCCCACCCACACCTTACCAGGAGTGGTGGGCCTGGGAGGGTTGCCAATGTTTTACCAGCTCTTGCTCCTCTGCCTTTAACAGCAGCTTTGATTTGTAGATGCCCCAGCTTCTCTCCGTGCTCCACAAAGCTTCCCTCGTTGGTGTAGGCCAGGCACCCCCAAACTCGGCCTTCCAGATGTTTTGGGACTACAACTCCCATCATCCCTGACCCCTGGTCCTGTTAGCTAGGGGATGATGGGAGTTGTAGTCCCAAAACATCTGGAGGGCCGAGTTTGGGGGTGCCTGGTGTAGGCAGATTCTGCGCAGTAGCAGAACGGTTTTATATGTCGGTTTCTCCACATTCTCAACAGGACAGTCTGATTATTTGCTTGTTTCCCCCTTCCTTAAACAAGAGAAAACAAAACATTTATCCACTTAGGTCGCTTACATGAATTATTGTTTGCATGCTTGTTGTTGACACCACCGAAAAGGCCCCATTCTTGTGTTGCCGACCTCCAGACCTCTCATGGAGGGGGCTCGTGAAGAAGGGCCTCAGAGGATGATCTCAGGGCACAGGGCACATTTGGAGAGAGGCGGCCCTTGAGGTATTGCGATCCTGAGCCATTTAAGGATTTATAGATCAAAACCAGCTCTTCGGATTGGGCCCAGTTGGGTCAGGGGGGTATATACCATTTGATTGTGAATAGAACCTCTAATTAGTTTACAAAATATTGGGGTTAACAGTTTATTCAGTTATTTTTATTTATTCAAAAGCATTTCTAAATGCTTAATAATAATAAAATCTACAAACGGTGTACAAAAACACAACATAAAACAGTATTATAAAAACAGAGGCACAACAGAAAAAAAAACTAGCAGGAGAGTATTTTAAAAACAGGACTTCGGTGATGACAACGTCCAGCAGTTCATTTATTTAATTCCATTTGTGGATAGCTTCGTATTAAAAAAAAACCTTGGAGCTATTTGACGATCAAGACCATAAGCAACAAATATAAAACATTTAGGTAGATGCAAAACAATTGCATATATGAAAGCCATTAAAGCAATTCCATGTAAAAACAATGAAAATAATTTCATATATAAAAAGCATTTTCAAATCCAATACGGACTGAGGCTGTGTACACATTGCTGTTTACTTTGGGGCTCAGCCAAACTTCCTTTGGTGCTGTGTTTCTAGGTAGAAGTCTGGGCCTTCCAGGTCGTTGTCTGAGCAGCTTTTAAAAAAAATACAAGGACCCTGAAACTGGCTCAGTGGTAGATGGGCACAGCCAGCAGCTGTTTTAACAATGGTGTATCATGTTCTTAGCCAGATGCTTCCATTAGCAATCTGGCTACTGCATTTATTTATTATATATTTATTTTTTAAAATATGTTTTTATTAAGGGTTTTCTTGGTTTACAAAGATAAGTGCAATGGCTACTGCATTTTCTTCCAGCTGGAGCTTCTGAACCAGGCCCAGGGCAGCCCCGCAAAGAGCACATTGCAGTAAATCAGCCTTGAGTTTACCAACACATAGACTACAGCGGCCAGGCTTCCAATAATAATAATAATAATAATAATAATAATAATAATAATTTATTTGTTCCCCAGCCACTCTGTGCGGCTCCCAATAGAATATTAAAAACACAATAAAACATCAAACATGAAAAACTTCCCTAAACAGGGCTGCCTTCAGGTGTCTTCTAAAAGTCAGATAGTTGGTTATTTCCTTGGCATCTGATGGGAGGGCATTCCACAGGGCAGGCGCCACTACCGAGAAGGCCCTCTACCCAAGAATAGCCATAGCTGGGGAACTAGACAAGGTTGTTAAAAGGCACTCCTTGCCACAGAGGAGACTTGGACCTCTAGTCACAAAGATGTATCCAGGGGTACCCCCAAGCTACACACCCTCTGCTCCTTCAGAGGGAGAACAAGTAAGTCCAGAACAAGTAACTTGTGTATCTCCAAAACATGGGAAGAGCCTCAGTTAATTCGGTCTCATCCAGTCCACCACCGCATTCAAACACTAATCCGGAGCTCTTGCAGCCTCTCCTGGTTCAGATGTTTTGGAGAAGCAAAACTGTGTATCATCAGATGTTTTTGACTACTGCTCCCACCAACCCCAGCCAGGACTACAAAGTCCCATCAGGGGCTGAAAGGAGTTGTGGTTCAAAACACCTGGAGGGCTAAAGTGCAGTTCCGACCAACGGTGACCTCTTACGCATAGGGTGGGACAGAAGCCTGGTTGCTCTCATCTTCCATACCTGCATCTCCTGGAGCAAAGAAATGGTCTCCATTTTCTGCAGATCATCTCTTTCTCTCTCTCTCTCATTCAAGATCTTGTCCAATGTTGCCATCTACCTGTGTACCATCTGCGTGGGCATCATGTCGTACTACATGGCTGATCGTAAGCACCGCAAAGCCTTCCTGGAAGCTCGTCAGTCTCTGGAGGTCAAGCTCAACCTTGAGGAGCAAAGCCAGCAGCAGGTAAGAGTTGAATTGCTCCGACAGTAACCAGCATTATCTCCCTGTGTCGCATCCGTGGGAGGAGCTGAGCTGGATACCCAGGAAGGACAGGTCTGCCCTTGGTGGTTCTTGAGTTTCCAGTGGTTGGTAGAGTCTATGTCCAAGAGCCATCTCTCCTTGCTGCTCCTCCCCAGGGATCATAGAATCATAGAATCATAGAATCATAGAGTTGGAAGAGACCACAAGGGCCATCCAGTCCAACCCCCTGCCAAGCTGGAAACACCATCAAAGCATTCCAGTCCAGCATCAAAGGGATGTAATTAGTATTTGGGATCTGAGGTGAGATACCTACGTAGCAGAAGTTGCCCCCAGTTCCAGCTTAAGGCACTCTGGGCGGCTCCCAACAGATGATTGAAAACACGATAAAACATCAAACATTAAAAACTTCCCTAAACAGGGCTGCCTTCAGATGTCTCCTAAAAGTCAGATAGTTGTTTGTTTCCTTGACATCTGATGGGAGGGCGTTTCACAGGGCGGGTGCCACTACCAAGAAGGCCCTTTTGCATGGTTCCCTGTAACCTCACTTCTCACAGGGAGGGAATTACCAGCAGGCCCTCGGAGCTGGACCTCAGTGTCTGGGCTGAATGATGGGGTGGAGACGCTCCTTCAGGTATACTGGGCCGAGGCTGTTTAGGATTTAAAAGTCAGCACCAACACTTTGAATTGTGCTCGGAAACGTACTGGGAGTCAATTAAGGTCTTTCAGGACTGGTGTTATGTGGTCTCGGCGGCCACTCCCAATCCCCAGTCCAGCTGCTGCATTCTGGATTAGTTGTAGTTTCTAGGTCACCTTCAAAGGTAGCCCCACGTAGAGTGCATTGCAGTAGTCCAAGCGGGAGATAACCAGAGCATGCACACTCTGGCAAGACGGTCTGCAGGCAGGAGGGTCTCACCCTGCGTACCAGATGGAGCTGCTTGGACACAGAATTGACCTGCGCCTAGATGCTCGACTAGATTGCCTGATCCAGAAGCCAGGTTTTTAGTAGGCTCTTATGTTTGCCTCCTCCGAAGAACCTGAAAGTGGATTGCATATGGATCGCAAGCATCGAAGGCTGTGACAGTCCAGAACATCTGCAAGGGAGCAAGTTGAGGGAGGTTTGTTTGCAACAACTGTGTCATGTGCAGAGGGGAAAGGTGCGCACACACCATTCCTGGGGCTAAGAATAGATCTGGCGCTCTTTTTATAGACTCGGCTGCATCCAATTCACAGCTGCCGGCCCCCTGTCAACAGCTCCTGACTTCTGTCCCACACCAAGACGGCTCCTAATGCCTTCCAGACCCGCGTCACCAAAGTGCTATTGATGTCAAGCCTAAGCTGCGGGTTCACGGGGAGATAAACTTTTGCAGGCGTCAGAGAGTGCTTGGATGGGTCTTTGAAGAGATATTTATGCATTGCTGTGAGAGAGACAGGCGGCATATCATCAGCTCAAGGCTTGTGCTGTACGACTGATAAGCAGAGACGGGTCCCCTGTGAGGGGTAAAAGAGAGAGAGAGAGAGAGAGAGAGAGAGAGAGAGGCAATGGAAGTGGAAAGGAACACGGAAAGTTTTTGAGAAGTTGACAAATTCCTTTAAGCAGAAATTTGACCTCTGCTCTGCACTCTTATGCATGTCCCTCTCCCCTTATACATCAGGGGTGTCAGCGAATGGCAGCAGTTTTGCATAAAACATTGATAGGGCTGGATTGAGGACAGGGTCTGTTTCTTTATTTCCCCCACCCTTCAGCTCTAAAAGAGCTCTAGCCTGAACAAAATTCAACTTTGGAAGTACAGTGGTACCTTGGAAGTCGAATGCAATCCATTCCAGAAGTTCGTTCGACTTCCAAAACCAAGGCACGGCTTCCAATTGGCTGCAGGAACCTCCTGCAGCCAATCGGAAGTCGCAGAAGTCGTGTCAGACGTTCAGGTTCCAAAGAACGTTTGCAAACTGCAACATTCACTTCTGGGGTTGTGGCTTTCGTGAACCAAAATGCTCGACTTGCAAGGCATTCGGGATCCAAGGTTAGGGGTGTACTTAACATGTGGCTGCTAATTGGATAATGAGGAATTTTTTTAAAAAAAACATCATAAAATTTATACGCTGCTTGGTAGTGAAGAACCTCAAAGCAGTTTACGAAAAGATGGAATCAAGAAGGAATTACATCCCTACTTTAAAACGCAGAAAAGTTAAAATACTAAAACGGAATAAAATGACTTCAACGTTCTAAGAATCTGGGAAGGCTTGCCTAAACAAGAATGTTTTTAGCAGGTCCTGAGAAGAGCACAGCGAAGGCGCCAGCTTGATCTCAATAGGCAGGGAGTTCCACAGTGCAGGCGCTGCCACACTAAATGACCAAGTTCTTACAAATGCGGAACGGGTATTGTATCGCAGAATTGTAAAATTGTAGAGTTGGAAGGAACCTGTAGAAGCATATATAGGATACGGGAACAGGATCAGAAACTTAGCTTGTGCAGTGCTTAGCTTTGAAAGTGCTCTATAATTAGTCCGCTTTTAAAGCTTTGTTTTAATAACATTTTGTGAGAGTTACAACCAGTAATATGCATCACTTTGAACTGGGACTTTGAGTGAACATCAGCATTTTGGAAAGTTTTTTTTATTAAAAAAAAACATTGGTGCATGTTTAAACTATTCTGCCCTCTTGAAACATGCACACATTTTGTGCTTCTATACTTAGGTTCCATCTGATAACCATATTTGGGTAACTGTCTCCTAAACCTTACTAAACCGGGAAATGGTTTGTTGCTTATAAAAGGCTTTATGGAGAAAAAGTTCCCAGTGGGCTGCACCCTTGTTGTTTGGGCATTGAAGCCTTACTTTTCTGTAGTTCAGTCTGGATTCTGGATAAATCACAGTCTTGTAAATGACCCTTTCTCAGACCCTGTTTGTTCACTATTTGGAGGGGGGGGCAAACAACCGACTGCTTTAAAAGCGCCATGGTGAAGTCAGGTTCAAATAGCACTGAAAATAAATGGGAACCTTCCTGAGAGTATCCTCCTCAACCCAGCTAGGACTGAGTTTGTTTGCTCTAAACCCTCCTAATCTGCCTTTCCAGCGCAGAGAATTTTAAAGGCAACCTCCAGCAATAAAGACAAACAATGATAGCAAAGATAGCTCATAAAATATAATTACCGGAAAAAAATATAGCCAATAAAACAGCGCATTTCATAGCCACCGTGGCAATAAAAAAGAACCCGAGAGATATTATTCACTAAGAGTTTGGGCAAATGAAGCATTTTTGACTCGGTGTCTAAAATGCAGTATATTGTGCAGTGATATGTATTGTGGAAACCGCAGGAGAGGAGAATGAAATTGTGTTCAGATTCTGCTTGTGGGCTCTTTGGGTTCTTACCACTTGGCTCCTCTGCCAATTTTTAGTTTATTTGCAGTGCTTATCTGTCTCTAGGAAGGCCTTGATGTGTTCATCCTAGCACAGCTCCCTCCTTCCATTGTCGGCCTGGTAAGGAGGGTCAGCTGCCAGCCTTTGAAATTTGCCAGGCGCATTTAACACCTGACTACCAGCCACTTGTGGTCAAGTGAAGATGCCCGGGCGCCAGGATCCCTTGATCTGGACACTAGACTTCTGTTGATGCAGCCTAGAATAGCATTCACGTTTTTTGCTGCTGTATCACACAGATGGAGGCTGAAGAAGAGGAGGAGGATGAAAGCAAGCCTCTATTCTTTAACGTTATGTTGCTCGTTCAGGGGAAATGGCGGGGGTACCTAGACAAGGCTCCTCTACGTTTGTATGGCAGGCAGAAAAACGGGGGCTGGTTTTCCTGGGATGAATAATAGATTTGTGGAGTTGGAAGGCACTCCAAAGGTCATCCAGTCCAACCCCCTGCAATCAGCGTTCAAAATTCTCCAGGCACATTTAGCACCTTGCTTTTGGCAACTTGTAACCAAAGTGAGATGCCCGGGTGCCAGGATTGGCGCCTGATGTCTCCCCCATCTGGAGCTGCATGCCTGGGGATCCTCGGATCTTGACCGTTTTCACACACTAGCAACACCTCCTGTAGAATTGTGTCTGTTATGTTTTATCTGCACAATCAGAACGAATTTCAGGAACCCAAAAGTCTCGTTGAAAAATACCACTTTTGAGCCTTCTGGACTAACCATGAGCACTAGGCATTGTGTTTCGGCGGCTGTAACCCTGGTTCATAGCTGCCGAGTCTCCCGTTTTTCGCTGGAAACCCCCAGATTTTAATCTGTTTCCTGCTGTTATCCCAAATAGAAAAAAATCCCGGAAATCCCCCGGATTTCCTACCTGCCAGGGAGGCTCCATTTCGGGTGCCGCTCTACCCATGTCTGGGCACTGGAAATGGGGCAGAGCGGCACCGGAAGTCACTTCTACGCATGTCCGGACTTCCGGTGCCGCGCCGCTGCTGAGCCCGCATTTTTCGGCGGGAGACTTGGCAGCTATGCCCTGGTTTAAAGAGCCATTTGGCGCCTAGCTTATATATCTGAGTTTCTAACGCTCTGGAAGCTGCTTCCACCCCCTTCTCAGTCAATGCCCCACCGTAAAAGCAATTGCAGCAGCTTTTCCTGGAGAAGAGGGTCTCCGCCCGAGTCCCAAACGGTCTGTGTTTCCCTGTGGCCAAATTGTAGAGAGCATAGGAAGCTATACTGACACTGAGCCCTCAGCCCATTTACCTGAGTGTTTCCATCGCCTGGCGGTGCCTGCCTGGGTTTTTAGGTGGGGGGAGCCTTTTCCCCTCCCCACCTGGAGACTCCTGCCTAAAGCGCTGGGGAGCAGCTGCCAGCCAGTGCTGACAGTACTGAGCTAGATGGACCAATGTTCCCACATGGAAGAGGTTAAAGTCACCTGGTGGAATTTATGACTTAGCCCATTCATTCATCCCAAATGCGGGCTAACCCAATTAAACAATTGGGTTTTCTTTTCACCACGCAGCCTTTTCTGGGTGTTTGGAGCGGCCTGTCCGTAAGAGACAGACCCTTTGCAACAGCTCGTGGTGTGTGTGTGTGTGTGAGAGAGAGAGAGAGAGATGGAGCTTCTGCTCTGCAGTTTAGGATTTGCGTCTCCGCAGCTTCCTGTTGCTCTCGGTTGGAAGGATTTCTCCTTGTTTATACTCTTATAGATTGCCTGTTCTCGGAGAAATCGAGAGGGAGGCCCTGGTGACAGTCCAGTTCCCATAGCAACACTCTCTCTGTATCTGCTGCCGGAGAGTAACCCCTGTAGGCTCTCGGTAGAAATCCACTTAATTAACCAAGTTATTTACATTCGGAGCAAATCCCAAAATAAAATCTGAACATGCCTTTTGAAATATCTATCATCTATCTATCTATCTATCTATCTATCTATCTATCTATCTATCTATCTATCTATCTATCTATCTTTCTATTTCCTCACTGTGCAGATGATGAAACCATCCTTTCATAGAAATCACAGAATTGTAGAGTTGGAAGGGACCCCATGGGTCATCTAGTCCAGCCCCTGCAACGCAGGAACCTCAACAAGACCGCCTCTTTCCTTTTTGGGGTTGGTGTGTCTGTCTGTATTTATATCTCCATTGCATTTATACCCCTCCTTCCCTCCAAGGAGCTCAAGGTGGTGGCGTACACGGTTTTCTTCCTCCGCATTTTATCCTCACGACAACGCTGTGAGGTATGTTTAGCCTGGAGAAGAGAAGGTTAAGGGGTGATATGATTTGTTGTTTAGTCATTTAGTCGTGTCCGACTCTTCGTGACCCCATGGACCAGAGCATGCCAGGCACTCCTGTCTTCCACTGCCTCCCGCAGTTTGGTCAAACTCATGTTCGTAGCTTCGAGAACACTGTCCAACCATCTCGTCCTCTGTCGTCCCCTTCTCCTAGTGCCCTCCATCTTTCCCAACATCAGGGTCTTTTCCAGGGAGTCTTCTCTTCTCATGAGGTGGCCAAAGTATTGGAGCCTCAGCTTCACGATCTGTCCTTCCAGGGAGCACTCAGGGCTGATTTCCTTAAGAATGGATAGGTTTGATCTTCTTGCAGTCCATGGGACTCTCAATAGTCTCCTCCAGCACCATAATTCAAAAGCATCAATTCTTCGGCGATCAGCCTTCTTTATGGTCCAGCTCTCTTAGGTTGCCTCCCCCTGCTCTAATCAGCTGCCCAGAGCATGTCATGAGTCGAATTCTGCTTATGGGAACTTAGGCTCCAAGGCTCTTCTCTCATGAGCACAAAGCAGGTGTCCTGGGAAGCTCATAAGCAGGGAACAGTGAAAGGAAATTTCCTCCCCTCTACCCTGAGCAACTACGGTAGTAATCAGAGGAATATTTATGGTACGTCAAAACACTTTCGGAGCCAGCAGTTAAAGTAAAGGTTGCCCTGAGAGGAGCCCAGCGATCAGCATCATTTCCTGAACAGGAAGGTCTTAGCCTACCGGCAGAAGGATAACAAGGAGGGAGGGAGCCAATCTGGGTCTCTTGGGGGTGAATTCCACAGTATGGGAGCAGCCACAAAAAAGGCTCTGCCTCGTGTCACCATCAGGTGTTGACCTAGAGATGGTGCTCACCTCAGTATTTTAGCACCTGGGCAGATTCAGATCATAGAATCATAGAATCATAGAGTTGGAAGAGACCACAAGGGCCATCCAGTCCAACCCCCTGCCAAGCAGGAAACACCATCAAAGCATTCTTGACATATGCCTGTCAAGCCTCTGCTTAAAGACCTCCAAAGAAGGAGACTCTACCACACTTCTTGGCAGAAAATTCCACTGTTGAACAGCTCTTACTGTCAGGAAGTTCTTCCTAATGTTTAGGTGGAATCTTCTTTCTTGTAGTTTGGATCCATTGCTCCGTGTCCGCTTCTCTGCAGCAGCAGAAAACAACCTTTCACCCTCCTCTATATGACATCCTTTTATATATTTGAACATGGCTATCATATCACCCCTCAACCTTCTCTTCTCCAGGCTAAACATACCCAGCTCCCTAAGCCGTTCCTCATAAGGCATTGTTTCCAGGCCTTTGACCATTGGCACTTGAATACTCAGAATACATTTTTTTTATTATATATATACAAAAAACCTTCAAGTATTTTTCAAATTAGTGATGATGATGATGATAATGCATTTAAGATTGGACTTTTCTATTCTACCTCCCCCCACCCCAGCATCAATATTCCATAGCTGCCTTTCATTCCTGCATCTCAGAATGACGGAGCTTGCTTTGATCACATCAAGAACCGAGTCGCATCTCGGTTCCGCTTAGCGAATGTTGCCCCGGCCTCAGCACCAGCTCCGCCAATTAGCTTAGGCAGCCACAGAAGAGCTAATTAGTCTGGCAGGCTTCATCTTTAAACACTCTAATAGGGTGCCTAGAGAGCTGGAGGGAGGGAGGGAGGAGGGAGAGGTGTGTCTCTGATATAATCTGAATTATTACTTTGCCTTCTGCATGGAGGCTCCTGCAGTGTGAAACGGCTGCAGTTCTCTGCTGAAGGATGGTGAGCTTGGGAGCCTCTGATCAAGCCACAATTTCAGCATCTGAGAGCCCTTTTGCCCATCCCCCCCCTGCTGTGAAGATTAATTGTCAGAAAAAGTGTGTATTGTGTATGCAGTTTAGCCCTGGTGCCTGCAGATTGCCCCCTCTGTGTGTGTGTATGTGGGGGGGAACCCAGCAGATGCAATCTGGACATACACTGCCAGTTGGATATACAATTGGGGAGAATGAGGAGAACAAGACTTAAGGCTGGTTGGGGGGGGGGGAAAGGCACTTGATGGGCAAATTGGAAGGATGTTAACTCCTTCAGTTCCCTCCTGCAAATATGTCTCCCCTGCATTCCAGGGAGTTGGATGTCATATAGAGGAGGGAGAAAGGTTGTTTTCTGCTGCTCCAGAGAAGCGGACACAGAGCAATGGATTCAAACTACAAGAAAGAAGATCCCACCTAAACATTAGGAAGAACTTCCTGACAGTAAGAGCTGTTCGGCAGTGGAATTTGCTACCAAGGAGTGTGGTGGAGTCTCCTTCTTTGGAGGTCTTTAAGCAGAGGCTTGACAGGCATATGTCAAGAATGCTTTGATGGTGTTTCCTGCTTGGCAGGGGGGTTGGACTGGATGGCCCTTGTGGTCTCTTCCAACTCTATGATTCTATGACTAGAGGACCCTTGGCATCCCTTCCCACTCTACAATTCTATGATTCTGTTCAAGTTCCACGGTCCACCATAAATGTGTGGCCATGAGAGATTCTTCATGTTTACAGTAAACACACGCTAGAATATATTGTGCATGCAACCTGGAAGAACAGTGCTCTTTGGGGAAAGAATAATTTCGGTGGGAGCGGTGAATAGGTTTTATGCAACACACTTCAGTGCCAGAATTCTAGTAAGTTGAACTGGAACACTTAAGATTTGCAGGGAGTATGTGATGCCACTTTCTAATGTTGCTTCCCAAGTTGCACATACCTCTTTCTGCTGTCTCCAGCCCAAACAGGCTTGGCGGTTTTTGGAACCATGCAGAAAGCTTGCAAAACCTTTTCAGCATTTTGCTGTGATACCTGCATTGCGGGAGGTTTCTGTTAAATCCTTGACAGATGACCATCCAACCTCTTCTTAAAAACCTCCAGTGAAGAAGGGTCGGCCACTTTCCAAGATCGTCTGTTGAACAGCTCTTAACACCAGATGTGTTAACGCCTAATGTTTAGCCAGAATCTCCTTTCTTGTAATTTGAATCCATGGGTTCAAGTCCTGCCCTCTGGAGCAGCAGAAAACAAAACTTGTTCCCTCTTCCATGTGGCAGCCCTGCAAACATTTGAAGATGGCTCCCATATCTCCTTCTGTTCTCCAGTCTAAACATGCCCAGTTCCCTCAACTGTTCCTCATAAGGCTTGGCTTCCAGACACATGATTATCTTGGTTGCCCTCCTCTGCAAACTTGTCGACACCCTTCTTAAATTTGGGCGCCCAGAACTGAACACAGGACTCCAGGTGTGGTCTGACCAAGGCAGAATAGAGCAGGGCTATGACTTCCCTTGATCTGGACACTCGACTTCTGTTGATGCAGCCTAGAATAGCATTTGCTTTTTTTTTTGCTGCTGCATCACACTGTTGACTCATGTTAAGCTTGTGGTCTGCTAAGACCCCAGGTCCTTTTTCACATGGACTACAATGGAACCTCGGTTTTCAAACGTAATCCGTTCCAGAAGATCGTTCGACTTCTGAAACGTTTGAAAACTGGAAACTGAAAGTGGAAGCTTCAATAAGGAAACTCAAAATGGAAGCCACATCGGACATTTGGGTTCCGAATAACGTTCAAAAACTGGAGCATTTGCTTCCAGGTTTTCAGCGTTTGGGAGTGGAAGCGTTCAAAAACAGAGCCGTTCAAGTGCTGAGGTTTGACTGTACTAGTAAGTCAGGTATCCCCCATTTTATATTTGTGCAGCTGATTGTTTCTGCCGAAGTGCAGAATCTTCCATTTGTCCCTATTGAAATTTATTTTGTTAGTTTTGGTGCGGTTCTCCAGTCTGTTAAGGGCAGATTGAGCCCCAGACCTATCACTTGGGATGGCAGGATTTTAGGAAGGGAAGAGTCTGCCTTGTAGAAACAGATGTCTCCTTGCCTCCTTCTGTTCTCTCTCTCTCTCACACAAAAAGTTTATTACTCTTTTCCCTTCTTCATCCCTTGGCTCAAATCATTTCTTGCTCCACTTCCTGTAATTCGGCTTGGATGTCAGGTGGGGTCGCTATGGCAACCCATTTCCATGGCTGCAAATGGCAAACATTTCGAGACAGTTACCCCTTCTGGTGCCACAAAACACACAGCCAGGCAGAGCAAGCAAATGTCTCCCTGGCAAAGGGGTGAACGTCTTTCTTCCTGCAAAAGTTTCCCATCGCTCCTGCCTGTTTCTGAACTTACAAGGTGGGGAAGGGGTGTCGGGTCTCAACCAAGCTCAGAAACAGGCCCCCATGGCTGGGGTTTTTGTCCCAGCGCTGGGAGACAAGGAGAACTGGGAGTTCTCCCAAAGACAAACTGGATTTTCAAGCGAGCTCTGCAACAAAACGTTGCAGTTTGAAGTGTTCCTCTTCAGGGTTTCAGCAGCCGGTCAGGGCCTCATCCATGATTCTGCACCTGACCCAGTCTTCCTTCTGCCCCAGCAGGCAGAGTCTTCCTTAGGCCGCTTTGGGTTTGGGACACTGAAAGTCCATAATTCAAACGATGGAATAGAAATTATTTGAATTGCAGATTATCAGGCTTCATAAGCCAGTGTGGTTAGCGTGTTGAGCTAGGCAGTGGGGGAGCAAGCCGACCGGGTGCCTGGGGTGGTGCACATGCCCTGTGCCCATGGGTGGGGCCAGCTGCCCGCGGGGTGGGGCGAGCTGGAGCAGGACGCTCCGCGGGGCCTCCGAGGAGTCTGCCTGCCTCCTCCTCCCACTCAGCTGCCCTACAGCTGAGGGGGAGGCAGCGGGCGGACCATTTGGGGCAGCACGGAGCTCAGGAGAGATAACAACAACAACAACAACAACAACTTATTATTTATACCCTGCCCATCTGGCTGGGTTTCCCCAACCACTCTGGGCAGCTTCCAACAGAAAAATGAAATAAAATCATCTATTAAACATTAAAAACCTCCCTAAACAGGGCTGCCTTCAGATGTCTTCTAAAAGTCTGGTAGTTGTTTTTCTTTTTGACATCTGGTGGGAGGGTGTTCTTCCACAGGGCGGGCGCCACTACCGAGAAGGCCCTCTGCCTGGTTCCCTGCAACTTGGCTTCTCGCAACGAGGGAACCGCCAGAAGGCCCTCGGTCCTGGACCTCAGTGTCCGGGCAGAACGGTGGTGGTGGAGACACTCCTTCAGGTATACTGGACCGAGGCCATTTAGGGCTTTAAAGGTCAGCACCAACACTTTGAATTGTGCCCAGAAACGTACTGGGAGCCAATGTAGGTCTTTCAGGACCGGTGTTATGTGGTCTCGGCGGCCGCTCTCAGTCACCAGTCTAGCTGCCGCATTCTGGATTAGTTGTAGTTTCCGGGTCACCTTCAAAGGTAGCCCCACGTAGAGCGCATTGCAGTAATCCTCTTTTAGAGCCATTTAGAGCAATGGACTTGCTTTAGACTTCCCAGCTCAGTGTGCAATGGTTGGGAGCTGAGCCTAGGGATGTTGGGGCTGAGGGTCGCTGTGCAGCAACCTTTTCCTCCCACCTCCTTGCTTATCCCCCCCCACACACTTTGGAAGAGCCCCTGAACCCTGTGCCGTAGTCCTCTTGGACTTTTGCAGCCGAGGTGCTAAGAGCTCCTGCAGGCGGTAGGCATGGCAATTTTAAGCACCCGCTTCCTCCTTCCATAGAAAGATTTCTAGAGTACAACACCAAGCAGCTGCGAGGAGGGAGCATGCTGCGGGCAGGCCATGCTCCCACCCTCTGGGTGGCCTTTTGCGGCTGCTGCAGTTGTTGTTGTTGTTGTTGCTTTTTTATAAAAAAAACCTGTAGAGTAGATTCAATGTATATTTCCCCACCCACTGGGGTCCCTGGGGGTCCTGATCCTAAGAACATAAAAAGAGCCTGCTGCATCAGGTTGGTGGCCCATCGAGTCCCCCATAGGAGCCAACTCCCAGGGGCGGATGGGTCTTTGGGCCCCCCAATAAAATATTTGAGGGGGCCGTCCTCACTCCAGAATTGATGGGCATTGCCATTCAAATGATGTGCTTGCACAGCGTCATGGGATCGATTATATGGGGCAGGGCTTATTTGGAAACCACCCTCCCCATATTTTATTCAAGATGGCACCCCTGTACTACCAACCATACTTTATGCTTGTGAAACATTGTTGTTGTTTAGTTGTTTAGTCGTGTCCGACTCTTCGTGACCCCATGGACCGTAGCACGCCAGGCACTCCTGTCTTGCACTGCCTCCCGCAGTTTGGTCAAACTCATGTTCGTAGCTTCGAGAACACTGTCCAACCATCTCATCCTCTGTCGTCCCCTTCTCCTTCTGCCCTCCATCTTTCCCAACATCAGGGTCTTTTCCAGGGAGTCTTCTCATGAGGTGGCCAAAGTATTGGAGCCTCAGCTTCACGATCTGTCCTTCCAGTGATCACTCAGGGCTGATTTCCTTAAGAATGGATAGGTTTGATCTTCGGCGATCAGCCTTCTTTATGGTCCAGCTCTCACTTCCATACATCACTACTGGGAAAACCATAGCTTTAACTATACGGACCTTTGTAGGCAAGGTGATGTCTCTGCTTTTTAAGATGCTGTCTAGGTTTGTCATTGCTTTTCTCCCAAGAAGCAGGCATCTTTTAATTTCGGGACTGCTGTCACCATCTGCAGTGATCAAGGAGCCCAAGAAAGTAAAATCTCTCACTGCCTCCATTTCTTCCCCTTCTATTTGCCAGGAGGTGGTGGGACCAGTGGCCATGATCTTGGTTTTTTTGATGTTGAGCTTCAGACCATATTTTGCGCTCTCCTCTTTCACCCTCATTAAAAGGTTCTTTAATTCCTCCTCGCTTTCTGCCATCAAGGTTGTGTCATCTGCATATCTGAGGTTGTTGATATTTCTTCCGGCAATCTTAATTCTGGTGATACCTGAATTCAACACTGGTGAAACATGGACCACTTATAAACGCCATCTCCAACTCCTCGAAAGATTCCATCAACGGTGTCTCCAAATTTTTTTACATTTCACTTGGGAAGACAGGCGAACCAATGCTAGTGTACTGGAAGAAGCAAAGTGCACCAGTGTTGAAGCAATGGTTCTTCAACATCAACTTGGTCATGTTGTGCGGATGCCTGATGATCGTCTTCCAAAGCAACTACTCTATTCCGAACTGAAAAATGGAAAGCGTAATGCTGGTGGTCAACAGAAGAGGTTTAAAGACTGTCTCAAGGCAAATCTTTAAAAAATGTAGTATAAACACCAACAACTGGGAAACACTGTCCTGCAAGCGCTCCAGTTGGAGAGCAGCCTTTACCAAAGGTGTTTTGGGCTTTGAAGACACTCAAACTCAGAATGAAAGGGAGAAATGGGCTAAGAGGAAGGCACGCTTGGCAAACCCTCACCGTGACCAACTCCCACCCAGAAACCTATGTCCTCACTTCAGAAGGACGTGCGGATCCAGAATTGGTCTCCACAGTCACTTACGGACTCATTGTTAAACCCGTGTTTATGGAAGACAATCTTACTCAGCTACAAGTGATCGCCAAAGAAGAAGAGTTCCCCAACCTGTTTCTCACAGGGAAACTGGCAAGTAGGACCTGAGCATAAGAGAATTTGTCCCCTCCTGTGGAACCGGCATTAGCTGTGGACAAGGCTGCCTGCAGCTTCATTCAGCAGAAGCTTCTCATGCGACCCTTCTAGTGTGCAACTCTTGAATGCATACCTGAATGCAACATCTGAAGGCAGCCCTGTTTAGGGAAGTTTTCAATCTGTGACATTTTATTGTATTTTAATCTTTGCTGGAAGCAAAGCTCGTGCCAAAACGGGGCGGGGGAGCTTGCCTTCCTCCCCAGCCACACAATTCTGCAGCCAGAAATGAAGCCTGCTTTTGCAAAATGGAAGCCGGCTGCAAAAATTTGGGGGTGGGTGGGTAGGTTTCTAGCATGCTGCGGGAGGGGGAAACCGTCTTCAGCCAGAGGGCAATATTTTCTTTGAGGCAGCCTTTCAGGGACAGCACTGCAGTGGTGGGCCAAAGGGGGTGGAGAAGCAAATGCAACATTTACCTTCCTACAGTGGTCCGGTTTCTGTGCGCCACCCTCCTCTCAGACTTAGCAGAGTTGAAGGCCAGAGGCAAAAAACCTTGTTATACAAAGCTTGGTCAGCAGGGAGTGTGACCTAGGGCGAGTCTTGGGGGGGGGGTGAGGTAGAGAGACCTGGAGGGCCACATTTGAACCCAGGACCTGTGATTCCCCAGCAGGCTTTATTTCTCCATTTTTCTTGGTTTGGAATGCGTGGCTGTTGCGAAGAGGGAGGGAGGCAGCCGAAGTATTTACAGCAGTCAGAGAAATGAGCACTAGGTTTTTTCCCTCTCCCCACCCCCCCGCAAGCCTTGGAGTAAGGCTGGCTTGAGCCGTTGATGTTTGCTTTTTTGCTGCTGCCGTTGCCATTTGCCTCCTCCTGGGAGTTGCTTGGGGAGGATGCTGTGGGTATAATTTGATGCTTTGGTTTTAATGAGGATGATTTGACAATACAGATCGGTTCAGGAAATGAAGGATGAGATGCGCTAAGTGCCGGCTGACTCCTTTCCCCTTATGGAAAGGGTTGGGGGGGGGGCGTGCGTAGAGAGAGTTGCTCAGTGTCTGATGTTCTGAAGGGGGAAAGCAAACACTCCAAGCCAGGAAGCCAAGGAAAGCTCCCCAACAAAGCAAAAGGCGGAATAAAGATGAGACACGAGAGATCTGTAATGAGATCTCTCTTCCGATAATCTTTCGATATTTCCACCTTGGGTTGAAAGCAGGTTTCGTTCAGAGCTGTGGACCGCTGTCTCCCCACTTGCGATTTCTTGCAGCTGGTGTTCAGAGGTGTACGACCATCGACAGTGGGAATAGTGATCATCATAGCTACCGTATTATGACTTGCAGCCATTGGTAGCCTTGCCCTCCACAAATTTGCCTAGCCCTTTTCGGAAGCCGTCCCAAGTTGACGGTCGTGGCTGCATTTTGGCGGTGCAGTTTCCGCAGTTCGACTGTGCACATTGCGAAAGGAGCAGTTTTGTTTTGTTTTGAGTCATCAAAGCATTCCAAATACCACCTTTTGAATTGCAGGGATAATGCACTCTTTACGGAGAGTTGGTTTTTCTCACGTTTGCATAGGAGAGCGGGTGGGATGAGCCTGTCAAAATATCCGGTTGGCAGCTATGGGAAGGGCTGTGTGATGTGTATTCTATTTAGTCTCTTGCTTCTGTATTGTTAGAAAAAGCCCAAAAAGGAATGTACAGGGTGCGAGAGCTAGCTGGGGATCTCCCTGATGTATTTTGGGACTGATTCAGACAACCGTAGCAGAAAGAGGTGGGCACCCTGCCACGTGGGGAGGCAGGTAGCTCTCTACATCCAACCTTTGTCAACCTGTTGCATTCCAGATGTTTTGGACTCCTGGCTGTAGTCAGCTTGCTGTGGCTGATGGGAGTTGTGGTTCAAAACATATGAAGGGCACTAGGTTGGCAAAGGCTGGTGTAGACAGTACAGGGCTGGAGAGACCCATGGTCGGCCCTCCTGCCCACCCACACTTCAGCTTTAACATGAGAACATAAGGGGAGCCTTTAGCCGGATCAGGCCAGTGGTCCATCTGTTCCAGCATCCTGTTCTCACAGTGGCCAACCAGATACCCCAATGGGAAACCAGCAAGCAGGATTTGAGCACAAGAACAACTCTCCCCTCCTGTGGTTTCTGGCACTGTGCACTGCAGAACATGAACTCCTTTGTGCATCCTTTAATGCCCCCTTGTATACCCGCCAAGGTTTATCCAACGAAAAGAGGGATGTGCTATTCCATCATCATCATCATCTGGCCTCGGTCCAGTATACCTGAAGGAGCGTCTCCACCCACATTGTTCTGCCTGGACACTGAGGTCCAGCGCCGAGGGCCTTCTGGCAGTTCCCTCGCTGCGAGAAGCCAAGTTACAGGGAACCAGACAGAGGGCCTTCTCGGTAGTGGCACCCACCCTGTGGAATGCCCTCCCACCAGAGGTCAAAGAGAACAACAATTACCAGATCTTTAGAAGGCATCTCAAGGTAGCCCTGTTTAGGGAAGCTTTTAATGTTTGATGGATTTCTGTATTTTAATATTTTGTTGGAAGCTGCCCAAAGTGGCTGGGGGAACCCGGCCAGATGGGTGGGGTATAAATATTATTTATTATTATTATTATTATTATTATTATTATTATTATTATTATTATTATTATCAGACCCTGCCAATCCGACTGGGTTGCCCTGGCCCCTCTGGGTGGCTTCCACCATATATAAAGACATAGTAAAACATGAAACATTAAAAAAAACTTCACTAGACAGGACTGCCTTCAGATGTCTTCTCAAGGTTGTATAGTTGTTAATCTTCTTGGCTCGGGGGGTCGCACAACTCCATACCCTCCAACATTTCTCTGATGAAAATAGGGACATCCTAAGGAAAAGCAGGAGATTCCGGGGTCAAATCAGAATCTGGGACAGCTTCTGTACATCCAGGACTGTCCCTGGAAATAGGGGCACTTGGAGGGTCTGCGGTTGTTCATACAATGTCTACCAGAAACAGCTGCTGTCCCAAACTTTCTCCCTGCTAAATCCAGAGTTTTCTTATGCTTGGAAAATCTGAAAAGGACATCTGCTCTGCTTTAAAATCTCTCCTACCAGCTTTCCATGGACACCATTGTCTTTTATTGGGTGGTTTTTTAAAAATGTGGAACTTCCTCTTAAGGAAGCATGGTTGCTTGAAACAGCAACTGGGGAAAATGCATGTGAAAACTTGGGTTTGCCTGGACAGCTGAAGTGTTTACAGCAGCCGGTGAAAAAGAAACCACTTGGGAATGGACAGCAAGGGGACAAATCGATTGAGTTAAATTGTGGTCTCTGCTACGTTTTGAGCAACCTGTCTAAGGAATTGCTCCTACAAGAAGGCGATGGTGTGTTCATGGAACAATCATCATTCTTTGTGCTGTAAGTCCTACCAGAGGGAAGCTGCTGGCACATTTATGCCAGAGCCTGACAGCGCGTCGTGACGCTCCGAAATGCGGCGGTTGCATCCTGCTGGGGTGGCACAGGTGGTGTCTAAGAACACAAGAATAGGAAGAGGAGAGTGGCAGTAAGAACGTCTCATTTCCAAAGGAAATGTTGTAAACACTGTATGGAGTATGCCACCGAGGGCTCACTGGCACATTGAGGCCTTTGGATGGAAGCTGTTGCCCTAGAGTGGCCACTGAGGGACCAGCAAGAAAGAGAGTAAAAGGAGGACAGGTTTGCATTTAAAAGGTGTGCATGCTGATTTATAGGCACAGGTGGAAATGGAGAAAAGGATGCTGTAATTTAAACAGGAATAGAATACATCTAGGCAGGATGGTGACCGGGTGTTCCAGCTCAGCCTGCCCTCCAGGTACTAAAGCAATGGTTCTCAAATTTTTCCTTGGTGCCACACTTTTGGAATAAACCATGGTTTGTGCCACAACAGATGTTTTATCGATAAGAAATACATTGGAAAACAAAATGAAACGACTCCTAGCAGTGCTTGATTTATAACACAGAACACGATTACTTTATAAGACGATTGTGGGGCACCTGGGAGTTTAAAACAATGCAGCTGCATATTCTACAAATAAAAGAAATACTTTTTTTCCATACTGCTGTTGGCATCTCTCTGTCTTGGGAGACAAAGGGAGGTGTGTGAAGCCAAACTGTTGGAAGGTTGCAGCGCCTGCTGTGGCTGTAGAGACCAATGAGGGAGAGACATGTTTTGTTGCAGCCGGGGCAGATGAAGGCACCTGGTTGTTCTGATGCAGGTGCACCATGACATTGCTTCTCTCTACGCTCCTCCCAGTGGTCATTTTTCCTCTGGTCACTGCTGTGAATGCACGACCTGACTGCATGTTTCAGGCGGTCGTCTGCATGGGATTCCCACATGGCGGAGTTGATGTTACTATATTATACTACGCTGAAATGTTCAAATGTTTCTTTGATTGCCCTTGAATCTTCCCGCTGCACTTGCCACCCTTTCCTGCCACACCAGTGTAGCTCTTGGTTCTTTATCTTGAAACTGGACCAACTCCTTCATGGAGAGCCAGCCTAGTGGTGCCTTCTGGAAGTTCTGCCATTCTGATCAGCCCCAAACAGCAAAGCTGTACGATGCAGGGACTGACAGGAGCTGGACTCCAAAATACCCAGACAGCAGCAGATTGGCCAAGGCTGGAAATTTCATCCTAAGGTTTTCCACACGTATATGCTGAGCTCTGCCTCTCTTGCTTGCCGCAGGAGGAGGAAATCCTGATATTAATTGATTGTAATTCCAGGGTGGTCTTGCAGGTGAATAAGTCTTACCCAGCCTTCTCACATTTCCCTTCTTTGTGCCTCAGGAAGGGCTGATGCTGTCGATTTTGCCCAGGCACGTAGCTGACGAGATGCTCAAGGATATGAAGAAGGATGCCAGCCAGAAGGAGATGCAGCAGTTTAACACCATGTACATGTACCGCCATGAGAATGTCAGGTAAGGAGCGGGACTAACTTTTGCAGGGAATTCCACATGCGAGGTGCCACTAGCGAGAAGGCCCTGCCTGGTGCCAAGGCAGGTTTTGTTTCTCAAGGAGACATAATAGGAAAACCAGAGTGGAGCCTTTTGCTCAGAGCCCAGCAAACGAGGGAGGCACAAGATTTGAAGTTGGGGAACTGAGATTAAAGGCTCACCCAAACTTTATTTTGTGCTGTGCTTTCCAGGCGCACGTCCGCACTTTAAAGCTCTGTGTCTGAATAGGTTTGCCCCCCCCAGGCTTTCCCCAGGAAAAGCAGCTGTGAAAAGAGGGCTTACATTGCAAGATTCCTGCATCGAGCAAGGGATTAGTCTCACCGGATGGCCTCCGAAGTCCCTTGTTCGATACTGAAATATTGTTGGTGCTGTACATAAATAAAACGAATAGTCTCACAATTTAGAAGTGTTGAGACAAAGGGGAGAGGGAACTTGGAAGGGAACTGAGGAAACTTCACACAAGCTGGGTGAGGTGTAAAATAGTAGCCTTACGCTGAGATACAGGCAGACCAGAAGGTGGCATTTGTCTGTCTCGCAAGACATCTGTAAAGACTGATGTGGGAGAGACATGATTTGTTGCAGCCGGGGCGGATGAAAGCATCCCGTTGTGCTGCTGCAGACATACCATGACATTTTTTCTCTCTGTGCTCCTCCCAGTGGTCGTTCCTCCTCTGGTCACTGAGGAAAGGCACAGAGAGAGCCAGCATGGTGTAGTGGTTAAGAGCGGTAGACTCGTAATCTGGGGAACCGGGTTCGCTTCCCCGCTCCTCCAAATGCAGCTTCTGGGTGACCTTGGGCTAGTCACACTTCTCTGAAGTCTCTCAGCCTCACTCACCTCAGAGTGTTTGTTGTGGGGGAGGAAGGGAAAGGAGATTGTGAGCCGGTTTGAGACTCCTTCAGGTAGTGATAAAGCGGGATATCAAATCCAAACTCTTCTTCTGCTATGGATACACGTCCTGACGGCTTCTCTCTCATGCATTGGGGTCACCTGCAAGGGATTCCCACAGGCAGATCAGGAAGCAAAATATCACCAAAGCCAACACAAAATCTGAATAAAGGTTTTAGTTGAATCACCAGGCCGAAAAAGTCAATTTTTGGAGGAATCTAGTTGGCCCCCGACTTGGTACACGAGCTTCTTGCTATAGCAGCTATTTGTGTGACCTGCCAACCTAACCTCCTTTGATCCTTTTGCTTCACAGCATCCTCTTTGCGGACATTGTGGGTTTCACGCAGCTGTCGTCCTACTGCAGCGCCCAGGAATTGGTGAAGCTTCTGAACGAGCTGTTTGCTCGCTTCGACAAGTTAGCAGCGGTAAGTTTCCTCGGCAGACCGTGTGTTCCTTCAGAGGGCGGCAGGCCGTGTGCCCCACAGAGGACATTAAGGTCCACAAATAATAACATACTGGAGATCCCGAGTCACAAGGTGGTTAGGTTGGCCTTGACCAGGACCAGGGCCTTCTCAGTACTGGCCCCGACCTGGTGGAACGCTCTGTCTCAGGAGACGAGGGCCCTGCGGGATTTGTCATCTTTTCGTAGGGCCTGCAAGACAGAGCTGTTCCGCTTGGCCTTTGGACTGACGCAGTCTGACCCCGGGGTTACCCTCCCCTAAGGTTTTATCTTATAATGGTTTTATCTTACTTGTAGATTTTTAATTTTAAAATTGAATTTTAACATTGTATTAATTTGCATTTTAATTGAATTGTTTCTTTTATACTTGCATTGATATTTTTGCTGTTAGCCGCCCTGAGCCCGGTCTTGACTGGGAAGGGTGGGGTATAAATAAAATTATTATTAATATTTGCCCTCTAGGATGCTGGCCGGACTGGTTGAGCTGGGGGTGGTGTGTCATGGGAACAGTCATTGTTCCACTTATACACCGCTTGTGTGTACAATTCCTTCTCCTGTGCAGTGCCAAGAGCCCAGGAACAGGGGGGACACAATTGTCCGAGCAGTGCTGAGCGCTGCCACCTTATTTTCTTGGTCTTGTGGGCGTTCTCAGAAAAGCGCTCCAGAGCATGAGATCAAAAGCGCTCAGGGACTGAGAGACTCATATCCTGGTAAACTGATACCTTTATATAGCTGCGTTTCCTGGAATATCAGAATATAAAACCTATTTACGAAGCCCAGGGACACATTATCCTCTGTTCTAATTCAGTCTCGATCAGGCTTTAGCCACTCTCTTCAGGAACAAGAGATTTCAACAAAAGATTAAGAAGAGTTTCCTGAGAGGGTGTGTGTGTGTGGGGGGGTGGATTTGCTTTTCATAAGTGGAACAGAACTGCCTTGGAAATGTTTTTTTTTGGGGGGGGTTGCCTTGATTAGAGAGTTTTAAGAAGGGGCTGGAGGGCCACCAATCAGGGACGCTGAATTTCCAGTGTTGGCAGAGGGCTGGATTGGATGGCCTTTGGGAAACCCCCCTAACTCTGTTGCTAGTAAAAAAGCTGGGCACTGCTTTGGAGCATGGGGTAAGCTAGTGTGGCAGAGTCAAAGCATAAGATGAGCATGGCTGCTGGATCAGGCCAGGGCCAGATTTAGGTTTGATGAGGCCCTAAGCTACTGAAGGTAATGGGGCCCTTTCCTATGTCCAGCTGTCCTTTGTCAACAACAGATGGTCGCTGTTTTTTGGGTTGAATATATGCTATATGGTCATTTATGGACCTCATGGGTATCTAAAGCCATTTGCACATGTTGCCGTGCAACCAGTCCATGCAGAATGTAGGCATCCTATATATAGAAATGAGCAAACCAGTGCTGCTGTATGTAGGTTTTATTCTATTTGTTATCTTATCTTATATTTTGTAAATGTACATCCAATTGTTTTTTTCTTTCATTTTTTTGTGGGCCCCCAAGAGAGTGGGGCCCTAAGCTTTAGCTTGTTTAGCTTATACATAAATCTGGCACTGGATCAAGCCAAAGGCCCATCTAGTCCAGACTCCTTTCACACCATCTCCAACCAGGTGCCCCCATGAGAAGCCCATATGCAGGACCCTTCCCACCCGTGATTCCTCCCAGTAACTACTGGTATTCACACTGGCTCTGATGGTGGAGTGAGAACAGTGGACAAGGACCCTAGGACAATAGGTTTCAAATCCCTGCTCAGTCACAATATTCCCTGGACCACCTTTGGCCAGTTGCTCCCAGTATAAGTTACCTCCCAGGGTTCGCCCTGGAACTGGCAGGCTATGCAGAGCCCTAGAAAATACATATTTTCCCCCATTAAGAAACAAAGACAAATAAATAAATGTATAAACCTCGGTGTTTTTTGGTTTCTAAGAATTCACAGGCAACGCTGGATGCTTTCTGCGAGTCTGTTGTATATTTTACAAACTTGTTCATTTCTTCAATATGCGTTTCAACACCTCTTAAGATGTCGTAAAACAAATTTTGCTTTTATCTAGCTTTGTATTTATTTCTTGCCCTTCAATCTAATGTCCCAGTGCTGGCTACAGCATCAAAAGCAACATTAAAGCAATTTAAAACAACTTACAACCATAGAAATCTGGTTCCTGAGACCAAGGGGCTAGTGTTTGTCTATATTTGGATACAGTTGGCTGCCATCTTGAATCAAGATGGCAGACCAAACTTTGAAAAGCACTGACTTTTTGTTTTTTAGGATTCCCAAGCAGAGCTGGGGTGGAGCCTGCTGGTCTTATAATAAAGAAGGGCTGAATGCCTTCAGTATTATGACCTATTATAATGCCAGCTGCTTAAAATCCACATTTTTGTGGCAGAGAAGAATAAACCATCAATAAACACTAGAGCAAAACTCCTCCTTTGTCTGTCTGGGAGCAGTTCTATGGCTGATCATTTGAATCCTCTTTAAGCTCATGTGATAATCCTTTTATACTACCAATATTATCTGCTTGGGAAATTGCTTCTTTTTAAAATTACTCTTGCAAATTTTCATGGTTACCTTCCTTTGTTGTTTAATTAAGGCCTTGTTCCGTTGGGAAATTAACAGGACTGGGTTGCTTGTGGTGGGTTAGTAAGATTTGTGAATGTGACTTGGAGAGAAGAAATGGCTTCTCTTTAACTGAGTGGAGAGGCTGAATGGATAAGGAGGGGCGTTTTGGGCTCCCAACGTTTTCTGTTAGGAGACTTCATTCCAAGCAGTGCAAGAAATTGTGCCCTAAAAACCAGTTTCAGCAGATCTGAAGGTCAGCATGGATAGAGCAGCCTGCCCTTTAAACAAATAATTTTGAATGCCATCAATATAAATACAAATGCTTTAAATATAAATGTTTTAAGTAGAAATATCTTTTTACGGATTGTTTTATTGTTCTATTCTTCATTTAAACTGCTTTGATGTGGTGGTTCTGTTTTTTGCACCTAAGCAGGATATAAATTTTATGAAATAATAAAACAAACAATTTTAACAACTGTGGCTGCTCATAACGTGGTGCTGATTAACTCCAAGGTTGCAGGTTCGATCCCCGTAAGGGGCAGCTGCATATTCTTGCATTGCAGGGGGTTGGACTAGATGATCCTCGGTGTCTCTTCCAGCTCTACAATTCCAGGATTCTCCTCTTTTTCTTTGGCGATCACTCGTAGCCGAGTAAGATTGTCTTCCATAAACGAGGTTTTAACAATGAGTCCGTAAGTGACTGTGGAGGCCAATTCTGGATCCACACATCCTTCCACAGTGAGGACATTGGTTTCCGGGCAGAAGTTGATCATGGTGTGCCTTCCTCTTAGCACATTTCTCCCTTGCGTCCTGAGTTCAAGTGTCTTCAAAGCCCATGACACCTTTAAACCTCTTTTGTTGGCCACCAGCATTACGTTTTCCATGAGGCGGATTTCTACATTATGTCCTGACAACCCTCCACTCTTGGAATTACTTCCTTTCCTTTTCCTTTTTCCTTTCCTGCTCTTCCAGAAATACCACCAGCTGCGCATCAAGATCCTGGGAGACTGCTACTACTGCATCTGTGGTCTGCCCGATTACCGGGAGGACCACGCCGTTTGTTCCATCTTGATGGGCCTTGCTATGGTGGACGCGATTTCGTAAGCATTCCTATTAATAAATTTATTTACCTGGTTTTCAAATTAAAATTTTGCAATCGCAAACATACATCATAAAAACAAGATTCCAAGGAATCTCCCGGACTTCCCTCGTCCCTTTGTGGGTCTTATTATTAACCATTTCCTCCCGCATCTTTTATAATAATACTCCAAATCTTCCACATCCCCATGGTATCCAAAGTTCATCATTAAGCTACAAGCCTTATTCAACTCCTACTAATGATTTTAACTGTTTACAATGGTTTTTAAGGTAAATTGTAAATTTCCCCCATTTCTATTTAAAATTCTGGTCTTCCTGATTTCTGATTCTTCTGGTCATTTTGGCATAATCCGCCAACTATTTCATAAGCAATTCCTGCCTGTTCTTCCAGTATTTTTGTGGCTCTTAACTCTTGGCATTGACTCTGGCTCCAGTTTTATTTGCCATCCACAGCTTCCTTCCTTTCTCTGGAAGGACTGTTGGTATTTCACGAGGGGGATCTGGAGTCATGCTGGAATGTTAGGCTGGCCCAATTAAAGCACATTTGAAGGCCCTATCACACCATCCCAACAAATCCACTTTCCCCCTTTTAATAAGCTTTTTAACTGTTTGGAAAGTGACGGCTAAGTGCACTGAAAAGTGTGGGATGAACGGAGGAGTGGTGGGAAGACACCTAAACACCCCACAAGGTTGAATGCAAGATGAATACATGTTATGTTGATTTTTATGTCATCTTCCAGCCCAAAAGGATCCCAGGAATAAACTTACAAATGAAATAATGCAAATACAAGCGATACAAATGATACATAGTCAAAATATTCAAAGAGTAAAAGGTAAAGGTACCCTTGAGCGTTAGGTCCAGTTGCGGACGACTCTGGGGTTGTGGCGCTCAACTTGCTTTACTGGCCGAGGGAGCCAGCGTTTGTCCACAGACAGCTTCCGGGTCATGTGGCCAGCATGACTAAGCCGCTTCTGGTGAACCAGAGCAGCGCACAGAAACACTGTTTACCTTCCTACCGGAGTGGTACCTATTTATCTACTTGCACTTTGACGTGCTTTCAAACTGCTAGGTGGGCAGGAGCTGGGACTGAGCAACGGGAGCTCACCCCATTGCGGGGATTCGAACCACCGCCCTAGGTTCAGTGGTTTAGACCATAGCGCCACCCATTATTCCAAGAGTAGTTTTTCTAAAAACCATACACATCCGTGTTCCTGCCAAAAAGGCAAACGATGTTCCCTGCAAAAATATTAAGAGAAGGCAATGATACTTCAGCAACATCTGACCTACAGACATTTGGTTATCCCCATAACCACATCAGCATGAATGCTCAATAAAGGCCAGGTGTAATCTAGCCTCTGCGTAAGCTTTGTGAAAGCAAAGCAGGATGAACGCTCAATAAACAGGTCATGGACCTGCGATAGCTCAGCCGATAGAGCATGAGACTAGATGGCCCTCTGTGGGAATGTTGAGGGTGGCAGGAGAGGATATGTTGTTTATTAATATCCTTCCTAACTTGCGCTAGCAAACTTCTTCAGAAAGCTGGTTGCAAACTCGTGTGAGTTTTTTAAGACAATAAGCAATTCAGTCTGGCTTGTCCAGATTGAGATATGCCCTAATCTTCCTGGTAAGACCCCTTTTGAATCCCTCCTAAAAGAATAAAGACACCACAGTCCTATTCATAAGTAACAAAAAGTAGTTTTAGTCCAAATCAGGCAGAGCACAGTGTGATCCCTGAAGGCAGACTGTAGGCTTAAAGTTGCAAACATGTACAAACAGGTTTAGCCCATATGGGAGATAACCTGGGGAACTGCTGTGGCAGCGAGAATTACAGTCTAGGTGATGCAGGAAGCAGGCAGGACAGACAGGAAGGTCGAAAAGAGGAAGGTAGCAGCGTGACTTTGCCTTTTGCCAGGTCTGGAAAGGTCACACCCACCCACTAGTCACATGCAAAAGGAAGGATGCTCCAGCCAGGAGGAGCAGGAAGTTTCAACTGGCTGGACCAAACATTCCCTTGCATGTCCACTCTAGCAAAACAAGGAATGTTGTACTTGACTGCTCCCAGTGGATTACATCCGACATCCTCGTGGTCTCTTCCAGCTCTATGATTTGGAGGAATCATTTCTCCTTCCTTCCTTCCTCCCTCCCTCCCTCCCTCCCACCCACAAAGATCCATTGTTGAGATGGTTCTCCTGGGACACTTTTCCTGCTCTTTCCTGAAATCTGTGGGATCAGAGATTTGCAGCCCCAAATTTGGCTGCTTCATCTGGTGTGTACAGATCTCCCAGAGGCATGGACTTGCCTGTAATATTTCTCTGATGGGTTAGGATCTTTGGGCCACCTCCCTGCCTTCTTTGAACTAAGCAAGTATTCTTCCTTCCCTGACTCAAGCCAGGATTCTCACACCTTGTGCTTCTTCTCCTAAGGAGGGGGCCCGAATCCAGCTCTCCAGGCCTCTCTACGTGGCCCTTGGGACAATCACCAGGCTGCGCCCCCTCCTCCCCAGGGCCCTCTCCCCAAGCCACACACTGCCCCTTGCTCGCCTGGAGGGAGCAGAAAGAGGGGGAGAAACTAGAGAGAAGAAACTGGCCTCCTAAGGAAAAAAAATGGCATTTGTTGCTCCACCCACTTTTGTCTCTCACTCCAGACATTGGCATGTGGCCCCCAGAAAGTTTGTCCAGTAGGGAATGCGGCCCACAGGCTCAAAATGGTTCCTCTTATTAACGCCTGGCTGCTTCTGAGCTGTGAGCTTTCATATGGCTGGAGACCTTTCTCCACAGATCTTCTTTCCGCCCACAGAGTTTATCGCTAAACAGTCTCCCTCTCCCGCTAATTATTCCTCCTCATTTTTCTAAAACAAAACTCGGTGCTGAACTGAGGTCTCAGGGATGGAAAGCTCTTATGTTTATGGAAAATTACCAGGGGATAGCAATGAAAGCTGGCTTAGTAGCTCGTTTATAGAAACAAGGGACAATCGTTTAAATTCCAGGCGTGCAAGAAGGGAGAGAGGAGTGGTGGGCTGCTCAACTCTGTTTTTTTGGAAACTCAGATCTCTTTCGCTGTATGAATCATGGAGTCCTGCTCTGTAGGATTCACAGCTGAAGAATCCCTGACCGATGACCACCCAACTTCTGTTTAGAAACCTCCAATGGAGGAGAGTTCTCCACCTCCCGAAAGAGTCTGTTCCACTGTCAAACAGCTCTTACTGTCAGGAAGCCCTTCCTGATGTTTGGTGGCAACATCTCACACCCCTTGTCCATAATCTAATAGAGATGTCTTCTTAAGAACACAATACAAACCTGCTAGATCAGGCCAGTGGCCCATCAAGTCCAGCATCCTGTTCTCACAGTGCCAACTCTCTTCCCTCCTGCGGTTTCCAGCAACTGGGTTTCAGAAGCGTTGCTTCCTCCAACTGTGGAGGCAGAGCAGAGCTCTCCTGGCTAGGAGCCATTGATAGCCGTCCTCCTCCTCCATGGATTTGTGGCCACCCCTGCCTCAATGTGGGAGTGAGTTATATGTGCCTCTTCAGGCCTGCTGCTCAAGTTCCTAAACTTTTGGCTCAAAGTCATTTTTAAAAAGTCAAGCACAAGGGTTGTGTTTTTTTCCTATTATCTATCATCTATCTATCTAATCTCGCTCTCATCTATATCTTTATATCTTATCTTTGTTGTTGTTTAGTCGTTTAGTCATGTCCGACTCTTCGTGACCCCATGGACCAGAGCACGCCAGGCACTCCTGTCTTCCACTGCCTCCCGCAGTTTGGTCAGACTCATGTTCGTAGCTTCGAGAACACTGTCCAACCATCTCGTCCTCTGTCGTCCCCTTCTCCTTGTGCCCTCAATCTTTCCCAACATCAGGGTCTTTTCCAGGGAGTCTTCTCTTCTCATGAGGTGGCCAAAGTATTGGAGCCTCAGCTCAGGGCTGATTTCCTTCAGAATGGATAGGTTTGATCTTCTTGCAGTCCGTGGGACTCTCAAGAGTCTCCTCCAGCACCATAATTCAAAAGCATCAATTATTCGGCGATCAGCCTTCTTTATGGTCCAGCTCTCACTTCCATACATCACTACTGGGAAAACCATAGATTTAACTATACGGACCTTTGTAGGCAAGGTGATATCTCTGCTTTTTATCTTATCTTACCTTATCTCTATTTAATATCTGTCTATCATCTATCTATCTATCTATCTATCTATCTATCTATCTATCTATCTATCTATCTATCTATATCTATCTATCACCTGTTATTTCTAACCATGCCCTGGGCCCCCCAACCTCTCGCACTGAAAGCTAATAAATGAAAAGAAAGAGAGTCTCCCCATGTGATGCTAAGACAATAACCTTGCACATACACTATGGAAAAGAGTGCAAGTTTGCCACCCCCTTCTCTCCCCCCCCCCACCTCTCCTCTCCCCTAACCTTATATTGTATACAACATTTAAAGTTTCACATTGAATAGAACTCTTTTCATGATCCGAAAAGAGAGACAAAGTGAGTTGTTGTTGTTAATTATTATTATTTGAATTTATATACTGTCCTATACCCAGAGGTCTCAGGGCAGTTCATAGAACAAAATCAAAATATAAAACCCCAAAATATATAATCAAAATAAAAACAACAACCCAATAAACCCCCCCAAACCTCCACATTTTAAAAAAGGTATAGGATAGGGGACTTTGGTAACCTAAGAAAACCTCTCATAAAAACCATTTAAAAACCCCAATGTTGACAACAATTTAAAGCAACTTGCGTTGGAAACTTTTAAAAGTGTCCAGGGAAAGCAGCCAAAGGAATGACAAACAAAGGCTCGCTGGTTGTCTGTGAGCTGCTGGGGACAGGTTTTTGTTTTCTGAGAATTGAACTGAGTGTTTGTTGTCCCCGTGGGCTCCTTTCTCCCCAGCTACGTCCGAGAGAAGACCAAAACAGACGTGGACATGCGCGTGGGGGTCCACAGCGGCACCGTCCTGGGCGGGGTCCTCGGCCAGAAGCGCTGGCAGTACGATGTGTGGTCCACAGACGTGACAGTGGCAAATAAGATGGAAGCCGGTGGCATCCCAGGGTGAGAGCCTTCTGGGACGATGGGAGTTTCCCCACTGCTTTCTAAATGTCCTGTGTCTGGGATGGAAATCATTCCAGCATCTTAGGCTTGCTAAGATGTTTAAGACTGAATCAGATAAGTGCTGGAGATGCAATGAGGTTGAGGGGTATGTTCTTTCATATGTGGTGGACCTGTAAAAGGGTAAAAGAGTATTGGGAAATAATTCATAATGAATTGAAATTTTTTTTAAAAGCACTTCCCCCCCCCAAAAAAACGACCAGAGTCAGACGGGTCAGACGGAAATTCCCAAGTGTCTAAAAATGTTATTTATGTCGTCGTCTTCTTCTTCTTCTTTGGTGATCACTCGTAGCTGAGTAAGATTGTCTTCCATAAACATGTATGCCACTACTGTGGCCTGTGTTTTGTGAGCCGAAAAATGGAAAGCAGGCAACTTAAACTGGTGGAATATGCGCAGCTTGCGGACCTAACATAGAGAATAAGAGAACAAGAAGAACATGCGTTTAAAAAAGATTGGAAAATGTTTATTGAGTATATGGGGGGAAATTGTGTATACTTGAAAAAGTTGGCACCATTAAGATAAATTCAACAGTATAAATAAGTTTTGATGGATGTAATAATGGAATACTTAATGGTTTAGTTTATGTAAAACATGCAGGGATTTATGACATGCAAAATGAACCATGGAAAGAGAAGATGGGAAGTATTTTAAGGTTGTTTAAATGAATACTCTAAATTGTGAAACAGAAAATTTATGTGTGTGGGGGGGGGGGATCATTCCAGCAGGCGAGAAAGAAGAGAGGACAAAAGAAATAGGAAATACAGAGAGAATCGTGTTTCTTTTCATAAACTCATGCTATACAGCCATTGTGGTCTAGTGGGTTGGAAAGCAGAAACTCCCAGGCTCAGACCCCCACCCACCTATGGCATCCACTGGGTGACCTTGGGCCAGTCACCTTAACCTACTTAAAAAGGTTGTTGCAAGCAGACTATTTTTGGGGGTGGGGGTGGTGGAACTATAGCCAAATGAAAGCTATGCAGTAGTTCTCATTTACCTTCTGCAACCACCCCCACAAAGCTGAAAGCATTTCACTGGTTCAGGTATTTAGCAGGAAGCCCAGAACTCTTGCCCCATTCTGCCTGCACAGGAGAATGAGCTGTAGTGAACAGGATTTGAATAATAGGCAAGGGAAGGTGAATAAATAAATGGTTGTAAAAGAAGTTGTAATAGAATTGAAAATAAATGGCAGTTACGGCAGCAGGTCAAGGAGGAGAACAGGAACATCGTGGACGTAAGGAGGGGAAGTAAAAATGTAAGAAATTATTCACTGAAAGTAAATTGAATAATGTCAAGTTTTGCGTAAAAAGCTAATAAAAATATTATTATTTTTAAAAAAGAAGGCAAGGCGAGGAGGAGAGCTCAACATACAGATACATGGTTGTTGTTTTTACTGCTTCCCCATTTTACGTGGAATGTGTTGTTTCGCACGTTGATCTTCACAAACAGGGGTGAAGAACTGTGGCTCTCTGGACTACAACTCCCATCACCTGCGACCATTGGCCATGCTGGCAGGGGCTGTTGGGATCTGGAGCGCAGCAACCTCTGGAGGTCTCTGGTTCCCTACCTCTTTTTTTCTCCCCACCCGGCGCTGGGGCTGTCTACTCGGCCGTGTTTCCCCCCTCCCTCGTAAGCTGTCAGAAATGGTTGCTTCGGGGCAAGGATCAGGCCAAAGAGCGAAACGCAGCCAGCCGAAAAGCAAAAGGAGCTCATAAATGTGCATCATTCCGAGAGGGTCAATGGCGTGGGCCTTTCGTGCGTCTGCTTAGGAGGCAAAGGGGCTTGGCTATTAATAGCGCTATCTGGGCTTTATTTAGAAGTTGCAGTACCACCCCCACAGCCCTGAAATGCTAAAGGACTGGCCAGCTGTGGCTTCTGTGAAGGCCGGATTTGGGGAGTTCTGTTCCAGCATCACTGCTTGACAGCTAAAAAGTAAAATGAGAGAGCCAAGCATCGGAGCTGGTCAGATTACTTCCTCCTAGAATCATAGAATCATAGAGTTGGAAGAGACCACGAGGGCCATCCAGTCCAACCCCCTGCCAAGCAGGAAACACCATCAAAGCATTCTTGACATATGCCTGTCAAGCCTCTGCTTAAAGACCTCCAAAGAAGGAGACTCCACCACACTCCTTGGTAGCAAATTCCACTGCCGAACAGCTCTTACTGTCAGGAAGTTCTTCCTAATGTTGAGGTGGAATCTTCTTTCTTGTAGTTTGAATCCATTGCTCCGTGTCTGCTTCTCTGGAGCAGCAGAAAACAATCTTTCTCCCTCCTCCATATGATATCCTTTCATATATTTGAACATGGCTATCATATCACTTCTCCTCTTCTTCTGTCAACCTACGTCAAGCCCTATTTCAGAGCTGGGCAATATGTGCCACCCAGGCGTTTATCCTATTCAATTCCTTTATGTATTAACAATGAACTGCGTCCAGTTCTGGGCGCCACAATTTAAGGAGGATATTGACAAGCTGTAAGGTTGGGCAGAGGAGGGTCTGGAAAGCAAGCCTTGTGAGGAACAGTTGAGGGAATCGGGGATGTTTAGCCTGGAAAAGAGGAGACTGAGAGGAGATACGAGAGCCATCTTCAAATATCTCAAGGGCTGTCACATGGAAGAGGGAATAAGCTTGTTTTCTCCTGCTCTGGAGGGTAGGACCCAAACCAATGGATTCAAGTTACAATAAAAAAAAGAGCCCAACTAAACATCAGGAAGAACTTTCTGATGGTAAGAGCTGTTTGACGGTGAAACAGACTCCCACAATAAGTTTTTAAGCAGAGGTTGAGATTCCTGCATTGCAGGCGGTTGGATGACCCTTGGGGTCACCTTCCGACTCTACAGTTCTATGATTCTGTGAATTTTCGTACACCACAATTTCATTAAAAAACAAACAAACATCCAAGCAGTTTACAACTAGTTTAAACTGTTGGAACTCCAACTCTTATCGGCACCAGCCGCCCATGACCAAGGGATGATGGGAATTGTAGTCCAACGACATCTAGAGTACCACAGAGGCCCCCCAGCCACGCTCTGGCTTTTCCTGCAGCCTCCCCTTCCGTTACCTCTGACCTCTGTCCTTGGCAATGACCACCTTGCTTTCGATGTGGCCCTTTCAGGCGTGTGCACATCTCTCAGAGCACCATGGACTGCCTAAAGGGGGAGTTTGAGGTGGAGCCGGGAGACGGTGGGGCTCGCTGCGAATACCTGAAGGAGAAGGGGATCGTCACCTACCTCATCGTGGTGACCAACAAGCCGCTCAAGAATGGGATCAATGGTGTGGTGAGTGTTCTCGGCTCATAGGGACGCATGTCCCATTTGCCCAATGTCAGGGCTGGCACCGCATGGATCCTGTGGAAGCAGAGGAAGTTTGGCCTTGCAGTGCTCTGGGGTTGGGCCTTCCGGTTCCTACGTTGCAGTAGATTGGGGAGTAGCCAATGTGTTGCCCTCCATCTCTTGCCATCAGCCCCAGCCAGCATGACCAAGGGTTGTGGTCTGATAAAACCTGGAGAGCACCATGTTGGCAAACCCTGCCCAGAACACTGAGAAAGCTGAGATTTCTCCATAGCAGGGGGGTTGGACTAGATGACCCTTGGGGTTGCCTTTCAGCTCTACGATCCATTTCAAAGCAAAGACGATAGAAGATCGGACTTGCTGTCATTTTCTTGCACCAGAGCTGGGCTGGTTGGCGAATCAGACGCTTATGTTACGAGTCTTTCCCAAGCTGGTGCCCTCTGGATCTTTGGACTACAACTCCCATTAGCGCCAGCCGGCACTCCTGGTGGGAGTTGTGGTCCAGAACACCTGGAGGGTGCCAGCTTGGGGGAAGCTGCTGCTGTAGGCGAACGAGTGAAAAGGGATTTGATGGTGGGAGTCTGCTTCTCTGCCTCAGTTGGTCTCCTCCATGTGCTACATTTCCATTCCAATCCACTTGGGCGCTGAGGATCAATAGTTGATTAACAAGCCTAGTTCTCCGTTCAGCCAGGAATTTAAATAGCCTGTCCCAGCGGGCTAATTGCTCTCAGGGTTAAAGAGGATGCCTTCTGTTTGTCTATAGCTGGAGGCAGCAATGCTTCTGAATATTGGTTGCTGGGGAGAGGGGAGAGGGCTCTTGGGTTCGAATCCTGCTTGCAGGTTTCAGGCAGGCATCTGGTTGGCCACTGTGAGAACGGAATGACGAAGGGGATGGGGCCACTTCTGTACAAGAAAATATTGCAGCATTCGGGACTTTTCAGTTCAGAGAAATCGGAAGCAAAAGGGGATGCGATAGAAGTTTAAAAACAGGAAGCATCCCTCCGAAAAGCCCCCCGTATGCGATTCAAAATAAAACTGTAGAATACAATTTCAATATAAACAAAACATGTATTTATTGCAACACGTGACTAGATCTGACTCCTCTAATTTGAGTTGCGTTAATAGGACACCCCCTGGTAAGTAATAAAAAGGAAAATGGGGGGAGCATGTGGAATGGAGTGCAAGGAAATCTTAACCTTCCTCTCCCATCAGGACTACTTGGATGCTTAAAAAAAAAAAAAGAAGAAGTATCAAATCCCCCCCCCTTTTGAGTCTGCTTTTCTGGTGCCCTAAGCACATGCTCAGTCTGCCTATTGCGTAATTCAGCACTGGGTCCTAGAATGGATCGTAGTCCAACCCCCTGCAATAGGTTTGAGCCCTAGTTGCTCTGACCCTCTAGTTTTGAAAGGCCTCAGGAAGGGGCAGAGGAAGGGGTGTGTGGTGGGGGTGGTACGCCCCGGGTGTCACCACTGAGGGGGGTGACAAAATGCCAGGTGGCACTCACCATGGGGCCAGCAGCGTGGCGAAGCCACACACCTCTTCTGGGCTCTGCGCTGCCCCAAATGGTCCGCCTGCCGCCTCCCCCCCCCCAGCTGTAAGGGGTGGGAAGTGGGAAGAGGCAGGCAGACTCTTCCGAGGCCCCGCGGAGCGTCCTGCCCCGACTTGCCCCGCCCCCACGGGTGCCTGGCCCCGCCCCTGGGCGCAGGGCCTTGGACCTCCTGTGCCCATGCCCTTGTTTCTCTCTGCAGAAGCTGTCCGTCTCTTCCTCCCACGGCGAGTCGCCGCAGCTGATCAACACCAAGGAGTGCAACGGGAGCATCAACACCACTTGCACGACCCCCGACGAGGCGGAGGAGTCGGACACCAGGGTATGCTGGGGTGTTGGGGAAGGCCGAGAAAGAGCCACAGGGCCAGAATGCACACACTCAAATGGAAAGCAGATGGGAATTAAGAACATTTGCACACCTGGGCATTCTTACAGGTTTGGAGAATATCTAAGCAGCTGCTCCCCTCCAACGTACAGCAGAAGTCGCCTGAGGCGATGCACACTTTTTTAGAAACATTTTTTTTAAGATACTTTTTTTTAGAAATTTGAAAACACAAGTTGTTTGTTTGTTCAAAGCATGTATCCCTCTCCCTTCAGCTGAGAGAGGTTTCCAGACTGGCTTACAAAGATCAATAATGACCATCATAAAAATAATGGAGCTACAGAGCCATAAAAAGATGACAAAATTCAGCGGGAGGCTCAAGGATGACAAAATTCAGCGGGAGACTCAAGGATGACAAAATTCAGCGGGAGACTCAAGGATCTGCACACCAGCCACAGAATAGGCTGGAATATCTGGGCATTTATTTGTTTTTTTTTTAAAGCCTTCTACAGAGTTGAGGACCCTGCAGGCATCTTTGGGGAGAAAAGCATCCCAAAGGGGAGCAAAGGTCTCCTCTGCAGTCGTCACCTGCCTGGCTTCTGGTGGTGGGAGGACTGTGAGGAGGACGGCCACAGAGGATGGCCATTCAGCTTGAGCAAAGATCTATTGCAGGCTCAGGATCCCACGCCACAAACCCCAGTGATTCTGCTCAATCCCCCCACTCCCTCAATAGTGTTGTGAGATTTCACCAGGAACTGACCGTGTGCTCTGACACCTATTATTTCCAGTCTTGAGGGCTAGAAACTTGGCTTTGTTTTAAGTGAAACTTGGGATGATGAAGGTCCTGAGCTGAAGCAAAAACAAATAGATGTAGAGCAGGCAAACTTTGGGATGGATTTACAGGAGGAAAGGCTTCTGTTGTTTTGTTTCACTTGCTTGCACCATGCCTTCAGTCTTGGGTGGCTTAATCAACACTTATCCTCTCTGCTTCCCTGTTGAATGAAAATGCATTTCTAGAACTCCTTGGCCAAGAAGAGCTGTCTCTGCACAAACACACACCACTTCCTGGCCCCTGGTGTGAGATTTTACATTTGTATTCCCTTTTAAAAACATGAAATATATGTGCTGTCTTTCCTGCAAGGAGCTAAGTTCACCCAGCGGTCTTTGTGGGAATTTGAATCCCCAGACCCCCAGGCCCTAGCCTGGCACCCTAACCACTGCACCAAACTGCCTCTTCCCTTTTGCTCAGGTGGTGAACCCCTCCTTCCCCAACCCGCGGCGGCGCCTGCGCTTGCGTGACCTGGCCGAGAGGGTGGTGGACGCCTCCGAGAACGAGCAGGAGCTCAACAAGCTGCTGAATGAGGCCTTGTTGGAGAGGGAGTCGGTGCAGGCGTAAGTCTCCCCTCTTCGCCATACCTTGGGGGCATCTGGTGTGGTTGGGGGTCGGAGGGAAATGTGGTCGAAAGCAGCTGGAGGGAACCCATATAGGGTTAATGCCCAGATACGGAAGGCTTTGCTTATTTTCTGTTAGGGTTTTTAGACCCTTTATACCCGCCACCTTTCTTCCATCATGGAACCCAAGGTGGTTCTTAAGCGGTTTTCCATCCAGGCTTAGCATCAGCAAGGCAGTGCAATTGTGTGTCCTCAGACCACGTCCCAGGAGCAAATACCTGATTTACCATTTTGGTCCAGCATCCTGTGGCCAACCAAATTCTCTCCCAAGGGAAACCCACAACCAGGACCTCAACGCAGGAGCCCTCTCCCCTCCTGTGGCAGGCGGAAGGATTGCTGCCTCCAGCAGTGGAGGTAGACCGGGGTTTCCCAAAACTTGGGTCTCCAGCTCTTGTTGGACTACAACTCCCATCAACCCTGTCCACTGGTCGTGCTAGCTAGGGATGAGGGGAGTTGTAGTCCAACAACAGACGGAGACCCAAGTTTGGGAAATGATGGGGTGTAGAGCATAGCCATCAGGGTGGTTGTTGTTGTTTAGTCATTTAGTCGTGTCCGACTCTTCGTGACCCCATGGACCATAGCACGCCAGGCACTCCTGTCCTCCACTGCCTCCCGCAGTCTGGTCAAACTCATGTTGGTAGCTTCGAGAACACTGTCCAACCATCTCGTCCTCTGTCGTCCCCTTCTCCTAGTGCACTCCATCTTTCCCAACATCAGGGTCTTTTCCAGGGAGTCTTCTCTTCTCATGAGGTGGCCAAAGTATTGGAGGGTTAGCTTCATCAGGGTTAGCAGCCATCAAGGTTAGCAGCCCTTAAAAGCCTTGTTCTCCATGTGGAATGCTCAGATAGGAGACAATTAAAAAATGCCTTCGATAACCTGGTTGGCTGGCATCTGGATGTCTTGGGAGACCAGGGGAGGGTGCACCTCAGGGGGTGAAGAAGACCACTGCCAGTCAGAGTATGTAGCACTGACCTAGATGGGCCATGGTGTGATTTTGCATGAGACGGCTGTACAGTGGACCTGAGGACTCTTCTCAGGCACAAGGACATAGAAGGATGGCCCATCTAGGGCAGAATCCTGGTCTCACAATGGCCGGCTGCATGCCTGTGGGAAGCCAACAAGCAGGACCTACGAGCAGCAGCCCTCACCTGTAAGATTTCCAGCAACAGGGATGCTGCCTCTAGCAGCCATGGAGGTGGGGCATAGCTGTCCTGCAGACCTTCTAGGAATCGTAAGTTCTCTGCACTTCTCATGTTTCTGGCAGGATGAAGGGCAGATCCACCTATCGACTCTCCATGCGCTTCATCGACCCCGAAATGGAGACGCGGTACTCCGTGGAAAAGGAGAAGCAGAGCGGGGCGGCCTTCAGCTGTTCCTGCGTCGTCCTCTTCTTCACCGCCCTCGTGGAGATCTTCATTGATCCACAGTGAGTGCAGCTTGGTCTGTGTCCAGGGCCTGCAGGACTCTGCCAAAAGACATGCATGTCAAAGCTAGGGGCTCAACCATTATTTGTTCCTTTTGGTGCTTTTAAGCTGTCAAGTGTTTTGCAAGGATTTGGGTGCATATATATATAGCAGTTCAAAAGCACGTCAAAATGCAAGTAGATAAATAGGAACCGCTACAGCGGGAAGGTAAACGGCGTTTCCGTGTGCTGCTCTGGTTCGCCAGAAGCGGCTTTGTCATGCTGGCCACATGACCTGGAAGCTGTACGCCGGCTCTCTCGGCCAATAATGTGAGATGAGCGCGCAACCCCAGAGTCGGTCACGACTGGACCTAATGGTCAGGGCTCCCTTTATATATATATATATATATATATATATATATATATATATATATATGTATGTATGTATATGTATATATATACACACACACACACACACACACACACACACACACACACACATACAGTGGTACCTCTACTTATGAATTTAATGCGTTCCGAACGCACATTTGTAAGTCGAAAAAAATTCTTCGTATCTGAAGAAGTGTGCATGCACACGAAAGCTCATACCAAAATATAAACTTAGTTGGTCTTTAAGGTGCTACTGAAGGAATTTTTATATTTTGCTTCGAAAAAAATTGTAAGTCGAATCCCATAGGAATGCATTGGAAGAAAAAAATCGTAAGTAGAAGCAACCCTATCTAAAAATTCGTAAGTAGAAAAAATCCTATCTAAACCGCATCCAAGATGGCAGACGGAGCTCCATTCGTAAGTAGAATTATTTGTAAGTAGAGGTACCACTGTGTGTGTGTGTGTGTGTGTGTGTGTGTGTGTGGATCAATGCACCCTGTTACCCTAGTGAGACAAATCCACCGAAACACACACACAAAACAACTTTAGGAAAGTGATGGGAAAGTGTTTATAGGGAAACCCTATGAACACCCCCAAGCAAATCAGGATGGATATTTAAAACATTAAAACATTCAACATTAAAAAATCTCGGGTAAGCTTTGTGTAGAGATGTGAAGAGCTGGAAAAAAACTGGAAACATGGGGGGTGGGGTGGGCATTTCCTCTCATTTCCTGTCTCTTCTTTTTTCAGAAACAAGGTGGGGGATGGACTCAGAAAAATTGGGGCCGGGGAAGAATGGGAATTCCTCTGCTGCAATTTTTCTGCCCCCCCCCCCCCGCCGTTTGACATCTCCAGTTTTATGCAAGAAAGCTGGGATGAATGCTGAAAAAAGCAGACTTCCTAGAGACACCCTTAACCCTGGAAATCTCAGGGCAGCCCTGGCCTGAAGCCTGCAGAACATCTGCTAGAGCAGGTGTCAGCAAACTTTTTCAGCAGGGGGCCGGTCCACTGTCCCTCAGACCTTGTGGGGGGCCGGACTGTATTTTGAAGGAAAAAAATGAATGAATTCCTATGCCCCACAAATAACCCAGAGATGCATTTTAAATAAAAGGACACATTCTACTCATGTAAAAACATGCTGATTCCCGGACCGTCTGCGGGTTGGATTTAGAAGCCGATTGGGCCAGATCCGGCCCCCGGGCCTTAGTTTGGGAACCCCTGTGCTAGAGGCTGATGAGAAGGTCTTCTCCTTCCACCCACGTTCCATCTTAAGACAATGAGCAACCTAGGCTGGTTGCCTCCAGATGGCCCTCTTTGCAGAGCATTCATTGGTCTGCACGAGGTTCAGGAGGAGGTCACACGGCACTGGCTGTTTATTGACCCAGTGCTAACCACTGCACCACACTGCCTTTCATTATGTGCTTTTAGATTTATTTTTTCTCAGCCGAGAATTCTGCTGCCTCTAAAGTCTGGGTAGAGCAATGGATCTTTGACTTCCATTTTGCCTTTCTCTTTTTCTTTCTGCCTTGCAGGCTGATGACAAATTATGTGACGTTTGTTGTCGGGGAGGTCTTGCTGCTCATCCTTACCCTCTGCTCTCTGGCTGCCATCTTTCCCAGGGTAAGGGCCTCTCCCCAATGCCTCTCCCTTCCCCTCTCAACACGACATACACACCCACTGAATGCACAGTCATTACCCAAATGCATCCATCAAGTGTATCTTGTGCCCTTTCTTGCAATGAAGCTCAGGGTGGGCTTGTGGGGAAATAAGACTCCTGCCCCCCAAGGAATTCCTTCTGCACTGGGGCTCCACCTTTCTCCAGGACTCAGCCTGGGGGAAATCTGCTTCCATTGTGTTAGCGCTCAGTAATGTGTCCCAGCAGCTCTATCAACTCCCCTGTTCTCTCGCACACGTGTTCATGCTCTGGTTCTCTCCCGCTTGGACTACTGCAATGCGCTCTATGTGGGGCTACCTTTGAAGGTGACCCAGAAACTACAACTAATCCAGAATGCGGCAGCTAGACAGGTGACTGGGAGCGGCCGCCGAGACCACATAACACCAGTCCTGAAAGACCTACATTGGCTCCCAGTACGTTTCTGGGCACAATTAAAAGTGTTGGTGCTGACCTTGAAAGCCCTAAATTCAGCCCAGTATACATGAAGGAGCGTTTCCACCCCCATCGTACAGCCCGGACACTGAGGTCCAGCTCTGAGGGCCTTCTGGCGGTTCCCTCCCTGCGAGAAGTGAAGTTACGGTGAACCAGGCAGAGGGCCTTCTTGGTAGTGGCGCCCACCCTGTGGAACGCCCTCCCATCAGAGGAGGAGAACAACAATTACCAGACCTGCCCTGTGGAACGCCCCTCCCATCAGATATCAAGGAAATAAACAACTATCTGACTTTTAGAAGACATCTGAAGGCAGCTCTGTTTAGGGAAACTTTTAATGTTTGATGTTTTATTGTGTTTTTAATATTCTATTGGGAGCTGCCCAGAGTGGCTGGGGAAACCCAGCCAGATGGGCGGGGTTTAAATAATAAATTATTACAGTGGTGCCTCGCTAGACGAATTTAATTAGTTCCACGAGTCTTTTCTTATAATGAAAAATTCGTCTAGCGAATCCCATAGGAATGCATTGAATTTTTTTTTGCCCATAGGAACGCATTAATTGAATTTCAATGCATTCCTATGGGAAACTATGGGAAACTGCGATTCGCTAGACGACTTTTTTGTAAAACGAATTCGTCTAGCGAGGCAACCTCCGCTCGAAAAAAACCTTTCGTTAAGTGGAAATTTTGTTAAGCAGGGCATTCGTTAAGCGAGGCACCACTGTATTATTATTATTAGGGTGCTTCCGGCCCTCCGGAACATATTTTGGGAAGGTGCGGTTTGCCCCCAGGGTATGTGTGTGCGGGGGGGGGGGAGGGATACCAGGGGTCTTCTAGCCCAACCCCTGTGGGACGTGGCCCTGGGTCCGAGAAATGGCTTCTCCTCCAGCTCTGCTTCTAATGCCTTCCTCTGCCTACAGGCTTTCCCTAAAAAGCTTGTGGCTTTTTCCACGTGGATCGACAGAACGAGGTGGGCCAGGAACACCTGGGCCATGTCTGCCATTTTCATCCTCACCATGGCGAACATCGTAGACATGGTAAGCAAGGCTGGCACAAGAGCTCTGCCTGCCTGCCCTCTCCTTGCTCCCGCGTCCAAAGCACGGTAGAAAGAGTCGTTCTGGGATGTGCGAATGTCTCACTTAGCACTGATGGCAAGCCAGTGTTGTTGTTTTCAAAATATGGCATTCTACTAAAAGCGTTGTGTCCTGGGGAGGTGGCCACACTCCTATTGCCAGCTTTCCGACTGCAGCTGGACAAAAGTAGCGGGCACTTGTGCCACAAGGACAGCTGTCCCCATCTGGGTGACTTGCAGCTGGTTTGGACCACAGTCCTCCTTGGTCCCACAAAACATCTGGAGGGCACTAGGAAACGAATGGTTTTGAGAAATATTGCTTAACAGAAAGTGGAGAAGATGCATGTTACCATGGCGTTAATGTCTTAAATAGCTTTTTTAAACGTAACCGGCGGATGGGAAATTGGAAGTCCATTTGAGTTTTCTTTATTTCTTCTCTTCTGGGTGGAGAGAGACAAGGAACTCTGTGCAACATCGACTCTAGCCCTGAATGCACAGAGGGTCCACTGAGGAGGGAGTCTTCCTGGGCCCAAAGCCCCCCTCCTCCCCTCTTTTTCCTTCCAAGCTGACATCCCTGTGAACTCTCCCGCTTCTGGTGTGCAGAGCTGTGCGGTACAGATCATTAAGGGAAATTAGCAGGCCGGCCGGCTGCGGAGGTTTATTTTTAGAACCTGTTAATAATTGGCCAGACCTTGAACCCTTCCCTGCTGACGTTGCTGATACGGAGGCGCTGCCATTTACACGCTGGGAGACCTTGAGGAGCCTTTGGGCGCTGTGGGGTGGATTGATGGGGAGGGAGAGAGGTCTGATCTCTCTTTGCAAAAAAAGAAAAGAAAAGAAAAGAAAAGAAAAGAAAGAAAGAAAGAAAGAAAGAAAGAAAGAAAGAAAGAAAGAAAGAAAGAAAGGGAAAAACACAACACAAGGAAATCTCCGTGCGTCTGAGCACACTCTACCCCCCACCCACCTTTAATGTGTGGTTGACAGAAGTGGTAAATGATCATAGTAGTTGGGAAAAATGGACGGGGGTGTGAGATTGGGTGAGGGGTTGGAAGAGCAACTGTCTGGACCCTGCAATCGTCATCTGAGGCCCTTCTTTGTGTGCCTCCTCCGTGAGAGGTCTGGAGGGCAGCAACATGAGAGCTGGCCTTTTCTGTGGTGGCTCCCAGCTTGTGGGATGCTCTCCCCAGGGAGGTTTGCCTTCATTATACACCTTTAGGCGTCATGCGAAGATGTTCCTCTTCAACCAGGCCTTGGGTTTCTTGCGAACCACTCTGAGATCTTTTGATGAATGCTGGGAGACCCGTTTCCCCTTCTTAGAGATACATTTCCCGAAGTTCCCCGAGAAGAGGGATTGGTTGTTAAACCACTCTGGGAATTGTAGCTCTGAGGGGAATAGGGGGTCGAGAACACTGTCCAACCATCTTGTCCTCTGTCGTCCCCTTCTCCTAGTGCCCTCAATCTTTCCCAACATCAGGGTCTTTTCCAAGGATTCTTCTCTCCTCATGAGGTGGCCAAAGTATTGGAGCCTCAGCTTCACGATCTGTCCTTCCAGTGAGCACTCAGGGCTGATTTCCTTCAGAATGGATAGGTTTGATCTTCTTGCAGTCCATGGGACTCTCAAGAGTCTCCTCCAGCACCATAATTCAACATTCGCACATCCCTCTGGTGTCTAGGGATCTTAAAATGAATCTCCCTGAGAAATCTGGAGTTTGTGCAAATTCAGCAGGAACAGTTTTATTTATAAGGATTATAGCACTAAGGAAGGAGGTGGGTGAATGGGAAAAGGTAAAGGTAAAGGGACCCCTGACCATTACGTCCAGTCGCGGACGACTCTGGGGTTGCGGCGCTCATCTCGCTTTACTGGCTGAGGGAGCCGGCGTACAGCTTCCGGGTCATGTGGCCAGCATGACAAAGCCACTTCTGGTGAACCAGAGCAGCGCACAGAAATGCTGTTTACCTTCCTGCTGAAACGGTACCTATTTATCTACTTGTACTTCGTGCTTTCGAACTGCTAGGTTGGCAGGAGCAGGGACCGAGCAATGGGAGCTCACCTTGTCGCGGGCATTCGAACCGCCGACCTTCTGATCGGCAAGTCCTAGGCTCTGTGGTTTAACCCACAGTGCCACCCGCGTCCCTTGGGTGAATGGGTAGATTTGAGCAAATCCAGTTTTTTAAGAAAGCAAGAAGAGCTGGAAGATTGTAAGAAGAATAATCTAGTTCTCCTAAAAGCCAGCTACTCCACCCACAAGTTTCTCAGCAGGAAGAATGAAAGTGATAATTTCTACAAATTTACTGAGTGAGATCCATTGTTCTTTCTGAGATGAATGCTTTCCTTTGCTGGAGATTGGGCAGGTGAGGAGGGTCAGTGGCTGAAACGGAACAAGCACCAGTTTCCGGTGTGTCTGATGAAGATGGTTTTATTTTGGCAGCCTTTGGAGAACTGATTTCTTTTGATAGATACGTTTTAATTCCATAGTTCCATTACTTCTAAACAACAACCTTCTGTAAGGTTTTTAGCTATGTGTGTTTTATCTGTGTTGGTTTGAAAACTTTGCAAGCTGCTTCGATTCCCAGTTCTGGAGGAAAGGCAGGGCATAAATAAAGTAACAACAATAACACCAGCAAGAACTCATCTGCTGTAGGGCTGGGTGGTATATTGCTATATCACCCCAAACCGGTTTGAAGTCCATATCATGATACAGTGGTACCTCAGGTTAAGAACTTAATTTGTTCTGGAGGTCCATTCTTAACCTGAAACTGTTCTTAACCTGAGGTACCACTTTAGCTAATGGGGCCTCCCGCTGCCGCCGCCGTGCAATTTCTGTTCTCATCCTGAAGCAAAGTTCTTAACCCGAGGTACTATTTCTGGGTTAGTGGAGTCTGTAACCTGAAGTGTCTGTAACCCGAGGTACCACTGTATAGGTTTCATGATTTTTGACTTGGCAATATATTGTGAATCATGCTTTGTGTGTGTGTGTGTGTGTTGCAAAAATCACGTGGGAAAAGCTGTGAAGCCAGCCCATGCCTCTATATAGCTCCGTCCCTATTTCAGACATTGTGATATACCAGTATATCACAATGTTTAGCTGGTGATATATTGTGATGTTGAAAACCAGCTCCATCCTTATTTCAGACATCGCAATAATACCAGTCTGTCGTGATGTTTAGCTGGTGATATGTCGTGATGTTGAAAACCAGATACCGCCCAACCCTAACCTGCTGTTTCTGCCTCTCCAGCTCAGCTGCCAGCAGTATTACAAAGACACCTTTTACAACAGCACGACGCAGGCACTGCTAGACGGGGGCTGCGTGGAGAACCCCAAGTACTACAGCTACATCACCGTCTTGGCGCTCATCGCGACCATCATGCTGGTGCAAGTCAGCCACATGGTCAAGCTCACCCTGATGCTCATGATTACCGGGGCGGTGGGAGTGGTCAACATCCTGGCCTGGAAGCACATCTTCGACAAATATGATGAGGAACGGTTCCAAGAGAGCAGGTAAGCGCCCCGGGGTCGGGGGGAGCGGCATGGGGTGATGCACCTAGGGGGGTGGGGGGGAGGCAGGAATGGAAGATCTCACTATGTGGAAGAGCACAGTTTTGTTTTGTTTTTTAAAACCAACCCACACCACTAAGATCTTCCTGTGTTTTGTGACTTAAGCCTGCAGTTGGCGTGGTTCATAATGGAGAAACTGTTGCAAATCTGTTATTTGCAAAAATGAAAATCATAGTGTGTTCTTAAACCACTATGAATATGATCCTTTTACATGGGTTTGTATGTATAATGGTATTTTAGGCACTGTGACTTGCAGTTATTTTTGTTGATTGCAGTTTAGTGATTATTTATTGTGGTTGTTAAGAGTGAATTCCAGTTCAATTACAATCTGCTGATGTTTTGAGAGTTAATTTTATTGGGTACTGTTATATTCTACTAGATTATTGACTATTACTTTATTTGGTATAAGTCATTCCATTTTAAAGTTAGGTTTCATTATGACTTTTTGAATTGGATCAGACTATTACAGTGTTCTTCGTTGTTTATTGTATATTTTGTTGCTGCCGCCTTGTGTATAGCAATATGGGACGTGCTGTGGTCTAACTCACTGAGCCACTTGGGCTCGCCGGTCGGAAGGCTGGTGGTTTGAATCTGCTTGGCGGAGTGAGCTCCCCTTGCTCTGTCCCAGCGTCTGCCAACCTAGCAATTTGAAAGCATGCCAGTGCAAGTAGATAAATAGGTACTGCTGTGGCGGGAAGGTAAACGGCGTTTCCATGTGCTCTGGTTTCTGTCACAGTGTTCCGTTGTGCCAGAAGCAGCTTAGTCATGCTGGCCACACGACCCGGAAAACTGTCTGTGGACAAATGCTGGCTCCCTCAGCCTGAAAGCGAGATGAGCGCCACAACCCCATAGTCACCTTGGACTAGATTTAACGCCCAGTGGTCCTTTACCTTACCTTTGAAAGGTGGTATACGAATTAAAAGTGAAATGAAATATTTCTAAATCCTACATAAATCCATCTGTGTAGAAAACTAGCACATCAAGGGGAAAGGGACTAATCTAGTCTTCTCCCAAAGAGTGGCTTTCTCCATGCAGGGAGATTGTTTGGTTTATACTATAGTGATGTGGTTTTGCTGGATGTGCAAATCAACCCTCTGCTGTGTGGCCATGACTAATTTTGCTCTGCTCTGCAGGTCCTCACTGATTCCGTCCAAATATTCAATGACAGCGATGATCTTAGTGATGATGCTCAGCTTCTACTATTTCTCGCGGCATGTGAGTAGCCTGCCGGTCTCTCTCATTCCCAGAATCTGACAACAGCAACAGAACCTAAGCAATGATGCCCTCCCCCTCCCCCCTCGGGATGTGTATAGAGTCCAGATGTTCCTGGACTCCAACTCCCATCAGCCTCAGCAGCATGGCCAAAGGGTTGGGAATGCTGGGAGTTGTTATCCAACAACAGCTGGCAAGATAACCTTGCTACTCTCACATGCAAACTACTTCTCCATGTTCATTCATGTCCTTCCAGAGCATGAAGGATGGGCAGATTTTACTCAGTTGTGTTGGGGAACCATTTCCCACGGCAACTGTAGCCCTCATCTGCCAGGGGGCCAAAGCTGCCGTCTGTCTCACAGGCTGGCCCAGAAACTAGCATATTATCCAAACGCAAAAGTACACGACACAAGTGTAGCTTTGGATCAAGTAACTATAGTGGCGGATTGTCCTTATAAGGTATCTTAAGGCGCAACCGAGATCGGACACCCAACGTTTATTTGAGGCCTTCCTGGGATGAATCTTTGGCAGGTGGAGAAGCTGGCCAGGACTTTATTCCTGTGGAAGATCGACGTTCACGACCAGAAGGAGCGGGTCTATGAGATGAGGCGCTGGAATGAGGCCTTGGTCACCAACATGCTGCCAGACCATGTCGCTCGACACTTCCTTGGCTCCAAGAAACGGGACGAGGTGAGCATCAGAAGGCGAGCAGCTTCAAGGATCAGGCTGGGAGAGGGTAGGAAAGGCTGTCTGTGTGCCCAGAGACCAGGGAGAGCTTTCACCAGCCACAGTGGATGCTTTTGGGCTAGATAGATAAATGCTGCGGCATTTGGAGCTTCCTGTTTTCATAGGTTGATTTCAGATTTAAAAAAAAACACATCTGGCTGTTTGTTGCCCTCGGCCTCATCCATCTGTGGTCTTCAGATATTAAAGCAGCGTTTCCCAAACTTGGGTCTCCAGCTGTTTTTGGACTACAGCTCCCATCATCCCTAACTGGCAAGACCAGTGGTGAGGGATTATGGGTACTGTAGTCCGAAAGCAGCTAGAGACCTAGGTTTGGGAAACACTGTATTAAAGAAACGATTACAGATCTCATTCGCACTTCTGAATCCCTGCCCAAAATCTCAGCATCCAATGAGTTGATTTGCAGATTTCACCACTGGTCAGATCTGTGTCCTCCGGAGCTCATATAGGTTTTAAGCAGGACTTCCAAAGTGTAGGTTATTCTCGTCGCCTGCTATATCCACTAACGGTAACACCCAAATTGGCTGCGAGATCCTGGACTCTGTTTCTGCTTCCTTCCTCTCCCTTTTCCTTGCCCTCCTGTTCAGGAGCTATACAGCCAGTCTTACGATGAGATTGGTGTCATGTTTGCGTCACTCCCCAACTTTGCTGACTTTTACACGGAGGAGAGCATCAACAATGGCGGGATCGAGTGCCTGCGCTTTCTCAACGAGATCATCTCGGATTTTGACGCGGTAAGTCGTCCCAGACCAGCAGCCAAGGTTGGCTGGTTGGCCAGTTTGCTGTAAGGGAGTCCAGAAAGGGAGGGAAAGTATGATGTGGTCTTGAATGTCTTGCTTGTGTTTTTCTTTATGGCATTCCTGCTAAGGAACTTTACAATTCCAAATAAAAGAACCAGTAAGTATATAACTCTTCAATTCTATGATTCTGTAAGGTACAAAAGCTAATGCAGTAAACCGGCAGAATTTCCTTGGGCTGATGATCCATCATGGAACCATAGAATTGTAGAGTTGAAAGGGGACCTCCAAGGGTCATCCAGTCCAACCCCCTGCAATGCAGAAACCTCCAAGGAGGGAGAGCCCACTGCCTTCTGAGGGATTGAACAGCTCTTACTGTCAGAAATTTTTTCCTTATAATAATAATAATATTTACTGTTTATCAAATTTGTATACTGCCCTTCATCCCTAGATCTCAGGGCGGTTCACAACATAGACTATTTAAAAACCCACAAAATAAAGTGGTACCTCAGTTCTCAAATGTCTCCATTTGGAACCCGAATGCCGAAAACCCAGAAGTAAATGTTTCCGTTTTCAAATGTTCAAAGTCGAACGGCTTCCGCTGCATGTTTTTCAATTTTCTCAATTGAATTTGCTGATAGCACTTTGCGCCTCGGTTTCAGAACGTTTCGGAACTTGAACGGTCTTCTGGAATGGATTACATTCGAGAACTGAGGTACCACTGTACATAATTGAACAAAAATAAACCATTAACGCCCCCCCCCCAATGCTTAGTCAGAATCTCTTTTCTTGCCATTTGAATACATAGGTTCAAGTCCCTCCCCTCTGGAGCAGCAGAAAACAGACTTGCTCCCTCTTCCATGGGGCAGCCATTCAAGTATTTGAAGATGGCTCTCATATCACCTCTCGGTCTTCTCTTCCCCAGTCTAAACAGTCCCAGCTTCCTCCACTGTTTCTCATGAGGCCTGGGTCCCAGACCCTTTGTGCATGCACCTGGCGCATTATGTGCTTGCTGGAGTGGGGAGGTGCGTTATTTGCTTGCTGGAAAGTATGCGTATCTGCCCCTCCATCAAGGGAAGGGGATCATTAGCCAAGAAGGAGGGCAGACCAGCCCTAGAGTGCCATTGTTTCCAACCAACTCCACGACAACTGCTAACTGGTTTGCTGACCCCTATCACGATTTGGGGACGGACGGACACTTCTTGTCCCTTGATTCCCACAGCTCTTGGATGACCCCCAGTTCCGGTGCATTACCAAGATCAAAACCATTGGCAGCACCTACATGGCAGCTTCTGGCGTGACCCCCGACGTCAACACCAATGGCTACAACAATGCTGTTAAGGTAAACAGAAGGGAAGGGGATAGTTTGCACAGCTATGGGGATGAAGTGAATAGGGAAGCTTATTCCAACAGCTGATGAGAGTTGAGGTCTAAAACATCCAGAAAGCACCTTATTAGCAAAGGTTACAATAACCAGGGGACGCGGGTAGCGCTGTGGTCTAAACCACTGAGCCTCTTCGGTTTGCCGATCAGAAGGTCGGCGGTTCGAATCCCCACGACGGGGTGAGCTCCCTTTGCTCTGTCCCAGCTCCTGCCTACCTAGCAGTTTGAAAGCACACCAGTGCAAGTAGATAAATAGGTACCGCTGTGGCAGGAAGGTAAACGGCATTTCCGTGCGCTCTGGTTTAGTCCTGCTGGCCACATGACCCGGAAAACTGTGGACAAACGCCGCAGATGAGATGAGATGCAACCTCATAGTTGCCTTTGACTGAACTTAACTGTCAAGGGGTCCTTTACATTTACCTTTTTACAATAACAGGGGAACTGCTGAGTCCGGCCCACTAGATTTGTGTAACAAGCACTGCAGCATGTCAAATCCTTCTGTAGAGCCTGAATGAGGGAGACTTGACCATTGCTTCTCTATTTCGAGTGACAGAGCTCTGAGAAAGAGCCGGGAAATGTTCGCTATGGGAGCTTATGGAAGAGAGAGGAGTCGTGGGTTCTGCTCATTCAATGCTCGAAAAAGTCTTTGCATCCATTTCAGAATTAACAAACGGGCTTTGGTTAACGTGCAGAATATTAGGAATAAAGAAAGAGCACCAGTGTTCAATAAATAATATTTGGTTGTATTCAGTCCCTTTGAGATGTGCAAAGTAGCTCATTGTGTTAACAAGAATAGAGGATCTATTGCTCCGGAGGCTCGTGAAGTACTTAGGAGTGGAGCTATGCCTCCCTGGGGGACCTTATCCTGTCTGCTTTCCTTCCTTTGCTCGGCTCAGAAGGAAGATATTTCGGAAAAGGAGCGTTGGCAGCACTTAGCAGATCTTGCCGACTTCGCCCTGGCCATGAAGGAGACACTGATGAACATAAACTATCAGTCCTTCAATAACTTCATGCTGAGAATAGGCAAGTGGAAGATTTCGGCAGAACCTAAAGAATGTGGATAGACATTTTTCTCAGCTGTATCAGACACAGAGTCCTTCCCAGACATTGGTTGACAGGAGAACCGGGACAAACAAGAATGCTGAATAGGTTTATGGAATTTACTGCCGCAAGATGCAGTGGTAGCATCGGGCTCAGGTGGTTTTAGAGAGATTGGGCAGATTCATGGAGAGGGGAGGTCCATCAATGGCCCTAAGCCTCAGTACCAAAATAGAGCCTCCAGATTTCAGGCAGTATACTTTGACGTGTTGCTGGCAGAGGAAGGGTGGGAGTTGTCGACTGGGAAATGGTTGTGGGCTTCCCTGAGGCATCTTAGTTTGATTTGGCAAGGAGTTTCTTGTGTTCTCCAGCCTCCTCTTAGTTTGGCCCTGCACACTGGGGCAAAGACTTTTAGAAGTATGCACTTATAACTTGAACAGAGAGCCAGTGTGTTGTAGTGGCTAGAGGGTTGGACTCGACCTTGGCAGAGCAGGGTTCAAATCCCCACTTGGTCGTGAAGCTCACTGGGTGACAGTGGGGGCCAGTCTAGCCTGCCTCACAGGGTTGTTGTGGGGATTAAATGAGGGGGTGGGGAGAACCATGTACGCCACCTTGAGCTCCCTGGAGACAAAGGTGTGGGGTGTAGAAGCAATAAATAAATAATAAACAAGTACATTTTTTTTCTCTCTCTCTCGCATGGCGTTGGCAGGCATGAATAAGGGGGCAGTGCTTGCGGGGGTCATTGGTGCCCGCAAACCTCACTATGATATTTGGGGGAACACAGTGAACGTGGCCAGCCGAATGGAGTCCACAGGCGTCATGGGGAATATTCAGGTGAGGAGGGTTTGAAGGCTTGCGGTGGTGGGAATGAGAGTGACTCACATAAAACTTCCAAGGAAGCCCTAGGTTCTCCAAAATATTAGTTGAAAAACCACACCTTGTTAGCGCATTTAGAGGAGAGAGGAAGAGCCAGCCATACTTCGCATTTTGCACAAACCACCCTTTCCTCCTAAATTGCCAGCACAGCTCCCAGGAGCCTCAGAGCAGTGCAGGGTCAAAACAGCCCAGCAACCCTGAGTTCAAGGGGTTATTGAAGTCTATGCCTGTATTTTATCTCTTTACCCTCTTCCCATCTTTAGGAGCATAATTGGGAAAGCACAGCTTGGGGTTCAGATTCCTTGCGCACTGTTTAATTGTGTTTTGTGGATTGTGTGATCAAATCTCATGGCATTTCCAGATCTCACATTGCCCTTTGCATAGGATTGCCCTCCAGCAGATGTTTTCTCTTTCTGGCTGCTGTTGGTGGTGCCAACATCTAAGCCCAAGCAACGTTACTACTTCCTGTCCATTCTCATTCTGTCAATCTGAAGTCTCGTTGATACAAGACAGGATGGGGTGAAGCAGCCAACCTTCTGCCCTCCAGATGTTTTGGGCACCCCTTACCATACCTTGTCATTGGCTCGGCTGATGCAGTTTGGAGTCCCCCCAAATTCTAGAAGGCACCATTTTGTGGGAGAGAGCTTTGCAAGGCTGGTCCCACCAGATGGTTGCATCCATACCTTCTTCCTCCTCTTTTCCAGGTGGTGGAGGAAACCCACTTCATTCTGAAAGAGTATGGGTTCCGCTTCGTGCGCCGAGGGCACATCTTCGTCAAAGGCAAAGGGGACCTCTTGACCTACTTCATGAAAGGCCGCGAGAAACAAGGATCCTTCGTCAACGGCTCTTGCGTAACTTTGCCTCACCAGGTGGTTGACAGCTCGTGATACCTCTTGGGCCTCGCATGTGTCCGTTGCGGAAAAGGAGGGTGCCCCTTGCAGTGCCCAAGGAGGCAGAGAGTTCTTGGCACCTCATACTCCGGGCGGGAGACCGATATACACACCACTGACACCATTAGATTTACAGGAAACCAAACCCTCCCTTTGCCTGTTCCTTTCTTCTTGGAGGTTTATTATTTGTAAAGGGGCTCCCTTTGACAGCAGTGCCTGCCTTTGCCTCGTGATGTAGATGGCAGAGGAGTAAGGAGGGGTCAGTGGGAGGAATTCCTGTCTCTTGCACAAATACACGGGCTCTTGCATATTTGGGTCTGGAAGCGGGAGTAGAATTTCCAGTGCAGCATTGCTTGAGTAGGATCAACCTGGCTATGTTACCTTTTTCTAGTCCAAGAAAGGGGCAGGTGATGTGGTCTTAATTTTTCATGTGCCTGGCCTCTGTATAGAGCTTTTTGCTGAAACCAATGCCAACTCAGGGTGGCTATTATGGGAAGCAGACTGGGAGAGAAAGCCAAATGAGATTCACGGTTGGGTCGTTCGTTCTTACCTTTGGAGCTCACCTTTTGCCACAAAACCACTGTAGGTAAGTAGAAGGAAAGGGGTGGGAGAGCAAGTGCAATCTATTTCTTTTGAGACTAAGAAGATGTCCTATTTCAGATATATTATATATATAAATATATATATATATATATATAAAAGATACAGATTAACTTTATATTTTTAATTGCGTCTTAATTCTGAGAGTGAGATGGCTCTTTCAAGCCACAACTTGCATCTTTTTTCTGCCCTCACCTCTGCTGATGCTGTAAAAGAGATTTATATACCGTAGCCTGGTCCAAGACTGTTTTTACACCTTCATCCGATTGTTAAGTTGAAATACAACCTGTAATTATTTCTCTAGTTTCTCAAATAGAATCAGTTTGGTTTTAGAGTTACAAGGTGTCTTGTTTCATTCTTGTTGGTGGCTGGGAGCAAAAACGCTCAGTTTCCTTGTGCAGAGTCCAGAGATGCTATTATACCACAAGCAGACAAGTGTACCGTGTGGAGTTTGGCTGGATGAACTGGTTCCAGAGTGGTGGATATTTGAGAATACCAGCTTTCATTTAAAGAACAGGTTTCCACATCTCAAAATGAAGCCCAAGAGTGACAGTATGTGATTTTTTAAAAAGCAAACCATTATGGGCAGGAGCAAGCAGCTGGTGTGGGTGGCTGTGTTAGAGAGTGGTCCTCCTTGCAGTGTTGAGCTCAGGAGCCTGATGGGAAAATGTTTTCTTCCACAATTAGAGGAAGGTCTCGGGCAGTGAGGATATGCAGTACATTTCCTGCCTAGTCCTCCTGTTGCAGAAATTAGAATGTGCAACTATTTGAATGCAGAATCTCCTTATCCAGGTAACAGAGGGCAGTGGTGAGGGAGCCCTTGCTTCCAGTTGCTTTGCAGATGGGATCCTGTAGACTCAGTAATGGAAGAGGTCTGATGGCGATAAGTAAAAACACAAGCTCCTGAAACTGAGGCAAATGGCTCTGCCTGCTGCTGAAGACAGAAAGGGGTTGCTTGTCCTATTCCAAAATAGACCTCCTAGATCAAGCCAGTGGCCTATCTAGTTCAGTATCCTGTTCTGTCTCAAAAGCAGGACATGAGCACAACAGCCTCGCTCTTCCCATTTGTGATTTTCAGCAACTGGCATGCAGAGGCAGACTGCATTATGCCCCAGTGAGTGTGCTTGCTTGAAGCATCTGCCCAGCATCTGCTAGTAAGCCTGATCTACTAAGGTGACTTCATAACTATTACACGGCTTGAGTCCTGTTAAGGGTGCTCTTGTGGAAGAGGTGGTAACACGGGAATAATGGAGACGGGGGGGGAGGGAGAATGGCAGCAAAATATTAGAGCTTAACTAGAGCCTAGGGCTTGCTGATCAGGTCCGCAGTTTGAATCCCCGCGATGCGGTGAGCTCCTGCTGCTCGGTCCCAGCTCCTGCCAACCTAGCAGTTCGAAAGCACATCAAAATGCAAGTAGATAAATAGGTACTGCTCTGGCGGGAAGGTAAACGGCATTTCTGTGCGCTGCTCTGGTTTTGCCAGAAGCGGCTTTGTCATGCTCTCCACATGACCTGGAAGCTGTATGCCGGCTCCCTCGGCCAGTAAAGCAAGATGAGTGCCGCAACCCCAGAGTCGTCTGCAACTGGACCTAACGGTCAGGGGTCCCTTTACCTTTATTGACCTTTTATAAAGAGCAATATAAGATTGATATCAATAAGCACACATGCTACAGATTCTTGTATATCCTCACCAGTGACGTATGCATTACTGTCCAAGTGAGCAATTAATTTGCTTTTCAACATATTATGAAAATAGAACCATTTAATTTTTTAAAAAGGAAACTCAGTATTACATTTTAAGCTTCTCCACGTAGTTCCAGCTGCTTTTGCATGGTTGGCAGCTGTTTTGGAGATGGCCAAGATGCTTCCTCGTGCTTTGCATGAAAAATTGCAGCATTGAAACACTCTAGCCGGCCTCAAAAGGAAATACAAGAAAAGAGCTGTTTCTCGTGTGAATCCTGCCACATGAACCCTCTCTGGCCCCTTTCATGGCAAGGATATGGGATAGAAATGACTCCCACATGTCACAGAAAGCACAAAGGTTGAAAAGTGAAGTGGGGGGGGGGGAGAACAACAACTCTCACGCCCATAACTGTATTAGCAGCATTTAGGAGAATCTTTTGCCGGTAGCTGCTTCCATCATGCTTCAATAGCCCACACTACTTTAGAGGTGCACACTTTGCCAACTGGGCTGGCAGAGAACTCCAAACAGCCAGCTTCTTAGAAGGCATCTTTTCAGTAACACATGGAGCAGAGATTTTCTGTGTAAGACTGATCTGCAGTACTCTGAAGTGCCATTGTTGATAGGTAATTCACACTGCAGCACTCTCAGAGAGCCATGTCATCATTGGAAGTCACGCCTGTGGAAGGGGCAGGCAAACCTGGTAAAGAAGACAGACTCCGATTTTCTTCTGAGGTGGTGATGCAATGAAAAGCTTCAAGAAGAGATTTCTCTTGGAACAGGGGCAAATGAACTGCCACCATGTCGAGCATAGAGGCTGGAGAATTTTCTGTTGAAGAAGAAAAAGCAGGTGGGAGGAAGAGTGAGAGGGTTACAGTACAAAACAGCTAGCCTCCCTCCCCAACACAACTTATTTCCCCCAGACTCTGGGGAAGTGACTTGGTTTCGTTGTTGTCCCAAATATCTACGCGTGGTAGAGAAAGAATATATCCCAAAAGGAGTTTCTCATGTGCTGTTTTCACAAGCTAATCTGGATTCTATAAGGATGGTTTCATTGGCAACATCATTAGCAGGAAAAGGCACTATGCAACTGCCTTTCTCTTTTTTGGGTTGGACGCATATTCCCTGGAGACCAAGGGCCATCCACTCATCCTCACAGCTTGTTCACACACTCATAAGAAGGGGAAATCTTTTGCATTTTATGAAGTAAATGGCAGTACAGGGAAAGACAGCCAGGCGAAACTCACAAGGTGATAGTACTGTTTATTTCAAAAAGCCCTAGTTTTCAACACTTACATCAACATATCTTGAGTGTAAGAACTCTTCAGAAGAAGCAACTAAAACACAAACCCAGAAAAATGTAATTCATGCAAATGCCTCGTGCCATTTAGGCACACTCTATATGCTGTTTCTGTGAGTTCTGCAGAGGACTGCTCAAAACAGGTGAGGAAACTGTGGGCCTTCACATGATGCTGGAATACATATCCTATAACTCTGATCACTGGCCAGGATATTAGGCGTTTGTAGTATTTGAAGAGTCACCTCTTTGTTTCTTTTTTGCACAGTCAAATCCTAGCTTAATACACCAAGATACCCATGAGCTTTGTACAGGTGCAGGCAGTCCCTTTGCCTTTCATGTGAACATGAGAGCTCAGGCTTCACTTCCAGTTCTGTACAGGGGAACCCTGTGCCTTATGTTGGAGGTTGGGCTTCTGTGACCCCCTCGTATCTGTATCTCCCTGTTCTGTCTCATTGTCCATAGAAACCACCTGCTCCTCTGTAACCTTTGCTCTGGGAAGTGCCAAGTCCTCTTCCGAATAAGATTCCTCCAGCAGGGGCATGAACAATATCTTAAGAGGTGTCCAAATGCATGCACTTTTGAACCGTTCAGTCCGCCATCTTGATTCAAAATGGTGTCTGCCAATATCCAAATGCAGACTAAAATCCTCTCTGATCTCAGGGACCATGCCAATTTGGGCAATGATTACCTTCAGAGGTGCCCAAATAAGTGGCATTTGGAATGGTTCAGTCTGCCATCTTGAATCAATACAGTGCCGGATGATATTCAAAAGTACACAAAAACTGGTACCTACATCTCAGGAACCAAACTGGGCGATGGTATTCTAAGCTGCTTTCAGACGCACAGAGGACAGATGGACAGGCAGTGGGAGACGGACAAACAACTTTCTAAAGTATATAGTAGATTACCAACCCCAAGCTGCAGTTCTCTCACCTTTACACGTAACAGTGACCTCGGTTGGGAAGGCACTCACAGGATCTCCGTAAGTTAGTTTTGCTGTGAATGGGAAAGTCCGACCTTCTCCTGCCACACCATAGTTAAATTTAAGTAGGTTGTATAAGGAATTCCCCTGCAAATGTCCTTCAAGGAAAGCAGCAAAGCGCTCCTGCAAGTAAGGAGAGGCAACTGTTGAACCACTAAGGAAACCCAGCAGAGGGCAGCTTCCCCACTTCTGAACATCTGTAGGAAAAGCTCAGCTCTGCATGCAGCACGCTGGATGTTGTCAGAGGTCAATCACTGTAAAAAAGCACCGCATACCGCTTTCCCAAATGTGTGGATGGACAAGTTTGTTCTAAAGCACCAGCCTGCCTTCTTCAGAGGTTATCCAGCCTCTCAGGAAAAGTTTGTGCCGGATTTGGAAATGCAATTCAAATCACAGCCCTTATTCCAGGAGGTTGTTATTGTTGTTTAGGGGTGGGGGAAGAAAGTAAAGAGAGAATGAGGTTTCAGTCTCACTCCCTGGCTTAATCCTGACCAGAGGTGCTGGACAGAACAATATTGTGTTGGAGACAATTGTTCTCCTTCCGTGTGTGTGTGTGTGTGTGTGTGTGTGTGTGTGTGTGTGTGCACTGAATCACACACTCAAAATCCTCCTTTTTTGATGGGCTGCCACTCAGTAAGTTGGGACGGTGTGTTGCTAGGCTCCCCTGCTGCATGCATCTTGCTTGATCCAACTGGATGGTTTTACTCAACTGGCCTTCAATCACAGAGGAAACCTTTTGCTCCGATTTCTGTGGGTGTGAGGGATAATCCAGAGTGGCTAACAGGTGTGGGCTGCAGGCAAATGAATGCAGTTGAATCAGTGACTGTTTGGTGGATTCCAACCCCATGGGTGGCAGCCAACTAACTCATTCTGCCAGTGCAAGAATGCAACTCCCCGCCCACCGGGCATTCCCTGCACCCTCCCCAAATCTGCTGCAGTGTCTTGAGAGAATCCGCAGAACAGATTTAGGGAGCATGGGAGGAGGGGGCTGGAGTTCCACTACGCAAGTGGAAATCCTTGAAATGATGGAGCATGTTGGCTGGATACTGCCCCATGTCCTTTATGAGAAAACAAAGCTACAGAGAGAAGAACCTAGGCTTCCCCCTGCAGCCATCACTTTGAGAATCACGGCCTTTAGCAGGATCTCTATTATTATTGTATTGTGTAGAGCTTTGTGAGGCAGATCAGGCCAAAGCTTACTTGTCCAAGGCCACCCAGTGGCCAGCTTGCATAGTGCATATTAAGAGTGTCTAAAGCAGGCTTGTGCAGAGCTTCTCAGTGGCCTTGTTAGAAAACAGTTTGAAACTCAAACAAAAAAAGCAATCAGCTCTTGGCAGGGTCCCAGGCTGGCTTAGATCTCTGAGGTCCAGGGTAAGTGGCTTGCTCACATGGAAGGGAGTCAGTGGGCCAAGGCAAAATCAGTAATATTTACCCATTTGAAACAGAATTTTAAAAAAGTTCAGATATATTAAGTGTTTTGACCGATCGTTCAATTACAGTGAACAAACAATGCAGCTGAATAAAAAAAATCTTGCTTCCCATTTCACACACATAGACCCTGGAGTGCACAAAAAGGGTCTCTCCTACCTGTAACTGATCTGCCTGGAATTTTCTCCCAGCATAAGCGTTCAGGTGGTTTGAGAGCACAGACAAGAAGCGCTTGATGTCTTTCTGCAAATGCTTGCGAGCTATGTGCTCCAAGGGGATGAAGGGTGGCACGGAGTGGCGCAGGATCCGGACTGGCTGATGTATGCGGAGGTCCAGGTAATAAGAGTCCAGGTAGGTGCCTTCAAAGGCAGTGCTGATGCACAGACAGACTCCTTGCTTGGTCAGCTTCCCACTGAGGCCTAGGAAAAAACATCCTTACTCAGTATTTCGTCAAATCAGATTTACAAAAGCAGGAGTATTAAGAGTGGACAGTTCCTTTACAGTGTGGAGGAGCATCAAATGATGAACAGTTTCCAGCTTCCTCTAATATTGTGCCAATTTATTTCTTATTTTTAATCCTGGCATGTGGTTTCATGAAACTCCCAGGGTGCCCAGCTACTGCCTGCTTCTGCTTGGTCCCAAGCTTTCTCCTCCCTTTTTGGCCTGCTAGACTCAAAGGCCTTGTCACTGGAAAAGAATGAAGGAACTTGCACCCTCAGGTGCTCAGGATGACCCCCAATGTTTGGGATACATATGAAGCAGTCCTAAGAGGATAATGAAGCACACAAACAGCTGATATAAAAAAGGGTATTAAGCTATATTACGAAAATAGCAGATTGTGAAATACCAATGTATCCCAGAAATATGCTTTCAAATTACAGTGGTACCTCTGGCTACAGACGCTTCAGGTTACAGACTCCGCTAACCTAGAAATAGTACCTCAGGTTAAGAACTTTGCTTTAGGATGAGAACAGAAATTGTGTGCCGGCAGCGTGAGGCCCCATTAGCTAAAGTGGTACCTCAGGTTAAGAACAGTTTCAGGTTAAAAATGGACCTCCAGAACAAATTAAGTTCTTAACCCGAGGTACCACTGTATTTGGAAGATTTATTTAAATGGGGGTTATTTTGACCCCAGTAAAATGTCAATAACTATTTATAAAAATAAACATATTTATCCTGTGTCCGAATGGTTTTTGGAATTTGGGATGTTGCTGTTATGTATGTTAATTCATGACAGCCATACAAGAGAGAGAGTCATTTAGTATGTTTTTTGTACATTGTATGTTATGTGTTTTTTCATGTTTTGTTATTGTAAAAAATCAATAAATATCTTATTAAAAAAAGAGAGAGAATAAGCTCACAGACAAAGAAGTCATTCCTATAATGAAAAATTTGAAGAGAGTGTAAGATGCTTTTCATTAGAACTAAAAGCTTTCCATCTCCTCCTTTATTTGCTATTTATGGTGTGATGAATGCCTATTTCATCAACACTTTTGGTATACTTTTTACATTTACAATAAAAATTAAGAAAAAAGATCGACACAAGTAGGGGATTAAAAGAGATTCACCACCCCACCACCTCTGTGCTCTGCAGCAGAGGTGCCAAATGCTGAATTATGTCATTAGATTAGAGCAAAAAAGAGACACCACCCAGCAGAGCCCTAGCCAAGCAGCATACAACTGAGATGATTACCTGTCAGATGAAAGATGTGCAGTAACTCCTTGGCGCTCTCAGTCTTCCACTCCAGGAGGACTTGTTGAATCTCTGTAGCCTTAGAAGTCAGAGAACCACTTTTGGTTTTGTCTTTGACCCCAACAATCTATAAAAGACCACAAGCTCAGCTGTTATTAGGTGGCATGTCTGGCACTACAAGCAGAAACCAGTTCAAGTGCTGTTGAAGATGAACCGCAGAGGATTCAGTCAAGGATTTCTAGAAAGATTATTACAGTATTATTATTATTATTATTAATAATACTGGGTTCCCCCAGCCACTCTAGGCAGCTTCCAACAGAACATTAAAATACAACAATCTATTAAACATTAAAAGCTTCCCTAAACAGGGCTGCCTTCAGATGTCTTATAAAAGTCTGGTAGATGTTTTTCTTTTTGACATCTGGTGGGAGGGCGTTCCACAGGGCGGGTGCCACCACCGAGAAGGCCCTCTGCCTGGTTCCCTGTAACTTGGCTTCTCGCAGCGAGGGAACCGCCAGAAGGCCCTCAGCACTGGACCTCAGTGTCTTATGCATACCCAGTTTCCTTAAGGGTTAAGACAAGAATGTAAGTTGCTTAATAAATATATGCAACTGTTCTGACTTGATCATACAGTATTCAATTTTTGCACATTTCCCCACTTGTGCATGCAACCGTGTGCTGCCATAGGCTTAAACTTCATAGGACGGAACCACTGTTGTTCACGGTGCACTTTGCACCTACTTGAGAACGACACACTTCCAACTTGGCCCTCAGCAAATCTCTTTGACGCCTCAGTTCCTTGATCCTTGCTTTCATTCTGTCCACATTCTCCTCATGTTCTCTCTTTTCCCTTTGTTTCTTGCGCGCAGAAGCTTCCAGCTTTTCCAGGTGGGAAAAGATACCTGCAAAGAACCACAATGCAAGTCAATGGCAGCAGCATCGATTTGTTTCTACTGCAGAGATAATAACCGGACAATATTTGCATATTTGGTGCACTGGACAAATGCAAAATTTGCCATCAAATTCACCTCGTGAGAATTAACTTCTCCAATTTTAAGTTAAGACTGGAAGAAGAGCCTGCTGGATCAGGCCAAATGGGGCCCATATAGTCCAGCACCTTGTTGTTACGGTGGCCCAACAGATGCCCATTATGGGAATCCCACAAGCAGGACCCAAGAGCCCTTTCTCCACCCCACCCCACCCCGGTCGCTTCCAGAAACTGGTATTTAGAAGCATTGCCACCTCCAATCTGTGGGATAAATCAGCCTCATATAAACAACATGCCCAGTCAAGGCCGTATTGTTCCTGAGCAACAGTTGCTGGCCTGATCCGGCTGCAGGGCGGCTCTTGCAATTCTTCTCTGGTCTTCCTCAGCCATATCAGTGACTAGAGGACACACCTCTTGCACCCCACCTCATCCACGTGTGGCTTGTTTTTATTTAATTTGTCCTCTATTTGATTGCAAAACAAACCAAGAAACCACAAAAAGAAATAAAAACAATAAAATTATCAACAATAATAATTTTATTATACCCTACCCATTAAGAAAAATTGACACCCATGATGTAAAGCTTTCAAACTTTTAAAATAGTTATAGCTACCGGTACCTATCTATAGAAATACATATATCTATATATTAATTCAATTAACGTTTAATAGCTTTTTAATCTATCTACAGATATACATATTGAATTCTATTAGCGTTCAATAGCTTTTTAATCTCTTTACCTGCCTACCGGTATATATACACCGGTATTTTTTGTTTTTTAAAAAACTATTCCTTTTCAAACAAAATTATAAACATATAACACAATACAAACAATACAAAAAACCCTATAAAAACACAAAATACATATACAATTTTCAATTGCCTAATGTCTAATCATATCTTTGGGTGACTTCCTCGAGTCCCCCCTCTCTGAATTTCATGATTACTCACCTTTAGCATTCCCTAATTTTAAAATTAATATAAACCTACTTTAATAGCACCTCCTTATTAAAATTTACCTTATTTCCCTCATCATTATATACCGGTGTATTTTGAATTCTATGAACGTTCAGTGACTCCCTCCTTGAGTCCCCTACAGACACACAGATCACAGCGTGTTTTCCCCGGAGCCCATTCCATGCCCGGAGCCGGGTGCGGCCGGGGTCCTCACTCACCGCCGCCGCCGTCCATCCTCCCCTCCGTCTCGCCGAGCTGAACGGGCGGCCCTGACAGGGACCCTCGAGCGCCTCCCTCGCCGGAAGGACAGGCCGCCGTCTCCGCGGCAACCGCCCAACTGCCGCGTTCGAAAACCCCGCGCGACCCAGCGGCGGAAGTGCGTCACGCGTTCCCGTGCGTGGGGCGTCCTCGACGCTGTCCCGCTTTCGAATGATAACCCTCAGAACCGCCTCCTTCCGTTCGAACCGGACTTTTCCGTACAACAAGATGGCTGCCCTCTACTAGAGATTTCACCCTCCCCTTCCTGGCGTCCTTTTTTCCCCACCTCTTCCCCTCCCAGGATTCCGTTCGCCGCCGTCCTATTGGTGGAGCCCAGACTTCCGGGAGCCGCGCGCCCCGCCTACCCGGGACAAGATGGCGGCGCGGGTGCTGGTTCAGTACGTGGTGCTGAGGGGGGACCTTCGGCGGGAGCCCCTCTCATGGCCCTTGGGCGCCTTGGTGGCGCAGGCCTGCCACGCGGCCCTGGCCGTGGTGCACGCACACTACGAGCACCCGGACACGGCGGCCTACCTGGCCCAGGGCGGCAGCATGAGGACCGTCGTGCTCGAGGTGAGGGATTTGGGGGCCCGGGGGAGGGGGTTTGTTTGTTTGTTTGTCTACATATTCACATACCGCCTTTTCCTCCCAAGGAGCTCGAGGTGGTGCACGTGGTTCCCCATCCCATTTCATTCTCACAACAACCCTGCGAGGTAGGCCAGGCTAAGAGGAGATCACCCGGTGAGCCCCGTGACTGAGCGGGGATTCGAACCTCGGTCTTGGCCGCTTTGCTCATCAGGAGGACAACCCCCCCCACCGCCCCAGGGTAGTACTTCCCAGTGGTCAGAGATGGCCGAGGAGTTACAGCTCAGCCACATCTGGAGAGCTGTAGTCCCAGAGGGGGAGAGCAGCTACCTTTGCATGCAGAAGGCCCCACTGGCAACTCCAGGTAGGGCTGGGAGAGACACTGCTGCTGCTGCTGGCTACTGTAGGCTATACCGAATTGGACATGTCAGTGGCCTGGCTTAATATGACAACCCTTCCTTGGTTCTTCAGTAAATGGGTGGGGATTGTGTCACTTTGTGCAGGACAGCCAGCCCACCAGTCTTCCAGCTCAGCATTGGCCTGTGAGGGAAAGACCCAGAACGGCCAGTTAGTCAAGGGCAGGCATCCCCAAACTTCGGCCCTCCAGATGTTTTGGACTACAATTCCCATCTTTCCCGACCACTGGTCCTGTTAGGTAGGGATCATGGGAGTTGTAGTAGAGGATGCCTGGTCAATGGGTTCTTCCTCTCTCCAATAACACAGGAGTGGTTTGGGTAACCTGTCTTTCATCTCTTTAGCCCCCTGTAATCAAGAGTCACTCATGTGGCAACAGTGTTAGAAACAGAGATATGAACGCTAGGAGTTAAATGGCACTTTAAACCTAGGATGTGGGCGCAACAATGGAATGTCCAGGCACACTTTTTAATAACAAGAATACAAAGCTGAAAATGAATGAACTGCAGCTAAAATAATGTGTTCATTTTTCACATGGTCTAGTCCAGGCACCCCCAAACTGCGGCCCTCCAGATGTTTTGGCCTACAACTCCCATGATCCCTAGCTAACAGGACCAGTGGTCAGGGAAGATGGGAATTGTAGTCCAAAACATATGGAGGGCCGAAGTTTGGGGATGCCTGGTCTAGTCCTTCCTCTGCCCACCCCCTATATATTCTTAAAAGGGACTGTTCCCCAGTCTTCAGAGAGTAGCTGGAAGTGGGGGAGGCAGAAAATGGTCCTCCTTTCCTCCCACTCTGCAGTTTTAATCTGAAATCTTAGGCACAGTAATGCACCCAGAGCTCGCACTAATGAAATTCCCTGTTGCAAAATGCGCTGAGGACCATGGAAGTTCCGAACACTGTGTGGCAAACTAGAGGATTAGAGGGGAGCTCTAGCAGAGTGCTTTGGGGCAACTCCCTTTCCAATAGCAGCTTGTCTGTTGCTGCGGGCATGCAAGAAGTAACACTGCTAGAGAAGGGCTGCAGGTGAGTGGCAGAGGCTCAATCTCAGGCATCTCCATGTAGGGATGAGACTCCTTGTCTGAAGTCTTTTGAAAGCTTCTGCCAGTCAGTGTGGACAATACTGAGCTAGATAGCCCAACAGTATAAGGCAGCTTCTTGTGTTGGTGAAGGGCTGCAGCTCAGTGACAGAGCATCTGTTTTCCATGCGGAAGGTCCAGCTTCAATCTCCAGGTAGGTCTGGGAGAGACTCCATGTCTGAAATCCTGGCAAGTCACTCCCAGCGTGGACAATACTGAGCTAGTTGGACCAAGAGCTTCCTGTGTCTCTGCCCTTGTGCTAAAGCTGAGGAGGGGGAACCTGAGAAGTGATAGGAACTGCAGTCCAGCAGCATCTGGTGGAAGGCCACAGGCTCCCAGTCTCTGCATTAGTAGAGCTCTCAGCTGATGCCGTTTATTTTATATTTTATTATAAGTAAATTTCTTCTGGGATTCCTAGTTCTTCTGGTATTAAAAAGCAGAGGTGAACTTGTCCTTCTGCTGTAACACTGTGGAAGCTACTGCAGTTTGGCATTATTTTAATGTTGGGTGTTGCAGTAAGAATCTGATTTCCTTCCCCTGCCCACTTTTCTTTCCTTAGGCCCCAGATGATTGTGCCTTGACTGCATTAGCAGAGGCACTGCAGCAAAACAACATCGATCACAAAGTGTGGATTGAACAGCCAGAGAACATTGCCACTTGCATTGCCCTTCGCCCATACCCTAAGGAGCACGTACACCAGTACCTGAAGAAATTCAAACTGCTGAAATGATCTTATATATTTCTGGCCCTATTCAGGACTGGCCAAAAATATCCAGTTCTCAGGTAGGCACTTGTGGCCAAGAGTTTGTGGACAATTTTCAGTACCATGGTGAAGTGCAATAACTGAATCAAGAACCATCTTTTCATTGCATGTTGCTGGTAATTGTGCAGTTTCAACTGATGTGTGTCTCTGCAGATGATTAAAGAAGGGTTTATTCAGAGCTGGGGTTCTTTTATTTTAGCACAAAACACCCCTCTTATTTTAAGAAGAAACTCTTGACGCACACCTTGATCAATTTAAAGATGAATAAACCACTCTCAGAGGCAGGCTTCTGGGTGACATTGATCTGTGCCTGCTAAAATCTCCTTGGGGGTTTGAAATCTGACAGCAATATTCATGTTAGAAAGGGAAAAAATATAGGGCGGTGGGGGAAAATCTGTGCCCTCACAGGTGGTGTTGCTGGCAGCATAGCCAGGGGTCTGGGCTTGTAGGAATTCCAACATCTGAAGCAGTGGAGGAGTTTACATGCCAACATCTGGAGGGTCAACTCACATCATCATCCCTGATCTGCAGCCATGCTGACTGGGGCAGAGGAAAGTTGGAGTCCTACCACAGTTGGAAGGCCACATGCTCCCCACTCTGTTTTATGCTCTGTTGCCTAGGAATGCCTTTTCCTATACAGTGGAACCTCGGTTTACGACTACCTCTGTTTATGAACATCTCCGTTTACAAACGCTGCGGACCCAGAAGTGTTTACATCCGGGTTCCACGGCGTCGGATGCGCAGACGGATCTGCGCAGCGCGAGCGTGCGCAGAAGCGCTCTATCGGCACTTCGCGCACGCGCAGAAGCGTGCCTTCGGTGAGAGAATGCTTTGGCGAGCGAACGCCTCCGCGGAACGGATTGCGTTCGCAAACCGAGGTACCACTGTATTAGCATTGTCGCCAAGATTGTGCACATGTGGGAGGGGACTGCCAAGTAGATTGGTGCAAGGCAAAACTTGAGGTTGTACTTGTCTCTTGGACTGACGCTATACATTTATGAAAACAAAGCTTGCTTATTGACACTGATTGTTGGGCTAGGTTCAGAAGTGAGCTGTCAAACAATTGAGAAGGCCTTTTTTTTTGCAAAGGCTTGGAAAATGGGTTGGGGTGGTTGTCTAGCTTTCCACAAGTATGTAGGAATCTCAAGAGGCCTTGCTGGAATCTCAAGGAGTTTTTTTTTTTTTTTTTTTACAAAATCACTCACCAAAGGTGCCAAGTAAATTTAGCAGTATTTTTAGGGATTGCAAACTGGTTAAAAGTGCTAGCTAACTTGTGTGAAGTTTGCAAGCCGGACATGAGCGTAACAGCATTCTGCCCACCTGAGTCCCAGTAGCTGGTAATTGGCAGCATAATGCCTCCAACATTGGAGTCCGAAATCTGGAGGACCGTGGAAGTATTTTAAGACAGAGCAAGTGAATAACACTGTTTCTTCACAGCAGGCCTTTGAGGTGCTGCTTCACATTTTTTGCTGTGCTCCATGATCCACAACCGTGTGCAAGAACCCATAGTCCTCAAAATGCAGCACTCAGTCACTGTGGCTGCATATTTCTGAAGTGTCTTGGGCATATAATTAACCATCTGCTTCAGTCTGGCTGTGGAAATCCCTAGCCATGCAATACTTAAGATTTGTTATTTGGGATTCTTAAGTTTAACTACTTACGTGTGTTTATAGCCTTGGAAAGCCACCGGAGCTGTGGCAGCTGGAATGCTTTGTTTCCACTCCCCATTTTATTTCAGGGGAAGGTGGGGGTTCCTGGTGTGCCGGACGAGTGCTGAAGCCCCACACATTCCTTGTTGTCGCCTGGGGGCTAGGAGCTGCCATGCTTTGAAACTGAGCAGCTACTTGGACCAAGCTGCTCCCTAGATTCTATTACAGGTCCAGGTAATAATGTGAGTAATAACGTTATGTTCAGCAACATGATGGGGTTTCAGTTCTCTTCCCAGTGCTTCATGCCGATGCTTGTGAGGGTTTCTGCAGGATTGAGCCATGTTGTGTGGATGGCAAGGAAGGATTATGCGCTCTACGTGGGGCTACCTTTGAAGGTGACCCGGAAACTGTAATTAATCCAGAATGCGGCAGCTAGACTGGTGACTGGGAGTGGCCGCCGAGACCACATAACACCGGTCCTGAAAGACCTACATTGGCTCCCAGTACGTTTCCGAGCACAATAAAAAGTGTTGGTGCTGACCTTTAAAGCCCTAAATGGCCTCGGTCCAGTATACCTGAAGGAGTGTCTCCTCCCCCATCATTCTGCCCAGACACTGAGGTCCAGCGCCGAGGGCCATCTGGCGGTTCCCTCACTACGAGAAGCCAAGCTACAGGGAACCAGGCAGAGGGCCTTCTCGGTAGTGGCGCCCACCCTGTGGAATGCCCTCCCACCAGAGGTCAAAGAGAATACCAATTACCAGACCTTTAGAAGGCATCTTTTTGTTGGAAGCCGCCCAGAGTGGCTGGGGGAACCCGGCCAGATGGGCGGGGTATAAATAATAAAATTTATTATTATTATTATTATTATTATTATTATTATTATTATTATTATTATTCCCAGGCCCCTGACTGCAACAGGAGGGAGTAGAGCATGTTGTAGGGGCTCTGAGGCCTAGTGCTGAATCCTGCCCCTGCCCCGGCTTCATAAAAACTCCAGTACATGTGTGAAAGAGCAAGGAAGGAGTGTTGCTCTGTATAGCAGATCTCAGCAGGAGAGGGTAGGCTCACAGGTACCCTCAAGTGCACACTTTAATAACTCTAGCATGATCAAGAGGACTGCTATGCAACAATTTTTTCCTCCACGCCCAGGTCTAGCGCTGCTATCGCTCTTTACAGAAACCATGCAAAATGTGTTTTATAAGGATCCATAAGCAGCTAGGCTGGGATTGGTGACGCATCATTCCCATGGTGCTCCAAAGGGATGGTGGAACCACATATAGCGGCTGGCAGTCATAAAGTGTTAACAAACAACTGAGAGAGGTTAAATCTAAAGCTTCAGCCTCAGTTATTTGGTTTCCATTTGTCAAATTTGTTTTGCAACAGCAGATAGCAGTCCTTCATCCAAATCTCCATCATCCATTATGGAGTGGTATACCTTCTTTGTGTCCAATAGCTTGAATTCTAGATATTACAGTATCTTTGTTGGCTTTCCATAATTGCTGTTGCTATTTGGGTTTTTCTTTCAGTGCATTTGCAAGCAGCACTGGAACTAAGTTTGTAGTCAAGCTTTGTTAAATGTGTCTTGTTTGTTACTATGTGCTTTTTGTTTACCGGTATCTGAAAAATCTCAATAAAAATATTTAAAAGACTACTGTGCATGGGCTCCCTTTCCTTCCTAGCCCTTCTCCCTATGAAGCCACTTCCCCACAGCCCACAAAAAAGCACATACGCACCCAGAGCTCTCCCCCCCCGTTGTCCTTTTTATGCAATAATGCAACATAAGCCACCAACTTTGTCTCTTTGTTTTTTTAAACTCTTGCAAATTCAATTAACAAAAAGCTACACAGTTTTGTTTTCACACATCAACAAAATTTCAGAAAGAGAAAGAGGAAAGAAAGAAATAACCCCCCCTTCCAAAAGCAATGCTATTTAAGAGCAACCCCCCCCGCCCCAAAACTAAAAAGAGGAAACCAATTTATACAAGAGGTTTGAGCTATTTACACTGAAAAGGCCTCAAAGGGGCAAAGAACAAGCTTGTCTCCCATTCCACAGAGAATTGCCTTTTTTATTATAATCATCATAATCAATATTATTTTAAATAGTTTTAAGCTACCTTGGCTGTTAAACACAATCAAAGCAGAGAGAGAGAGAGAGAGAGGACTGCTTAATTTTTAATAAGAATTTTATCTACAATAGTAGCCCAAGGACGCAACTTTGTCGCAGGCTTCTGCTGTGAACCTCTCCCATTTCATCTCCAAAGGGTTACCGTATCACAAACCCTGTCGAAATGAAAGGAACGATGGCACAGCGTTGACCCTCGGTGTTTTGCTCCCCGAGCCACTTCTCCCTAGCCCTCCCGACCCCTAAAAAATATTGCAATTATTCCCCAAACTGTACTTGTGTGTCTGTCTTTTCAAAAATTATTATATTAGCTTTTTGTACGAGCTCCCCACCCCCCTTTTCATATACACAGAGGCCTTTTTTCCGCTAAGGAGGCCGTCTATATACCAGCATAAAACATGGAAAAAAATGGGTCAAAATACTCTATCCTTATCATCATCATCATCATTTCTTTAAAACCGACAAACTCACGATTGCTAGAAAAAGCTGATTGCACAAACGGGTTGGGGGGGGGAGGGGGAGGTGGTCAGTCAAGGGCGTGTGCGTTTTTAAGAACAGCTAAAAACATCCCAGAGAAGAGACAAGTGCGATTATTCACCCAATTCCTGCTTCGCTGAAGACGCAAATCAGTGACAGATCCAGCTGAAACTGAGAACTCGACTCTTCTTCCTCCCCCCCCCCAGCAAGACCCTCACTCTCATAACACACTCCCCACCCCCACCCCTTAAAACCAAGAGTAACCTCCATCAGGGATAAGAAGAAGCCAGCAACTGATTACAAAAATAAGGATCATCTGTCATTTTGGCTCAACTGTTTTGTCACTTTGCGACATCCATTACCTTTAAAAAAAAGAAAAGAAAGGAGGGGGGAACCTTTTTTTTTTTGCTCCAAACACTACGAGAATGGCTGCAAGTTTTGAGATATCAAAAATCTCAGAAAAATATAATATATATATATATTTATATTTATATATATATATATATCTCTATGTCTTATTATTTAAATTTCACATTCCTTTGAAAAGCAGATTATTCAGTCAGTAGCTGCTGCAGGAGGCTTTTCTGCTGGGCTTGGGAGGTCTGGGGGCCGGCAGAGGCTTTCTGGGCCCCCACAGGGCCCGGCTGGTTCAGGTAAGGGTCTCCGCCCACCAAGTTGACCGTACACTGCACATCAGCAAACACCTGCACCTGCTGCACCTGCCAAGAGAGAGAGAAAGAGAGGGGGGCCATTAGCCATGCGGGTGCCAGGGGGGAGAGGGGGAGAGAGCTTCCCGGTGGACGGAGGCAGGTACTACGGTGAAGTGGAAACTCACTAGAGAGAATTCCTCTAGCCTGTAGTCACCACAGAGAAGAAGAACTCTTCTGTCTTCTTGCCCTACAAAAAGAAAACTGCTGCACTCATTTGGATCGGAGCTCAGTAGAAGTTCTCGCGTCAAAGGTTAAGGCGGGGCAACCCTGAGTTTCCAAACACCACTGGCAAAGCAGGGCTGCAACAGGAAGGAATCCAAACCACCAGGTCCTGGGCAGCCCAGGAGGTCAATTTTCTCTGCCTTTCCCAACTGGGTGTCCCCACCCAGATGTTTTGGGCTGCATCTCCCATCATCCATGTATTTTTTGTATGTATGCATTTTGTGTTTTCTGTATTGCGATTCTAATCTTGTGAACTGTCCTGGATGAAGAGATGACGGAGTTGTAGGAGTTGTAGCCCAAAATGGATCTGGAGGGCACCAGCTTGGGGAGAAGACTGGTTTTACATTTTGATCCGGACCCCCTTTTCGCAAACTCTCTCCCAGTGGTCAAGAATAATGGGGCACCACCTCCCGCTGCAAGCCTTTGCTTGAAGTTGCCGGTTCTCTCCCGCAGCTCCGGGGCAGCAGAAAGCAGGTCTCTGTTACGAATGGCACCTGGAAGCAAGAGGGGCTGAACACCAAGTCTCAGAATATTTTCCCCAACACCCCCTTTCCCTTTGAGTTTTCATCTGCTCCTGCCTTCTTGGGGTTTTCCAGCATCTGCTGGCAGTTCTAGTAATGTCTACAGAATCAGATAACCCACATGCCAAAAGCGTCTCTCATAACAGGGCAATCCACATTGTCCCAGAATGACGTAGTATGTGGACAGGTGCCTCAAACAGTCTATCCCCCGATGCCCACATTTCATCTGTCCCTCTGGTCGGTGTCCACTCCGAGGCCCCCACCCCACGCCAGATCTTCATTCCTGTGCCCTGTCCATCACCTTCCATTTCCCCCTCCCACAAATGCCTAGGGACACAAAACTGCCTCCAGACACATAGAAATATAGCCCCGTTCTATTTAAGTTGTCCCTCTGATTCAGAGTCAACACATTCCTTGCTTGAGGGCCCCAGTGCTCTTGCTGCAAGAAAAGGTGTAAAGCCAATCAGGAGTTGGGTTCAAAGTCAAAGTGAGTGTTTTCATCTGGCTTTGAACAGGGAGTGCCAAATCTCTGTGTAAAAATAAACTTGGGAGAGAAGATCGTATGCACCAGGATAAAGCACAGACTCGAAATGCTACATGTCCCTCAATTTATGGGATATAGAGCAGTTTTGTGGGCCAAGGAGTCGTTTCTGTAACCTTGAATTCCTCCTTGAGCTAGAACATTGGAAGGGGAAGGGAGGCTAAGTAAGAGTTTTATTGTGCTTCCAAGGGCGTACCCACCATGCGGCAAGTTAGGGCAGCTGCCCTACTCTAGAAGCAGGGCTGGTGGGCAGAGGCGGAGCACAGCCCGGCGGAGCGCGAGTTCGCCATTCCCGCCGCACCGCGCCGCACCCTCCCTCCAGCTCCCCGTCGCGCCCTCTGGCAAGGCCAAGCGCGGCGGGGAACCAGAGAGCGCGGCGCGGCGGGCGGGAACGCTGAACTCGCGCTCCGCTGGGCTGGGCTCCGCCTCCGCCCACCAGCCCTGCTTCTAGGGAGGGGCACAGCCCGGCGGAGCGCGAGTTCGCTGTTCCCGCCCACTTTGTGGCCCCTTCTGTGCCTTGGCCCCTCCCCTTGCCCCCCCCTAGTTTTGATCCTGGGTACGCCCATGTGTGCTTCACCAATATCACACCCCCAATTTGATACAATTTTTTTTTTTTGCTGCTCATATGGTTCTCCTGCAGTGATGCCCGAAGAGGTTTTGAAATCTCTCAAGGCCCTCATTTTTAAATAAAATAATTGTTAATTGTTTTAAAATAGTAACTGACCGTTCCCGTAGGTTCCTCATTGAGATACTGTGATGCCAAAAGTAGCCCCTGATCCACAAATGTGTCAAATTTTAACAAAAGGGCATGGGCGTAGCCGGAGGGGCAGCTGCCCCCCTAAATCAATACAAATCTGAGGTTCTGCCCTTCTAACAAAAACCTGCCCCCCCCAACAAAAATCCTGGCTACGCCCATGCAAAAGGGGTTGTTATTTTTTACTGACCAGTCCTGAAGGTTCCCTGCTGAGGTTGTGTGGTGCCAAAAGGTTTTTGTGATGCCCCAGACTTCAAAATATGTCTTTTTGGCTATATTCACTTTTATATTATTTTGTCTACACCCACTGGCCGTTTTAATGTGTGCCTCTCTTAAGAGTTGACCATGAGTCAAATTCAGCCTTTGCCCCTCCCAGAGGTTAGCCACCCGTGATCGAGAGCCATTGCTGCCCTTAAAATTCCAGTAAATGCCCTCCGTGTTTCTGAACTGATTGCAAGTCTGACTGTGGGCCACAGGAAACAGAGGGCACTTGGGTGAATCTCCAAGGAAGTCAGATCTATTGCTATTTCATGTCGGCCGAATTGGAGAAGCTATCACCCTGTTGACTGCAGAACCCCTAAATGGGATCCAAACTGGCTCCTAGGAGACAGACCAACTAACCACGGTTTCCAGTGGGCAAGCAAGCTCAGTAAACCCTTGTTTGAAGCTAGCATAGTGGCGAAGCTCTTACCTGATAGCTTTACCATTCATTTGTATTGTTTTTAAGCCACAGTAGAACTCTGAAAAGCCTCTTCAATGTGAAAAAAGCACTCCTGAGAAATGTCAATTGGGCGAAGCAAATAAACGAAGGAAAACATTTTTAGTATTGAGAGTGTCAGCTTGCCCAAAGCAGGGGTGGGGGGATGGAGAACTTGCTGCCCTCCGTATGTTATTGGATTCAAACTCCCATCAGCCCCAGCCAGCATGACAAAGAGAAGCTCCTTGTCCCCTGACCCAAAGCACGTATGCAACTGGAAGCAGGCAGGGCTGCTTTCAAAGAGGCAGTACCATTTAATGCACCAAGAGGAAGAGACCCAGCTGATTAATTGCATCTTAATTTCGTATGCAACTTTCAGCCCTGCATGTGAGAAGCAGTCCAACTAAATTTCCTAGATCCAATTCAATCTGGTTTCTGGCCTGGATTGGGGACTGAAATTACCCCGATTGCTCTCATGGATGATCTACCTTAGAAGGAGAAGAAGGGTCTGTGTGTCTTTTCTCAGCAGCTTTTAATACCATCCTTCTGAACCAGTTCTCTGAGGTGAGGGGCTGGGGCCGCTGCCCTTAACTGGTTCTGTTCTGACCTAAGAGTTGGCGGTGACACTACAGTTTCCCAAGGCTCTATTTTGTCCTCCACACTGCTTTAACATCTACATGGAACGGCTGCCCAGAGTGCAAAATTTACTGGACACTAAAGTGCTTAACCCGCCCCCCTAACACCCATCAGCCTGCCCCCGCCTCCATGTTAAATATGGTTTTCCCTCTCCTGCTTAACCATCACTGGGCAGCTTGATCCTGAACCTACTAACTCAAGAAGGAATTTATGTTCTCCTGGGGCAAGTGTTGGGAATCATAGAATCTGAAGGGATCACGAGGGTCATCTAAGTCCAGATTCCTGAAATGCAGGAATATTTTGCCCAGCACAAGGCTCAAACCCACAACCCTGAGGTTAAGAGTCTCATGCTCTACCACCCTGAGTTCCTTACACACTGCTGGGGCCCTGCCATGTGGGTTTTCATGTGCCAGCTCCGTTGCTGCGAGGATCTGTGTGAGCCTGAATGTGCAGGATTCACTGGCAAAAAAAAAACAAAACCTCCTGCAGACCTGCCAAAGCAAAAGGAATGCCTGAAGGTGGCTGCCTTTGGACAAATTCAGTTTCAAGCAGGGCAGTCTCTGGTGTGTGTGTGTGTGTGTGTGTGTGTTTCTGACCCCAAGGAGCCAATTTGCTTGTAAGCCAAAGCAATTGTTCTGGACTGCTCTCCATGTTTTCAGAGGAAGTCCAAGGCAACCGAGGCTGCCGTTGCAGACTTCCCCGAGGCAGTTCTGGGCTTAGAAGAGTTTTACTGACCTGTGCTCCATCTGCTTCTGTTTTCAAAAGGTCAGAAGAGAGCTGGTTGCAGTAGAGACCTGCAGGTCTGAGAGCCTGGTCGTTTACCTGGGAGAAAGGGGGGGGGGAATAAAAATAAACCGGGAATTCAGAAATGGTTTGGAAGCAGCGTTTAATCTCCAGTGTCTCTCCGGCAAATCTGGTCCCTCATCACCGGAAAAGGGAGACCAATGAACAACCAAACCTAAGGGAAGTGCTTGATGCAGCCCAAACTCACTCACTAACTCTGCAGCTAGCCACTGATCTTCACACACATACAAAATGAGAATCCGTCGGGCATACCTAGGACCAGACTTAAAGTGGCTCTTAGTCACTCCATCCTCAACTGAATGGGGAGAAGCACAAAGAGCCACACTGTTGGCCCAGATCCATCCAGTCCAGGACCCCCTTTTCCTTGGGGGCCAGCCAGAGGTCTCCAGAAAGCCCTGAAGCAACAGCACTCCCTTCTTGATTGCCCCTGAACACAGATGGATTTGTCTAATCCCCTTTAAAAACCATCTTTGGGGGCTTCCGGACAGATGGACAGATGGTTGGCTCCCTGTGCTACATAGCTGCTCTTCCGCTGTAATTTACAAGAAGAAGTGCAATGGACTTTCCATAGGTGTGAAGGATTAAATAATATTTGTTGGAGATGCCAGGAAGAGCCAGGAACCTACCTACAGATTTGGTGGAATTGCAAAAAAAAAATTAAAAGGTTTTGGGATGAAATATATAATGAATTGAAAAAAAATCTTAAAATATCCTTTCAAAAAAGATCTGGATATATTTCTATTAGGGTTATTAAGTGATGAGATAAAGGCCAAGGACAGAACATTAATATGGCATGCAACGGCAGCCGGCAGAACACTAATCGCAAGAAATTGGAAAAGCAAAACAAAAAAAAGAGGATTGGGTGGAAAAATTGATAATTTACCAAAATTTAACATTAGAGCGGGGAGGGTAAAAGGTGTAAAAGAAGACATTTTGGGGGGAAAAATGGAATTCATTTAAACAATACAAAAAATAATAATAGAAAAAGCCAACCTCTTAGCGGATATATAAAAGGCACAAAAAAAGGAACAAAAGGAAAACAGAGGAGGAAAGTATGTATAAAAACACAAATGTAAAAAAAGACCAGAGTAAAGGGTTGACTGGAAGTCAATTTTATAGGGAGAAAGGGGGGATGGGAGGAAAGTAGGGGATTTAAGTTTTTATTTCCTATATCTGTGAAGTTATGTTGAATGAATAATAGATATGTTTTTTGTGTTAATTTATGATTTATATATGATTTATATATACATATGCAATCATATATTATTTATTTATGATTTATTATGATTTATACATATTTGGGATTAAGGTTGGGGTTTATTTTTTGTCTCTTTATTTTTTGTTTGTATTTTATAATTATTATTTTGCTATTTTGCTATTATTTGATTTATTGATGTTATTTATTATTAGTGTTTCGTTATCGTTGTTTTGTTTAACGTTTTATTTCATCTATGTGTTTTTGTTTTGTATATGCATTTTAACTTTAATAAAGTTCCTTTTTAAAATATTTATATATAAAAAAAGACTTTCCATAGGTGTGGACGTTAATGTTATTTCTGTGTATATCCCACTGTGTGGTCAGATCTTCCTTCCTTCCTTCCTTCCTTTTCTCTCTCTTTCCTTTCTTTTTTTCATTTTTCTGTTCTTTCTTTCCGTCTCCTTTAAAACCAACTCATTTATTTAAGTGATATCAAGTTCTTGCATATGTGCATATTGTTTTAATTCCATGGCAGGGTGAGGAGATGGGGACTGTCCCTGCAAACAGAGAAACTGAGGAGGAGGAGGAGAAGTTCTTCCAGGGCAGGGAAAAGGGAAAGGGCACCCACTCAGTCTTCCTTCTCTGCCTGCTTTAGCAGAGTAAGGCAGTGGCAATCAGCTTCTAGGGTCTCAGAGTTGTCACTGCTGAGAGGTGCTGTTCTTTGTACTAACCAAGAGTTTTCAGGCTCTTGGTTCCCGCAGAAAGTGTAGTATCGCTCAGAGATGTCAATTTCTATAGTGTTTTTCAGACAAGCCTTTCAAGCACCCTCTTGCTTGTCATGTTACTGCTTATCTCTGTTCATGTGCTGAATGGGGAAGAGAGACCCTCGTCACATGCATGAGCATCTTGGCCAGCGGAGATTCACACTTCAAGCTCGATAAAAATAACATCTGCTTTGAAACTTCATGTGTGGTTCCCATTGCGTAAAATGTGGTTTTCCCTCTACCGGCTGCGTATCAAAGTAGCTTAAGTTAGAAGACAAAAGAACCCAGTGAATTTCAACATGCCTTGGAGCTCAATGAAATACCTGGGCGGAAGTCCTGGGGCCGGTGGGACACTTAAAAACAGCACAGTGGGCAGGAAAGAGCAGACTTTTTTTAACCGACTCAGTGCCCCGTTTTACGCTCTTAAAAGTTGCTTAGAGACTCTTTACATCGCAAGCGACCGCTAAACTGAATGAGCAGTATTATTATTTAATAATATTAATATTCAATAATAGGATTGCAGAATTGTAAAGTTGGAAGGGGTTCCCCAAGGATCATCTAGTCCAACCCTCTGCGTGCAGAAATCACAAAGAATCCCTGACAGATGGCCATCCACCCTCTGCTTAAAAACCTCCAATGAAGGAGAGTCTGCAGCAGCAGAGAACAAGCTTGTTCCATCTTCTGTGTGACAGCCCTTCCGGCTCTCATTTCACCAGGCTATCATATTTGGAGACGGGAAGCAATTGGGCAGAGAGGACTGTCCAGCACTTCCTCCGGCTGCTGCTGCCCTCTGCTGGTGGGAAGGAGAAGTGGCCAATGGCAGAAGTGCTGAGCACCCCTTCCTCGCCAGTTGTTTTCTTGCCCTCCATCCCACTGACAGGAATCCAGGTTCTACTACCAAGCCACTGTCTGGTTACAATCGCTGTTTTCAGGGGCGTTTTGTCTCGCTGATCTTGCCACCACCATTATGAATGATTAATTATTTAATTGAATGTCTATACCGCCCTATACCCAGAGGTCTCAGGGTGGTTCAGAGAATAAAATCAAAATATAAAACCGCAAAATACATACAGTCATACCTCTTCTTGCGAACGCTTCAGGTTGCGTTTCTTTGGGTTAAGAAGGCGGCAAACCCAGAAGGGTTTACTTCCAGGTTTCGCCGCGCACACACGCGCAGAAGCACTCTATCGCGCTTCGCACCTGTGCAGAAGCCCCGCTCTGGTTACAGACTTTTTTGGGGTGCGAATGGCACCCCGTAACGGATCATGTCCGCAACCAGAGGTACCACTGCAATCAAAAGTGAAAACAATCCGATAAACCGCCCCCACGTGGGTCTTGGCCTGCCCTCCCTCTCTTTCTCTCTCTCTGCGTATGCGGAGTCAGCTGCTTGCACTGACCTGCTCAGAGCACAGCTGGTTCATGCCTTGGACCTGCAGCGAGCTCATGGGCATCTGCCCAGCCATTGGGTTCATATTCTGGACGTTGGCGTTCCCGCCGGCCATGGAGACAGTGATGCTCATGTTGTTATACATTCCCTGCTGGGCTGGCGGAGGTTGGGTCTGCCCAGCTTGGCCAAAGACACTGCAGACCGAAGAAAGAGAGAGAGAGAGAGAGATTTTGTTACGCACAGGGGACAGAGCAACTTGCCAGATTTTCAGGGGTGCCAATTTTGTGTGTGCCGCTTGCCCCCCAAAAGCTTTCCTGGGTCCTGGAACTTTTAAAACGTGGGAGTAAAGCCTATGGAGGCGTGTGCTCTGCACCCTCGGGCCTGGCTTACTTGTTACTCCCCATGGGTCCTTGCTGCCAGGTCTTCATATCGGGCGATTGGTACCCAGGCGTTGGCGGAGCCGACTGGAGCATGGGGCTCTGAGAAGGAGGGATCTGCGGCGACATCAAGGGGCTGCTGGGGCTGAGTGACGGAGCAAATCCCGCCTCCCCTTGCTGATTCATTCCTGGGGAAAGAAGAGAAGAACAATCCTCAGGATGAACCTACGTGAACCCCAGAGGACCCAGAACGCCACCTGCCTAGAGGTCCCTACTTAAGGACTGGTGCCGTAGACCTTCCTCCCAATACCCTGCTGTCTGTGCCAGCTGTTAAGGAGGGGGGAGACTGGGAAATCCACCTGCACGTCCACCTGCACGCCAAGGCCTATAAGAACTGCTGCTGCTGCTGCTACCAGCCAGGAGGACTCCCCTGCTCAGCGCCTGAAGGCCCCAGTCCTGCCACTCACCACCTGGCCCAGGGTGGGGCCTGATGGGCTTTATAAAGGACTGTTGCCGCCGCTGCTGCTGGGCAGAGAGGGCTCCATTTTGTTTTGTTTTGTTTGTTTAAATTCCTGTTATTTTTTACCTATGTTATTTTAAACTGTATTAAGGATGTGTTCTTAGTTTTAGATTTTGATTTATGTCGAAATTGTTTTCTATTAGGTTGTGTATTTTTTGATGTGGTTTATGTATTTTTTGTGACTTTTGTAATTGTACTATTGCTGTATTGTTTTGATATTCGACTGGAAGCCGCCCAGAGTGGCTGGGGAGACTCAGCCAGATGGGCGGGGTACAAATAAAAAATTATTATTATTATTATTATTACCTGGCGCCTGCTGACCTCAAAACCTGCATTTCATTCAGCTGGAAATCTTAATTTATGTTGTTGCCATTTTGCTCATTTACCTTATGACAGAATTGTTGGGTTGCTTATAGGTCCTTTTTATATAACTCTTGGAGCAAGCTATAAAGAATGTAAGTAAGCAAATAAGATGCTGCCTAAGCTGCCAGGCAGTTGCAAGACTTTATCTCCAGGGGGAAAGACTGGGAATCCTGCAAAATCTGAGTTGGGATTCAGACACCAGGTAGTTCCAGCGACCCCCAATTTCCTGGCTTACATGGCAGGCGGCCTGACAGGCCTTGGCCATCAGTAGATCTCATGGATGAGTTTGTGTCAGGACTTATCTTGAAGGCAGAGGAGCCTAGAAAGCGGTAAGTATAAGGCTAACTGCTAACAAGCATCTGAAGAACATACTTGTTTCTGCCACACCCACACCTTAGAATCACATGACTTCCCCCAAAGAATCATGGGAACCATAGTTTACCCCTCACAGAGGTACAATTCTTAGCTTCCTCAAGAAACTACACTTCCCACAATTCTTTGGTGCTTCAAATGTCTGGGGTAGATGTGACTAGTTGAAAGGCAAATCCATTTGCACACACTACTTAGCAGACCTAGTGACCTTGAGGGTCATATTTCATTAAACTGGGAATACAAATTTACGTTGTTGTGATTCTGCTTGTTCACCTTATGTTAGAATTGCTTAGCTGTTTATCAGCCCCGTTCATGCAATTTTTGTAATATTTCTGCATTGTCTTCCCTCTGTTTTTTTTTTATTACTTTGTTTTCTGCTCTGGGATTGAAGACACTCCAAAAAGAGTGTGCTACAAACACTGCAAAGAAATAAAGGGCTGCCGACCCATTCCCTTTTGCCTTACTCTCACACCAAACAGGCGCTGCGGGATTTTTGAAGCACAGAAAACCTTGCAAAAGTGTGTTTGACTAGACAAAGCTGGGAGGAGCACACAAGGCCCTCTTAAACCTTTCCAGCCTTCTGAATTCTCTGCCTCCAGCTGGAGGCGGAACTGTCCATGAGAGATGCAAACGATCATTTTCTGCCCAGAAGTTGGAGAGGAAAAAGTGTTAAGTAGCCAGACTACGATTAGCTTTGGCAAAGCCCTTCCCTCACCTCTCTCTCTCTCTGAGTAAGGCACAATGGAGCAGAATCCCACCCCCCCCACCCCCTTAAGCAGGCCCAGCCCGGGACGCACCTGATCCCGAATACTGGAAGATGTTCTGCTGCATCTGAGGGTTCATGCCAGAGCCGAACTGCCCTCCTCCGACTCCTGCCATCATCCCTCGGTTCACCATGCTGTTGCGACCGGCCAGCGCCGCCTCGGGGTTGGACGCCAGCTGCGAGAAAGGGCTGGTGGAGGTAGGGGGGTTTCCTGGGCTCGTACCATAGTTGGGGGGGAAGGCGAACTGCTGCGGGGGAGCCTGGGGGAGGCGCCCGCCCCCCATCTGCACGGGGACCCCGGCCGAGGGGGGGAGGTTGCCCGCGAAACTTTGCTGCTGCCTCATCAGCATGGCTCGTTGCTGCATCAGCTGCCTCTGCCGGTGCTGCTGGCTGTACAGCTCCCTCTGGCGCTGGGCCAGCATCTGAGCGTTCAGGGGGGGCTGAGGAGGACAAGGAGGAAGAACACAAAGAGGGCCAAGAGTTACAGAATTGGGATTTGAAATTCACAGCATGTTACACCCTGAAAGAAAACTATATGAAAATGATGTACCGTTGGTATTTAACTCCCAGTAAATTAGCAAAAATGTATAAAACAGGGTCAAATATAAGTGGGAAATGTAAGGGAAAAGAAGGCACCTTTTATCATATGTGGTGGACATTTAAGGTAGGAAAAGGATTCTGGGAGACGATATATAATGAACTGAAAAAAATGTTTAAAACAACATTTTCTAAAAAACCTGAAGCCTTAGGAATTTTAGGTGCCAAAATCCCAAGAGAGCAGAAAAAACTATTTATGTACACAGCCACGGCCACGCGGATGCTACTAGCCCAGAGATGGAAAGAATATAAAGTCCCTACCAGAGAAGAATGGCAGATCAAGTCGATGGAGTATGTTGAAATGGCAAAAATGACTGGGAGAATCAGAAATCAGGAAGACCAAAACTTTATTAAGGAATGGGATAAATTTATAATTTATCTCAAAAACCATTGTAAACAGTTAAAACTGTTAGCAGGACTGGAATAACACTTGTAGTTTGATGGTGAATTTTGGACATAATGGAGATGTAAAAGATTTGGATTATTATAAAAGATGCAGGAGGAAATGACTAACAATAGGACCCACAAAGGGGAGGAGGGAAGTCCAGGAGATTCTTTGGAATCTTGACTGTAAAACTTTGATTTGAAAAGCAAATAAACAAACATATTTACAGTATATCTATATCTATCACAAATAGCCCAGGAGCCCGGAAGTGCAGACACTTGGGGGGGGGGGGAAACACAACCAAACAGTGGAAAGATCATGCAGTTCTGCCCTGTGTCCTCCACAAACCTTCCCAAGCTCAGTCTGGTCTTCAGAAGAGCCTGTTGGGCTAAGGCCACTGGCCCACCCATAGCAGCATCCTGTTCTCACATAGGCCCATGATGGGAAAAATCCACAAGCGGGACCTGAGCACAAGGACACACCCTCCCTTCCTGCAGCCTGCCCATTACACGGCAGGATCTGCAGAGTCACAGCAGGCGGCCCCAGAGGTCCTTAAAAGATGCAGAAGTCAGTTTGGAGCAACACCGCTGCAACCTAAAGGTCTCTTCCTTGTTCAGCTGTGGTGTGGAGCAACCGTGAGCAAATATTCCTGCTCTCTTGTTGTTGCTGTTGCTGTGTTTGATGCAGCTGCTAGCTTGGGGGGGGGGGGGAGTGTGGAGATACACCAGCTGCCTCTCTTGCTCGCCTTGAAAAACAGCTGCTGCTTGTCTCTATGACTATGTATATTCGTTCCTTTACAATCCTATGCCTTATAGCCCACAAGCTTATCCCTCCCCCCCCAAAAAACAGGCTGCTTGGAAACTCAACCCAACTCCTTTCCGTTTCCTCTTGCCCAGCTTGATGAGACTCTCCACATTTTGCAAGCGAGAACTGCTTAAGAATGTAGCAAGAGCCCTTGGGGTGGTTTAAAAGAGGACTGGAGAAATTCATGGGAGGCAGCCGGGCTTCTGAATGCCGGCTGCTGGAAACCGAAGGCGGGGGAAATGTCCTTGTTCTGCTCCCTTGTTTCCCATAGGCATCTGGTTGGCTACTGTAGGAGAGGAGCTGAACTAGATAAGCCTTTGGCCTGATCCAGCAGGCTGCTCCTATGTTCTAATCACCTTTCCCAGCAGCTGCAGAATATTACTCTCTCGGGAGCAACCAGAACCCCATACATGGGAGCAGGTATTCACGGAATTCACTGATGCTTCCTGTTTGATGTCCTAGTAATTCCTGGCAACACATGTGCTGTTTTCACTGCTGGTGCTACTCTTAGTCGATATATCCAGAGATGACAATTTGAAGCAAGCTGTTTTTAAAATTATCTATTGGGAGTATCCCTCCATCAAGTGTACTGATTCAAGAGGGGTGGTTGCTGGGTGAAGAAGTGATCACTGAGCATAAGCCATTGGTGGTTGTTCTTGTGCAGAAGTCACAAAACCTTACAGAAACCTGGTTGCTGATTTGCCTACCAGGCCAAGTTCCAGGTGCTACTGTCAGTATGTTGTTGTTGTTGCTTAGTCGTTTCTGACTCTTCGTGACCCCATGGACCATAGCACGCCAGACACTCCTGTCTTCCACTGCCTCCCGCAGTTTGGTCAAACTCATGTTCGTAGCTTCGAGAACACTGTCCAACCATCTTGTCCTCTGTCGTCACCTTCTCCTAGTGCCCTCCATCTTTCCCAACATCAGGGTCCCCTCCAGGGAGTCTTCTCCTCCCATGAGATGGCCAAAGCACTGTCAGTATATAAAGCTCTTAACAACTTGGGGCCAGTTTACCTATGATATCACCTTACCCTAATTGTGCCCACTTGATCGCTTTGAACAGCAGAACTGGTCCTCTTGCAAGTGCCACATAACACCCGTTCCACATCATAAGAACTCAATCTTTGAGAGTGGCAGAACCTACACTTTGGAACTCCCTGCTTCTTGATATCAGGCAGTTGCCTTCACTGTACTCCTTTTGGTGCCGGATAAAATCATTTCTGTTCAGGCAAGCAGCTTACCCAGATGTCTAGAGGGTTGATGTGAGTCCCAATCTGTTTTTAATTGTTATTTTAATTATTCAAACGTTTTAATTTTTTTGAAATAAATGACTAGAATAAACAAACAAATAACAGAAAGCAAAGCCCAGCCTTTTCCAGATTAAACAGTGTATGTGTTTAAACAGTGTATGTGTTTTGAATTGTGGTGCTGGAGGAGACTCTTGAGAGTCCCATGGACTGCAAGAAGATCAAACCTATCCATTCTTAAGGAAATCAGCCCTGAGTGCTCACTGGAAGGACAGGTCGTGAAGCTGAGGCTCCAATACTTTGGCCACATCATGAGAAGAGAAGACTCCCTGGAAAAGACCCTGATGTTGGGAAAGATTGAGGGCACAAGGAGAAGGGGACGACAGAGGACGAGATGGTTGGACAGTGTTCTCGAAGCTACGAACATGAGTCTGACCAAACTGCGGGAGGCGGTGGAAGACAGGAGTGCCTGGCGTGCTATGGTCCATGGGGTCACGAAGAGTTGGGCACGACTAAACGACTAAACAACAAGTGTAGCTCCAACCCTGGCACTGGTTGGTGCCAAGCTCTACAAATACGTGGCCTCAGCTGTGCTGGCCCCAATGACCACAAAGGCATCGTTTACCTGTGGCGCCATCTGCTGCTGCATTCCTGTCCTCATGCCGATGCCACCTGCAGAGTTCACCGCAAACTGGTTCAGGATAGCCTGCCGATTTTGGTGTATCAACTACAGAGAAGGCAAGAAGGGAGACCTTAGGGTGTGACAGGCTGCCGTTTGGGCACAGCTGCACTTTGGCTAACAACACTCGCTGCAAGAGAGCCTCCAGGAGAGGTTTGGAGAAGCAGGGAAGGATGCCATCTTTTACCTGTTCTTGGAATGGCAGAGCAAAAAAAGCCTGGGGCGGGGAGGGGGAACCTTGCACACAAAAAATGCTCCCAGGAATTGCCACCAGGAGGGTTGTTTGCATGTTAAGAGAAAGTCCAGTGATGAAAGCAGCTGTGCAGATAAGGGAGGGAGAGGTGCAGCTGTGCCTGGACCAAATCTTGCAGGGAGCCTTTGGGAGCTGGACAGAGCGTGTTCCAGTGGTCCCTCCACCTACTTCCCCAAAATGGCCCCAATCTCCTTAAAATGCAGTACAATTGAACCTTGTGCGCATTTAAATAGCACGGTTTCAACCATACGCAATTGAAGGCAGGCTGAGTGAAATTGTGTGAGTTTGACAACAACAACAACAAAAACGACAAACAATAAATGCAAGCAATGTGGAGAACTTGAAATCTCTTTCTGCGCTGTGTCCGCTTGGGGGTTTCCTGGTGGGGAAAGAGCTTTTAAACTTCCTGGCTTGCTTGGGGGGGGGCATGTACGTGAACATGCTGGTTGTGGGATGCTCTGGCAAGACCTTGCGCAAGCACCCCTAGGCTTCTGAAGGAAATAATAATAATAATAATAATAATAATAATAATAATAATAATAATTTATTATTTATATGCCACCCATCTGGCTGGGTTTCCCCAGCCATTCTGGGCAGCTCCCGAAAGAATATTAACAATAATAATAATAATAAAGCGACAAAACATCAAACATTTAAAAACTTCCCCTAAACAGGGCTGCCTTCAGGTGTTTTCTAAAAGTCAGATAGTTGTTTATTTCCTTGACATCTGATGGGTGTTCCACAGGGCGGGTGCCACCACTGAGAAGGCCCTCTGACTGGTTCCCTGTAACCTCACTTCTCGCAGGGAGGGAACTGCCAGAAGGCCCTCGGTGCTGGATCTCAGTGTCCAGGCTGGACGATGGGGGTGGAGACTCTTACTGGGGCATGATCTCCCTCTCTCCCCTTTCCCTTCTAGCTGCAGGGAGGAGTTTGGTTCCATGTGACTTTTGTGTACACCCGGAACCCTTGGAACTGAACCCCCGTGCGAGATGCAACCATGTTGTGATCATTGGTGCCCTCCAGTGACACAGAAGGGGAGCTAGAGGCCTACCAGCCAAGGCCATGGGACTCTGGCAAGCAAAGGGACCAGCCGCACTGCGTGGGAGCTCACCTGCTGCTGCCCCTGGAGCCTCTGCTGCAGCTGCAGTCGCAGCTGGTTGGGGGCTGTCGGAGGCCTGCTGAGCGCCTGCCGCGGCTGCATCCCCATGTTGGTGGGGTAGGCCCCACGCGGCGGCGGGACCTGGACTGGCATCGACCCAAAGGACTGCTTCTGCCGGACCATGCCGGGGAAAGGGCCAGGGAGGTTGGTGGTGGGGGAAGCAGAGGGGTAAGCTTGTGGGTACATGCCCGGCTTCTGATCCATCATGAGAGGCGGCGGTGGCGGCGTGGCTTGCTGGGGCTGGAACCTCTCCGTCAGTGCTTCCAGGCCGCCTCCCTGCTCACAGAGAAGGAAACAAAAGCGTGAGGCCACATTGCGTTTCGACATGGTTCCAAACATGCAGCACCTTCTGCGACTTTAAGGGCTACTTCACTGTTGCCCGGCTGCAAACCCAGGTGAGTCACTGGCAAAGTGGACCTTTGGCCAGGGAGCGGCAGCCTCTCTCAACTCTGCAGGGCAGAAGTGTTCACAAAACTGTTCACCCAGAACACTTTTAGGTGCATGCGCAAAACACCTAGGTGTAATTTTTTATTATTAAAAGTAGTGTACAAAGTGGCTTTCAATTGCTTACGACTAGAAGAAATAACCCACTGACAGGTTTTCCCTGGCAGGAGAGGTTTCGATTTTGGCTGACTTCTGGCACCTGAACCACAAAGGGGGGGGGGGAAATGGCTGCAGCATCCGAATATGGAAAGATTCACTGCAGGGGTGGTGGCTGTGGGTGGGTGGGGGGGACAGTTCAGTGCCCCTTTTCACACATGCTCCTTTTATTGTTGAGGCGAGACCCTCCCCTCTCTCACACCCCCCTCCTACTTCAGCTCTTGGCCACACTTTCTTGGGAATGCGTTCTGAATCTAGTAAAAGCTCCAAAACCCTGAAATGTGTGTTCTGGTGGAGACAGGGAGAGATCTTCTGCTGCGTCCTCAACATTCATTGTTTTCCACTCCTCTTTTAAGGCAGTTTTATGTCAGGACTAAGTCCCTAGCCTTTATTGGTGGGCGCAGCCTCAAACTTTGATGCTGAATGGATATGTTGTATTAAAACCAACCAGAAGCTGATGCACTAAATGAAATTACCAAATAGCACCTGTAGAGTTTCCATCTTTGTAGAATCTTACTTGTGGAATCAGCATCTCAGAGTTTAAGGGCTTATACATACTTAGATGTCCTTCACTCTTTCCAGGCTTGGTCAGCGCTTTAAAGCTCTGTGCCCAAGTGCTTCCTCCTCCTCCCCTTTCTTTTTTTGTTCCAGAGCTTTCCTAGTGCAAACTCGCTCTTTAAAGCTCAGTTGGAGCAAATAGTAATCTGCGAAAAACCCAAATTGTCATTTGTTCTGATTGAGTGCTGAAGAGCAAGTGTGCACTAGGAAAGCTCAGGGCAAAGAACACACCACCACCACCACAACAACAACAATGCACAGAGCTTTTAAGCGTGGACCTCTGCTTGGAAAGAGTGGGGCAAAAGTTAAGTGTGGATATGCCCTAAATCACTGGTACAAAGAAGGGAAGAGTGGATACCTTTAGGAATGCCTCTGTAACAGAGAGACTATGGTGCATAAAGAGAGGCTTTTGAATCCAGCTTTTACAGGGTAAGGGGCTCATGGGCTACTCCTGTTCTTTGCTACTTTTCAAGCAAGCGCTCCACCCGCTGGGCCGCCTTCTCAAGTAGCAAACTGGAGCAGGTCTCGGGGCTCTGACATCTAAGAGGCAGCTTGCTACCTGGACCAGTTTGTCGATGCCAAGCGCTCGGTCCAGCTCTGCCAGCTCGTTCTCGTCTTTGCCGCTCAGGAAGGATACCAGCTGCTCGAGAAGAGCCTTCTCGTCATTTCGCCCCTCCGGGGTGGTGGGAGGGCACAGGAGCTCATCGAGCTGAGAAGTGATGCAATGGCTGTAGGGATGCAAACGAGGAAGGTGAAGGAATCGAAAGGCACTTGGTTATCTACAAGAAAAAACAGTTTACAGTGGTACCTCTACTTACGAATAACTCTACTTACGAATGTTTCTACTTACGAACGGAGCTCCGTCCGCCATCTTGGATGCAGTTTAGATAGGATTTTTTCTACTTACAAATTTTTAGATAGGGTTGCTTCGACTTACGAATTTTTTCTCCCAATGCATTCCTATGGGATTCAACTTACAATTTTTTTCTACTTACAAATGTGCGTTCGGAATACATTAAATTCGTAAGTAGAGGTACCACTGTACTTCACTATGGGCCCATCTGCTAATGCACAAATGATTGTTTGGGGGTCTGCAAGGGAAAACCATCAGTGCGCTCTTGGGTATAAAATTAGTTTGCGGTTTCCAAAAATCTGGGGGCATCCCTGCAAAGACCAATGAACTCCATCCACCAATGTTTGTTTAGTATTCCAATGAACACAACAAAACTAAGGTTGGGCTGGAAGCTCCATCTGCCTGGCTCTGCAGTTGGTATCCGTTAGAAGCCAGCCAAATGTCCCTGGCAGCCCACAAGCAAGGCATGAAGACAATGGGCTTGTCCCCAGCATCACTTAAGCAGAGGGGCACAACCTCTGCAGAGAGAAGCATCTCCTCCTCCACGAATCTTTAAAGTCATTTCGGTTGTTTTGTCCTCTGAGAGGAACCAATGAGGCTGACCTTGTTCCAGTACAGGCTAGTCAGTTAGACTAGAACTGGGAACTTTTCTATCCAAGTTATGTTTCCGACAATAAATGACTTTGCTATTTTCCTTACCTACAAGCATCTCTCTGTGTGTGTGTGTGTGCTTGTGCGTGCGATTGCAACAGGGGAAAGTATGCTCTCTAACCAAGATTCAACTCCTTAATGTTGCCTTACTCTGCATACTAAAATGGTTTCGACAGGTAATTGGAACTCAATACTTGGGACAGGCTGGTCTAGTACTCTAACCACTACACTGTACCGACTGCTTCCTGAGTCCATGTTGTCAGCCCCTGGGCATTGCCCCCTTGCAGTTTACATCCTCAGTTAAGTGCCCAGCTGGTTCCCAGTGTCACCGATAAAAACAACAGCTTCTAAGCAGAGCATGTCCTTAGAAACTGGGGCAGGCTTTGGGGGAAAGAGCTAGCAGGAAACAGAACCCTACCCCTCACTCTCGCTCGTGTGCCCCCACTCCCTCCCTGCAATCTGCAAAGCTATTTCCAATCTCAAAGTTGTGTGAGCATGTAATCATCCTGATGATGGGGCTAACTGAAGTCAAAGGGGTGGCTGGGCCTGGCATCACCAGGGGGAAGGACATCACGCTCACTGGAAAGAGTCAGGAAGCCAGAGGCCCCCTCCCTGCCATGCCAAAACTTCCTGAGGAGCCAGCAAGTCTACACAGTTTGCTCCAGATGAGCACCACATGTAAATCACAGGCTGGGGAGGGGGATATCCAGCCTAACCCCAGGGTTGCCAATGCACATGGTTGATGGCAAGAGAAGCAAGTATTTTATGTGAACCGCCCTGAGACCTTCGGGTATAGGGCGGTATAGAAATAATAATAATAATAATTGGAGAGCTAATGGGTTTCCCCCATCAAGGCAATGGAAGCTATTGAAGTTAAAGAAACCACCCAAACAGTAAGGAAATTAAACACTGCACTTTACAAAAGAAAGGGACGTTAACTATGGAGAAAGCAGTTTCATTCCCCCCACCCCACCTACTCACATTTCCTCGCCTCGGTTAACAATCCCTCATAATGCAAAATAACCAGCTTGCTCCCTCCCCTAAGACAAAGTCTAGGGGGAAAATATAGAGGGAAAACCCCACACAAGACTTCCTATGGCTGCTGCAGCTGGTCCTCAGATCGCCCTGCTGTGGGTGCTCCTTGCAGGAGATCTTCAGAGAAGAAGGAAGGGAGCAGTTGTTGTCGTCCCCCCGCCCCACTCCCGCTCGGCATAGATCTTGCAGCAAGCCCCAATCACAGCCCCCTGGGGAAAGCTTGCCTAAGAACAAAGGGGATTGTAATGAACTCTGAGTATTGAGCTCCATCTTAGCTTCAAGGCGGCTTGCCAAGAGCAAAACTGGGGCGCCAGGCCAGGAAGCTGAAATTGGACCCTCTCCCACTCAAGAGAGCTAATGGGCTGGGGCTCCCTCCTGGTTGCCCCCCCCCCCCCGAGCTCCTCTCTGCTCCAAAACAGTTTTATGTTCCTTGTTAAGGGGACGGGAGAGAGGATGGCTGGCGGGAAGGGGGAGAGGGAGGTTTCTGTCCTGAAAATCCTGCCTTCCCAAGACAGCATGCAGTTTGCTCCCCGCTCCAATCCCCCTTTCCCAATGCAGTGAGAAAAATGATTGTTTCCATATCCAAGGGCAAGTATTGTGTCAGAGGCGTGTGTGGCATGGGCAGTAGCTGCAAGCTGGGAAGGCAGTATGGTGTGCTGTCTCTCAATTCAAGTAGAATGTTAATTTACAGAAGCAATAGCTTTGGGGCTAAGAAATGCTCTGGCTTAGCCGTTTTGTCCATGCTTGTGCTGGTGGTTTATCTCCCCCAGGCAAACTGTAAACAGGAAGTCAAGATGACCAGATCGAGATTATATATCCTAGCTTGTGGGGGGAGGGGAGAGGCAGACCACCAGACCAGGTCTGGACGCAGAGGCACTAAGGGTTTGCTCACATTTCCGCTTGCCCTGTGCCTAAAAAAGCAAGAATTTGAGTGGTTTCCTTCTTGCCCTGTGTCCTTTCCCAGGGAAAACCCGTCTTCAGGGCTAAATCAGAGCAAACATCTATCTGGAGAAAACCTGAATTGCCATTTGCTTCAACTGAGCGCTAAAAAGTGCTTTCCCCCAGGGGTAAGTGTGAGGAAGCCTTCAGCCAGACCAGGGCTGAGCTCCAATTAGCACTGCAGCAGCAAGACTGTGGAATCAGCACAAGTCTTCCTCCCAGTTTCTGGCCCAGATCTGAACTGAATCTGTTTTTATATTTATAGCGTGTATATATATATATAATCATGTTCATAATATGCAATTGTTTCTAGCTGCTTTTATATATGATAATGTTTTATGTATGCCATTATATTGTAAATTGCTTCAAGATGCCTTGTGAGAAGCGATTAACAGATGAAAGGAAATGAAAAACTCCTACGGATATTGCACATGGATATTTGCCCCCAAAGCTGGTCTCAGGATGGCCAGCTGCATATTGCCATCTCCAAATGGGCAAGAGCTCTCTTTGGCCGCTTTCAAACAGCACCACCGCTTTCAAACAGCAAGCAACGGCAGGGTGGGGGTGCGGAAGCCCCTATACTTACTCATCCGGTTTGCTTATAGGTCCCCGATTAATGGAGGTCATGAGGTTGTCTGCCCATGAGATCTGCTCCCCGATTGTTGGTTGACCGAACTGATGATCTGTGACTCCCAGTTCCAGCTCAGGCAATCCTGGGGGGAGGAAGGAAGGAGAGAAGAGAAGAGAAGAGAAGTTACATGGCAGGATCCCACCCTGACATGGTCGGAAACTTCGGCTGGTGCAGAATCCAACGGCCAGGTTGCTCACCGGAGCAAGACGGTCTGAGCATATTCCACCAATCCTGATCCGACTGCACTGGCTACCGATTAGTTTCTGGGCCCAATTCAAAGTGCTGTTTTTGATTCATAAAGCCTTAAATGGCTCAGCACCACCATACCTCAAGGACCGCCTCTTCCCATATGAACCTACCCGGACCCTGAGATCATCATCTGAGGCCATCCTTCGTGTGCCTCCTCCGTGAGAGGTCCGGAGGCTGGCAACAAAAGAGCGGGGCCTTCTCTGCGGTGGCTCCCCGTCTGTGGAATGCTCTCCCCAGGGAAGTGCGCCTAGCATCCTCACTATACACATTTAGGTGCCAGGGAAAACCTTCCTTTTTAACCTGACTTGATCTACATCCTATACTCTTTTTAAAATGCTGGCTCTTTTTTTGGGGTGGGGGGGTGGGGTGGGTGGTTATTGGGTTGTTGGTTTTGTTTAGATTTTATGTATTTGGTATTTTATGTGAACCGCCCTGAGACCTTCGGGTATAGGGCGGTATAGAAATAATAATAATAATAATAATAATAATAATAATAATAATAATAATAATGCGGTGAGACTAAAAGAGAGGGTGGGAGGACATCAAGGATGGCGGTGGCCGAGGCTAATTAGAAAGGAGTTTAGCACATCTAGGTGTCCAGGTCAAGGCGAGTGGCAACACAGCGGGAAATGTTCTGCTCAGCCAGCAGAGCTGCATTGAGAATTGCAGAACAAGCTGGGAGTCAGAAGGCATGCTCTCCTAAACTCCAGGAGCTCCACTGTCACAAGGCCAGGTGCTGCCAAAGCCCAGCGGGGCACAGGAGGGCAAGGAGGGACCTGCTGGCTCACGATATGCCAGTCTTAAGCTTCTCTTGGTATGCCCATAAAGGCTGCATGGCTGGAGGGAGCTCCCTGCAGCTACAGGTTGTCGTTATTATTATTATCATTATTATCATTTATTAATTAAATTTGTACACCGCCCTTCATCTCAGCATAAAAAAATGCAAGATAAAACACACAAAATACATAATAAAAGCAAGAGCAAAAACAAATAGGTTTTGAACTAAATGTTCCTGCAGTAGAAGACCCAGCCAAAATGCTTCCTTAAGCCTTCCAAGTAATGGAAAAAGGTTGCTGGGGAGTGAAATGACAAAACCAGGAAAGTGTAAGTGTGTGTGTGTGTGAGAGAGAGAGAGTAGTTGAGATAGACATCAGTGCACCAGGAGGTGTGTTGACAGTGAAAAATCAGAAATCTGTGAACGAGACTTTTATTCCTTTTTAAAGGGCCTCATTTTAAACTAAAGTGGGTTTTTTTAACACACACACACACACACACACACACACACACACACACACACACACACACACAGGTTTAAGGAATAATATTTCCAAGACTTAACTGGGGCTAATGAGGCTGCCAATGTAAAAGTTTTATTGTTGAATTCAATCTGTGTTCTTCAGCCACACGCCCGGTGTAAGAAGTTGAAAAGGCAGTGCAGGGTGAAATCTAAATGAGCGCAGGCATGTTCATCCAGCTGGCTCTGCCTGCCCAGGATGGGAGAGACAAAGCCGTATTAAAGGTTTCCTGCAGACTGCCAATTAGCTGGCCCGGTCTTTTAGCCGATGCATTAAGGGATCCTTTCAAGGGCCTTTAAAGATCCACAAGAGACATCGTTTCAAATCCCCGTAAGGGAGGATGAGCCAATCAGAAGCTATGTTGCAAACGCTCAAAAACTTCTCTTCTTAATTATGGGCCAAAGTGATGGGGAAACTGCGTTTATTATGTGTGAGATAAGAGAGAAGAGGCGGTGTGTGTGTGTGCTGCTGAAGGCACTGAAAGAAGAAGAAGAGGAGGAGGAGGACGACGACGACGACGACTTTGGATTTGATATCCCGCTTTATCACTACCTGAAGGAGTCTCAAAGCGGCTAACATTCTCCTTTCCCTTCCTCTCCCACAACAAACACTCTGTGAGGTGAGTGAGGCTGAGAGACTTCAGAGAAGTGTGACTAGCCCAAGGTCACCCAGCAGCTGCATGAGGAGGAGTGGAGACGCGAACCCAGTTCACCAAATTACAAGTCCACTGCTCTTAACCGCACTGGCTCTCTACATTGTAGAAAGGTTTAAATTGGTTGCCCAAAGCAGAAAATCTAAACTACTAGCATTTCCTCCAACATTTCTACGATGAAAATAGGGACGTCCTATTCCATAATAAAAATAAAATAATTATTATTGTACCCCGCCCATCTGACTGGATTGCCCCAGCCACTCTGTATATAAACCAACGTATATAAAACATAATAAAACATTAAACATTTCAAAACTGCTTTCAGATGTCTTCTAAAGGATGGAAAGTTACTTATCTCCTTGGCTTCCCTAGTTCCCGAGGGGGGGGGGTAGCGCTTTCACCTCCATGGGGGCAAAGGAGAAGCAGTGGGGCATTGGAGATGTAAATAAACGGCTATCAGAGTTTGAAAAGCTAGCTGATCAATTTTGCTGACTTAATTAAACTAAATAGTTTTAACTGGATTTTGAAGAAATGTGCAATTAATTGTTGCTGAAGTTTATTGTGCTATTATCTTCCTTTGGGGGTCACAGAAACTGTTATTCTGAATAATGCTTTTAATAGGGTAGGGTACGGGGAAATTGGGGGTAATTTTATGGAACCGAGGGGGCGGGGCCCTGAAAACGTTTGGGGACCCCTGATCTAGAGCTTCGCCCTGGTTTTGAACATCTGCTTAGCTGGCCGAGCCCTGGCCATCGTTCTCCTCCCGTGGACGGGCAACACTGCTGATAATGTGAAACCCGCAAAGTGTGCGCCGCAGCCATGGGTTGGAGAGCAAAGTCAACCAGAGAGAGCAGGTTTTGTTCTTGTGCTGGCTATGCAGCAGAGATGAAGTGTTCGCAAGGGTTGCCTGGCAACAGGAAAATAAAAGGGAGCACTGGCAACAGCAGCGGCGCTGCCAATTTACAGCTGAGCAAGGATATGCGCCACGTGGGGGGAAAGTGGCTCAGGTGCACACTCCACCCACAGGGTGTCGCCCGCCCAGCTGCCCCTGGGAAGTGCAACTGGAAAGCAAACCTGGAGATGGTGATCTAAGCTGTGCATCTTGCATTTCCAGAGGCCAAAGCAAACATCCTTCCCGAACATGCTAGCAAGCACAATCGCATGGCGCCATTCCTTTCTATGCTCCGAGAACGAGTTATTCGCTGCTCGTGAAAGACAAGGCGTATACCCACCCCCAGTACCAACACTGTTTGCTCTCTGTGTGTGTTTTAAAAACACTCACTCCAGGAGACCAAAACTTGCTTGTGAGCATCCTGCATCACCTAACTGACCGCAGTTGGAGACAGAACGCGGTGCTAGGTAGCCGTTTTGTCTGAGACAGCATAGCTGTTTCCTAACATTCTGTCTTCTGAGGAAGCACAGATCTCCCATTCTTGCCATTCGTTAAAAAAAACACCCAACAAGCAAATAAACCTTCATCCTTTTATGAGCAGTCATCTTGAGAGGTGGATAAAAATATTTCAATTTTTTTATCTGATTTTTTTAAAAAATATTAACACTAAAGCTTTTTTTTTAACATTAGCCCTGCCATGCCCGGATAACCTCTAACTCGGTTAATATCTAAACAGAATATGTGCCTCTGCCACATACACCGAGTTTAGAAGAAGCTTTCCTTTGTAAATCAAAAACCAATTTGAGCAGTTGATCAGACATGAATATTTACGCTCTAGAGGCCAAATGCAGGCAATTTCATTTTCGTCGGATGAAAACAACCTGCTCTAGTCTGCCCTGCTTAGTCTATCTCTCAGATCTCGCTTGGATCTCTCAGTCGTGAGACAAAGATAGGGGTGGGGCTGAGCTAAGTGAATCTCAAAGGACAGGCTGCTTGCAAAGGCTGCTTGGGTGTGGGGGCCATGGAGTGCTTGAATATTCCCTCCGGCTCATACTGCATCATAGGTTTTGTAGTGTTTAAAAATACCAAAAACCTCTTTCATCTGTCTGATGGTTGTGGGATCAGCTTGGCAGCGGAAGAAATGGTCAGAAAGTCTGCATTCAACCTCAGTTCTGCTATCTGTGGATTTTGGCAGCAGCAATACAGGAGCGCATCAGAAAAGGCCCCTTGTTGCGTAATTCTCCAAACAGGAGTGCCAATATCCCAGATGTGGTGACACTGACAAAATGAGGGGCTTTGGGATTTAATGGGCAGGAACTGCTAAGGCTGGGGATAATTCCTAAAGATTTCCATACACGTTTATAATGCCACAGGGCTGAGCTCCCTGTCCTGCTAACTGGGACAATGATAGGAACTGACTTTTCTGGGTTCTGTAGCGAAGCTGCTTCCCCGCACTGACTTTCAACACAGCTCTCCTGTGCCTTGCTTCAGGGTGAAAGATGGAGCTGGCAGGCTGGGGGTGCAGTTGCTTAACATGTCAGAACTAATGCTGGGCCGACTAGGCTGCCTATTTCCCTAGCAGGTTAAGCATGACTTTTAAAGAGACATTTATTTGCTCGGGCCCTTTGGAGGGAGTTGAGTCTGTTCGTTTAATTCATCTCAGTTTCAAATTCCTATGAGGTTTTAACGTTTCTTGATTTTTTAAAACTGCATGGTTTTACATCATGTGGGTATACCAACCTGTGATCTTCAGATCTTTAGGCACCAGGCGAAAACGTCCCTCTTCAACCAGGCCTTGGGCTGGTTAACATCCTATACCCTTTTAAAGGGGTGCTGTGGGAAGGTTTTTGTTCTGTTTTTATTCTCTATTTCCCTTTTTCTATAATGCATTTTCATGTTGTGAACTGCCCTGATGAGGGCGGCATGCAAATTTAATAAACAAATAAGGGTACTTTAGCAATTGACTGATGAGGATGATAACTCACAACAAATGGGAATGGGGTGGTCGAGAGACAAGACTACAGCATGGTGAAAATCCCTGCACAGTTGTGAGTTTCAGTGGCTCATCGTTTCTAAGGCTGACTACCTCAAAGGGTCATTGGGAGAAGGACTGTACAGTTTAAAAACAGCTTAGTTTATGAACAACTTGGATTAAGAACGCTGCAAACCCGGAAGCAGGCGTTTTGGTTTGTGAACTTTGCCTTGGAAGCGGAACTGTTGAGTGTCTTTCATTTGTAAATTGAGCCCCCGGCTGCTATGGGAAAGCATGCCTTGGTTTAAGAACACCTTGGATTAAGAACAGACTTCCGGAACGGATTCAGTTTGTAAACCAAGGTACCACTGTATATTTTGTCTATTGAAAAATGCCATGGATCCTTCCCTGAGGTGCCACAGATGCACCTACCTGTGTCAGGCTGGAAGGGGCTTGGTCCAGGTACTGCCCCCCTGCCTTGCTCGGAAGGCAAACCAGGGTGAGGGCTGCTGCCGTTGGTTGTGGGGAAAGGCGCCGTCCTGAGCTGAACCGGCTCCAGGGGGTCGCAGAATTCGAAGGGGGACCGGCCGGCCTGCATGCCCTGCCCACCGTTGACAGCTGGAACACAGAAGTAAAACATCAGAGATGGTGGCTGTGGGCCCAGGAGTAACTAACAGGGATGTGAGATGAGGATCAAGCTGGCACCTGGGTTGCAGAAACCTAAATGGGCTCATTCGGGACAGTACGGTTGCTCACCCTCCAGGAACCTCACTACCAAGAATGGCCATGCTAACGCGATGTGTTCAAATCAACAGTGAACCAATGGCAAGGGATATCCATGCCATATACAGCAGTGTTTTACTTCTCTTGTGATCTGTTTTCTTTTCTTAGTCACTTCTCTCGTCTCTCTGTGGCCCCCTAGTCTTGTGCTGTGGCCCCCCATTTATGTGATTTTCACCTGCGGCCCCCTGGAATATTCCCGGGGGGGGGGAGGGAACTATATTCCCCCCACCCCCTTTGAGAAACACTGCTGTAGAGTCTCCACCATGTGCTGGAGTTCTTGCACAGTCCACCAGAGGGCTCTCCTGTCCCCTCTTCTCAGAAACTACTCATCCAAATTAAATTGGCTTACTTTCTTCTTTTTTTGGACCGCTTGCTCTTGTCAGTTACTCTTTTCATGCAACTGCCACTAAAACACTCAAGTTGGTTTCAACCACAAGTCCACAAGCTGAAAATTCTGACTGCAAACTTTCACATTTTTTACTTCCCAACTCTATTTCTTCTTGTTTACCTTCCCAATAACAATTTATTTTGTTGAGAGCTTCAGAAAAGGGACGCTAAGCATTTAAACAGACAAAGCTTAATTTTTTGCCAGATTTCCTGGAAATTTAACAAAACCACAAAGGATTTTTTTAAAAGAAACCTCAAATTTGAAAATTTCCAGAAATCAAAAAGTTTTTATTCAGATTTTTTTAAAAAATGTTGCCAACTTGAAAAGTGTTTTGGGTTTAATGGAATCCTACTTGGTTGCCTTAAACAGATCAGGCCATATAGATATACTCCAATATCAACTTCCTAATTTTTTTTATTTTTATTTTTGCTGTATACATTTCAGGGTCCACTCCAAACCATCCCAAAAGATCATTTTGTCTTCTGGGCCATCTCCAAGGCATGTGTAAGCTTTTGTATCACACAATGCCCTTTGCCAGGAAGAGCAGTTCTGTGTTAACTCAAAAGTTTGCACACTCCCAGCCATGAAAGCCCATTCCAATAATACAAGAATAAAAAGGAAAGTGATCACTGGTCAATGGAACTGACGGTCAACTAAAAAACTTTTCTGCATCACTGAATCTCCAGCAGCACAAGGAGCCCAGTCAAGTCAAAACATGCCAATGACTTATGAATGGCCTTATAGTTGGCTTTTCTGCAGGCATTCAGATCCTTGGAATAAGGATTTTAGCATGCAAGGAACAAGCCTGGGTGGAAAGCAGTTGCCTGACGTTTGCTCCAGGAATTTATCAGAAAAGAAGAAGAAGAAAAAGAAGAAGAGGAGGAGGAGTTTGGATTTGATACCCCACTTTATTACTACCCTAAGGCAGGGCCGGCTCTCGGGGTAGGCTGGGTGGCGCGGGGTGTGTGCTGTGCTGCGCCCACCAGGGCGGGGACGCCGGAGCAATCTCCGCACCACGGTGCCCAGGCGCCCAACATGCTTGAGACGGCCCTGCCTAAGGAGTCTCAAAGCAGCTAACATTCTCCTTCCCTTCCTCCCCCGCAACAAACACTCTGTGAGGTGAGTGAGGCTGAGAGACTTCAGAGAAGTGTGACTAGCCCAAGGTCACCCAGCAGCTGCATGTGGAGGAGTGGAGACGTGAACCCGGTTCCCCAGATTACGAGTCCACCGCTCTTAACCACTATACCACACTGGCTGTGAGGGGATGCAAGAAGCAGTGCAGCTTGGGAACTGAGAGCACTCTTTCAGACCTCCTGACTATGGGAAGGCAAAGCTCCCTCCTTTGATGCGTCTCGTAGCTGTCACTCACAAACATCACCAGGGCTCAAGAATTTCCTCTCTTGACCTGAGGTGGGCTGTTCTCATCCGGTGGCTGTTGACCCTCTGTTTTAGGCGATGTTCAACAATGGTAAGATCAAGCAAATGAATGCTTCTTCCCTGTGAGTGAGCCCTTTTATTTTGGTTTAGAGCCAACATGGTGACTTCCAGATAATTTGGGGATGCAACCCCACCATCCCTCACCCCTGGCTATGCTGGCTGGGGCTGAAGGAGCGTCTCCACCCCCACTGTTCTGCTTAATACTGGTGTGTGTGTGTGTGTGTGTGTGTGTGTGTGTGTGTGTGTGTGTACATACATATATATTCATATTCGGTTGGGAGCTGCCCAGAGTGGCTGGGGAAACCCAGCCAGATGGGCGGGGTATAAATAATAAATTATTTCAATTATTATTCGGAAAGGAGAATTCCCACTGCCTCTTTCTCCTCAACCAACACCTGGCATTCAGCACGACAACGCAATGGTACCAGGTTCCAGTCCATCAGACACATTGTGAATAGCATGGATTAAGAGCATGTGCGAGAAAGTTAGAGCAGGTCCAGCCCTGGGAGTTATAGAAAGGGAGAAAGAATTCACAAAAGTACGTACAGCTCATCCCCGTGGGAGTTCTTGCGGCGGTGCCAGGCTGGAGGGAGGGGGTCAGGATCTCTGACTTGATGGCAATGCCGCCACTTTCGGCCACCTCCGATCCACACAGTCCTGGCGGCAGCTGGGCTTTCTCCAGCGACGGCAGAATCTGGTCAAGGTCCGATGCAAACTGAAGGAAGGAAACAAGGCCACAGGTCAGCCATGGAACCTCTGAGGGCAGCCACGGGTGGAACAAGAAATCAACCACAACCCTTTTGCTCTGAGCTTGATGGCGCAAATTTGCAAAAGCCCTGAACAACTTGGGTCCCATTCCTTATGCTCCATCCTGATAAGAGCACTTCTGGGGGGTTCCCCACACCTCCCCACAAGTTCAGTTGGCCTTCCACCAGAGACTGAGCCTTTAGCCCTGTCCTGTGGAACTCCCTGCCAGTAGAGGTTTGGCAGGAATAATCGCAGCTGGCTTTCAGTCATATTCGGGAAAACTGTGTAATTCAGACAGGCCTGTGAAATGTTCATTTTTTTAAAAAATAAAATCTATATTGATGTTTTTATGCTAAATACTATGCTAATTCAGATAGCTTCCTGGCTATGTTTCTGTATAAAGCTTCCAGAATGGCAAACAACCAGTAATAAAATTATAATAATGCAGCATAAACTTAAGACCATTGCGTCCATTTAGCTCACGGTTGTCTACAAGGATCAACATTGGCTCTCCGGGATTTCAGAGCAGGAGTCTCTCCCAGTCCTATAAGGAGATGCTGAGGATTGAACCTGGGACCTTCTACATGCCAAGCAGGTGCTTTACCAATGAGCTAAAATCCTTCCTCTTTCTTCTCTGCAAGTACAGTGGAACCTTCGTTTATGAACAATTTGGATTAAGAACGCTGCAAACCCGGAAGTAGGTGTTTTGGTTTGTGAACTTTGCCTTGGAAGCAGAACATGTTTCACTTCCTGTTGAGTGTCTTCCATTTGTCAATTGAGTCCCCCGCTGCTATGGGAAAGCACGCCTTGGTTTAAGAACGCTTTGGTTTAAGAATGGACTTCCGGAACGGATTAAGTTCGTAAACCAAGGTACCACTGTATTACTTTTATTTCAAACAATGCTAAATTAAAAAACAAGCAAAGTTCTGCATTGGAGGTCAGAAGCTGTTGTACATTCCACATGGAACACATACTGCAGAAACCCAGCAGTAATTTGACGTTTGGCTGGATGGCAACATACAGCCTCCAACCAGAAAAAAATAAATAAATTGTTTCCTTAAAGGTGCTAAGTGGAGGGGAGGGGGAAATGCTGTATGGAAGAAGCTGGGCCTGCAGTTACAGCAACCACGGGGTTCAGTTTCACCAGACTCTCTACTCCAGCAGTTCCCTGGACTGTTCCAGGCACACACCGTGCCTGGACAAATCAGATAAGTCCGCCGCCATAATGTAACGGAAGAAAAGGGGTGGGTATGCATTACGTTCAGTTTGATCCAGAGAGTGATAGCACATCACGGGCTCAAAAAAAAGTGAACATCCAGAAACATTCCGAGAGTGAAAACATTGGCAAGGTGAGGTGGGCTTTCTTTGAGCAGAAACTGTTCCAGTTTGGAAACAAGACATTTCAACTCTCACACCCACAGAGCAAGATGTTTGAAATGCTGAATCAGTCTCTCTCTCTCTCTCTCTCTCTCTCTCTCTCTCTCTCTCTCTCTCTCTCTCTCACACACACACACACACACACACACACACACACACACACTCACATGCATGGGGAACATTTTCATAACTAGGAGCCTGGAGAGAGAGAGAGAGAGAGAGAGAGAGAGAGAGAGAGAGAGAGAGAGAGAGAGAGAGAGAGAGAGAGCAGCCCTATCTACCAGCTGGGAGTTCTGCATCCACTGTGCTCAGGGAAACGCAGGCACACATTTCTGGCTATTTGTATTCCGAAAAAATGTGAGATTGCTGGCTCGCCTTTCTGTACCTGGGCATTTCCTCTGAGGCCAACAGGGCCTAACTAGACCATAACATGATGGCCCACATGGAGGTTGCTGCAGGGCATCATCTCAAGAGATTCCCTCCTGCAGGAGAGAGAGATAGCAAATGCCTCGTCCACTTGCCACCCCGGCATTAAGAACTATTAAAAGTTACTTGCATTAAAAGCTACTTGTAATTAAAAGCTATTTTGAAAACCTGAACATCTTTTTGGTGGACTAGATTATTTTTTTTTAAAAAAATTGCTTACTCTGTTGGCTTAGCTACTTCCTTTTTTAAAAAAAATTTTTTAGATTAAATTTCCAAAAATAAAGAAAAAGGAGAAAAAAACAAGACAAAAAAAATGGGTGAAAGATCTTTGCCACAGCCGCTTTGTCTGCTAAGGGTGGGCCCTCGGATGGGTATTGATGCAGGGCAGCTATGTCTCATTGGCTCAGATCCAAGGTTCGTTCCCCACCCCCCACCCCTCTCAGATCAAAATTTCTCCACAGTTATTTGTAAGAAAAACGGCAAAAGACAGCCTTGTCTGCTTAGATTCATTCCATCCCTCCCTCCTCCCTGTCTCTTCACTGAGACATTTTAGCAAATCTCCTCCTCAAAGGAATAAGCTCTGGAAATGTACTTGAAGGTGGGAATGTGATCTAAGGAGACAATTAGAGGGGAAATGATATAATGAGGAACCAAGCCCATCACGGTGCCTTAAGAAATAAGAGTTTACTTGCATCATTTTGCTCAACAAGTGTAAAACAAAGCACTCCCCAGCCCTGGCTATTGCATGCTATACTACTGCAATCCCACCCCCAGCTAGAGTAGCCACAAGCTGAGGCTGATGCAGCTCAAAACTTCTGGAGGGCACCAGGCTGGCGAAGTTTGCAATAATGACTTGGGCGATTTGTATGCTGCTGTCATCGTGATGGATTGATGGAATGAATGGATCTTTACAGTGGTGCCTCGCTTAACGAATGCCCTGCAACGAAATTTCCGCTTAACGAAAGGTTTTTTCTAGCGGAGGTTGCCTCGCTAGACGAATTCGTTTTACGAAAAATTCGTCTAGCGAATCGCGGTTTCCCATAGGAATGCATTGAAATTCAATTAATGCGTTCCTATGGGCAAAAAAAATATATTCAATGCATTCCTATGGGACTCGCTAGACGAATTTTTCGTTATAAGAAAAGACCCGTGGAACGAATTAAATTCGTCTAGCGAGGCACCACTGTATTTGCGTCAGCCATTGGCCACAGCAATAAAACAACAATACGATATACTGTACAAAGAATAGAAATAAAAAGCCAGTTATATAAAATTCTTTTAAGGGTTTTGAATCAATAGTCAAAACTAGACCTTATTCTGATTGCCCCAGCTAAAAACCTTGCAACTTTTGCTGTCACCTGCTCATCTTGATCTGCCAGGAGAAAGGACACTGTGGCAGTGGCTGGGCAACTCGGAATGGACATTTGGAGGAGCTGGTTTACTTAGAAGTGCCACAGAAGCGCCTCTCTAAACAGGGATGTAGCTGCCATTTAGGCCACAGCCAGACTGGCATTAGGGATCCTGACTGACCATAAAGCACACCTCTCAAATGCGGCCTGCGGTTCTGCCCTCTGCATCTCAGAAGCAATAAAGAGCAAAGGTCCAGGAGGGGAAAAAAAGCAAAGTCTTACAGAGTCATGGAAATCAGTGCAAAGGCCACCGAGTTTAAGCCTCTGTAATGGCAGGATTCCCCTTCATGGATCAATGCCTTGTCGTGGCGAAGGGGCTTGAATAACTCAGAGAAGCTATGAGCTATGCCATGCAGGGCCACCCAAGATGGACAGGTCATAGTGGAGAGTTTTGACTAAACGTGATCCACCTGGAGAAGGAACTGGCAAGCCACTCCAGTATCCCTGCCAAGAAAACTCCATGGACAAAGACAACAGGCATATAAAAGTTATGACGCTGGAAGATGAGCCCCTCAGGTCGGAAGGCGTCCAACATGCTACTGAGGAAGAGCAGAGGACAAGTACAAGTAGATTCAGAGCTGATGAAGCGGCTGGGCCAAAGCCGAAAGGACGCTCAGTTGCGGATATGCCTGGAAGCGAAAGGAAAGTCCGATGCTGTAAAGAAAAATATTGCATAGGAACCTGGAATGTAAGAACCATGAGTGGAGGTAAGCTGGATGTGGTCAAAAATGAGATGACAAGAATAAATATCGACATCCTGGGCATCAGTGAACTAAAATGGAAGGGAATGGGCGAATTCAGTTCGGATGACTATCATATCTACTACTGTGGGCAAGAATCCTGTAGCAGAAATGGAGTGGCCCTCATAGTCAACAAAAGAGTGGCAAAAGCTGTAATGGGATGCAATCTCAAAAATGACAGAATGATCTCGATACGAATCCAAGGCAGACCTTTTAACATCACAGTAATCCAAGTTTATGCACCAACTACCGGTGCTGAAGAAAGTGAAATTGACCAATTCTATGAAGACCTACAACACCTTCTAGAAATGACACCAAAGAAGGATGTTCTTCTCATTACAGGGGACTGGAATGCTAAAGTAGGGAATCAAGAGATAAAAGGAACAACTGGCAAGTTTGGCCTTGGAGTTCAAAATGAAGCAGGGCAAAGGCTAATAGAGTTCTGTCAAGAGAACAAGCTGGTCATCACAAACACTCTATTCCAACAACACAAGAGACGACTCTACACATGGATATCACCAAATGGACAGCATCGAAATCAGATTGATTATATTCTCTGCAGCCAAAGATGGAGAAGCTCTATACAGTCAGCAAAAACAAGACCTGGAGCTGACTGTAACTCAGATCATCAGCTTCTTATAGCAAAATTCCAGCTTAAACTGAAAAAAGTAGGAAAAACCACTGGGCCAGTAAGATACAATCTGAATCAAATCCCTTATGAATACACAGTGGAAGTGAGGAACAGGTTTAAGGATTTAGATTTGGTGGACAGAGTGCCTGAAGAACTATGGATGGAGGCTCGTAACATTATACAGGAGGCAGCAATGAAAACCATCCCAAGGAAAAGGAAATGCAAGAAAGCAAAATGGCTGTCCAACGAGGCCTTACAAATAGCGGAGGAGAGGAGGCAAGCAAAATGCAAGGGAGATAGGGAAAGATACAGGAAACTGAATGCAGATTTCCAAAAAACAGCAAGGAGAGACAAGAGGGTCTTCTTAAATGAGCAATGCAAAGAAATAGAGGAAAACAATAGAATGGGGAAAACCAGAGATCTGTTCAAGAAAATTGGAGATATGAAAGGAACATTTCGTACAAAGATTACCATAATCAAGGACAAAAGTGGTAAGGACCTAACAGAAGCAGAAGACATCAAGAAGAGGTGGCAAGAATACACAGAGGAATTATACCAGAAAGATATGGAGGTCCCGTACACCTCAGGTAGTGTGGTTGCTGACCTTGAGCCAGACATCTTGGAGAGTGAAGTCAAATGGGCCTTAGAAAGCATTGCTAATAACAAGGCCAGTGGAAGTGATGATATTCCAGCTGAACTGTTTAAAATTTTAAAAGATGATGCTGTTAAGGTGCTACACCCAATATGCCAGCAAGTTTGGAAAACTCAGCAATGGCCAGAGGATTGGAGAAGATCAGTCTACATCCCAATTCCAAAGAAGGGCAGTGCCAAAGAATGCTGCAACTACCGCACAATTGCGCTCATTTCACACGCTAGCAAGGTTATGCTTAAAATTCTACAAGGCAGGCTTAGGCAGTATGTGGACCGAGAACTCCCAGAAGTGCAAGCTGGATTTCGAAAGGGCAGAGGAACCAGAGACCAAATAGCAAACATGCGCTGGATTATGGAGAAAGCTAGAGAGTTCCAGAAAAACGTCTACTTCTGCTTCATTGACTATGCAAAAGCCTTTGACTGTGTCGACCACAGCAAACTATGGCAAGTTCTTAAAGAAATGGGAGTGCCTGATCACCTCATCTGTCCCCTGAGAAATCTCTATGTGGGACAAGAAGCTACAGTTAGAACTGGATATGGAACAACTGATTGGTTCAAAATTGGGAAAGGGAGTACGACAAGGTTGTATATTGTCTCCCTGCTTATTTACTTATATGCAGAATTCATCATGCGAAAGGCTGGACTAGATGAATCCCAAGCCGGAATTAAGATTGCTGGAAGAATATCAACAACCTCAGATATGCAGATGACACAACCTTGATGGCAGAAAGCGAGGAGGAATTAAAGAACCTTTTAATGAGGGTGAAAGAGGAGAGCGCAAAATATGGTCTGAAGCTCAACATCAAAAAAACCAAGATCATGGCCACTGGTCCCATCACCTCCTGGCAAATAGAAGGGGAAGAAATGGAGGCAGTGAAGAGATTTTACTTTCTTGGGCTCCTTGATCACTGCAGATGGTGACAGCAGTCACGAAATTAAAAGACGCCTGCTTCTTGGGAGAAAAGCAATGACAAACCTAGACAGCATCTTAAAAAGCAGAGACATCACCTTGCCGACAAAGGTCCGTATAGTTAAAGCTATGGTTTTCCCAGTAGTGATGTATGGAAGTGAGAGTTGGACCATAAAGAAGGCTGATCGCCGAAGAATTGATGCTTTTGAATTGTGGTGCTGGAGGAGACTCTTGAGAGTCCCATGGACTGCAAGAAGATCAAACCTATCCATTCTTAAGGAAATCAGCCCTGAGTGCTCCCTGGAAGGACGGATCGTGAAGCTGAGGCTCCAATACTTTGGCCACCTCATGAGAAGAGAAGAATCCTTGGAAAAGACCCTGATGTTGGGAAAGATTGAGGGCACTAGGAGAAGGGGACGACAGAGGACAAGATGGTTGGACAGTGTTCTCGAAGCTACGAACATGAGTTTGACCAAACTGCGGGAGGCAGTGCAAGACAGGAGTGCCTGGCGTGCTATGGTCCATGGGGTCACGAAGAGTCGGACACGACTAAACGACTAAACAACAACAACAACAATGGCAGGATTATTACCAATAAAATTACTAATTACTAATACTATAATTTTATTGTTATTATTGTTCTTTTTCTTAACTGTGTATGTTTTTATTCTATGTTATATTTCGGATGTGGACATACGGATTTGGAAATAAGATTGTCATGATTGTTTTTATTTGTTGTTTATAATCTGAAAATTTAATAAAAAATATTTATAAAAAAAAACAACAACAATGGCAGGATTAGAAAGGCTAAAAGAAAGCAACAGGGAAACAGCCCATCCCTGACAACGGAGAAAAAAATAACAAGAAGCAGAGATGTAGAGCACTTTCCAAACCAGGAGCAGCTAGGAGGGCGATGCTTTGCATGTAGAATGCTGCTGCCTTGCTGTTTTCTGGAGTAGCGAGGGGGAATAGCATTACCCTGATCCTCAAATCACCACACTATGAATTTCTGAGCCCTATTCAAGGCATCAGCATTAGTATCCAAAGCCCCAAACAACAGGAACCTGAGAGGGTGCCTTCGCCGTCCACAACTGCCCTGCCCAATTATTAAGGTTCTGCAAAGAATGCCCTGCTTGTTATTCCAGCTTCAGTTTCTGTGGGGCTGGCGGTGATGTGCAACAGAGCATTCTTGGTGGTGGCCCCCCAGTTATGCAGCTCCCTCCCAAATGACATGCAGCTGTTCCACACGTAGGCCTCGTTTAGGCGTTTTCTGTTTAACCTGGATCCTTGGAATGTAGCCAACCTTCTTGGCTGACTCTGTGTTTCCTTTCCCCGTTACTGCGGTTCCTATTCCGCTTTCATTTCTGACTATGTTTTTAACTGGTTTTTAAAATGTTTTGTAATGCTGTGCACGCGATACTGTATTGTCAGCCACTCTGCGGTCTCACTGGGAGGAAATGCAGGACTTACTGTAAGTACCAGGGGGGGAAACAATAACTAGAGAGATTTATGTTGTGCTTCCTCAGTGCTCAAAGCACTTCGCACGCCCTGTCTCAGAATATCCCAGGACAATTATTCCCCTATTGCAGAAGAGGGTTCATGGCAAACTGGCTCAAGGAGCACTATTTTCAGTTTCAAGTCTGTGCACATGTGTCTGGGTGTGCAAGGGTTGCAGCAAGAGAGGCAGTGTTGTGTAGTGGTTAGTGTGTCTGACTAGGAACCAGGAGAGCAGGGTTCAAATGCCCACTCAGCCATGAAGCTCAGTGTGTGGTCTTGGGGGCCAGTGGATGCCTCTCAGTCTAGCCTACTTCACAGGGATTAAATGAGCACCTTGGAGAAAAAGGTAGGGTATAAATAGGATAGATGATAGATAGATAGATAGACAGACAGACATATGATAGATAGATAGATAGATAGATAGATAGATAGATAGATAGATAGATAGATAGACAGATGATAGATAGATAGACAGATACAAAGGTCTGCTCTTCGACAGACCCAGCACTGTGTTGGCAAACAACGTATTTTAAGAACATTCTGTTGTGGATCTAGACACCAGCGAGAGAAGTGCTCCCTGAAAATTTCTGCTTGAGTGGCTCTCTCCTCCAGCGACTGAGTTCATGGCACAGCTGAGATTCCAACTTGCTCGCACAGTTATTATTCATTTATTTCATCCATTTATAACCAGTTCTTTAACACCAAAGGGGCTCCCGGAGCAGCTAACATGTACAAGGGTAAAAAAAGAAGCTGCAACCAGTTCAAAACACCCGCTCCCCCAGAGAGATAACTAGAAAGCAACTGAAGAGCACTAAGAATGCACAACAGCCCTCTGCACGAGACAAACCTTTGTCTGCACAAGACAAACATCGCCAGGAGGAGAGAGCAAGGATGAGCTGCTTGACCTGGCCTCCGCATAGAATCATAGAATTGGAAGAGACCACAAGGGCCATCCAGTCTAATCCCCTGCCAAGCAGGAAACACCATCAAAGCATTCTTGACATATGCCTGTCAAGCCTCCGCTTAAAGACCTCCAAAGAAGGAGACTCCACCACACTCCTTGACAGCAAGTTCCACTGTCGAACAGCTCTTACTGTCAGGAAGTTCTTCCTAATGTTTAGGTGGAATCTTCTTTCTTGTAGTTTGAATCCATTGCTCCGTGTCCGCTTCTCTGGAGCAGCAGAAAACAACCTTTCACCCTCCTCTATATGACATCCTTTTATATATTTGAACATGGCTATCATATCACCCCTTAACCTTCTCTTCTCCAGGCTAAACATACCCAGCTCCCTAAGCCGTTCCTCATAAGGCATCGTTTGCAGGCCTTTGACCATTTTGGTTGCCCTCCTCTGGACACGTTCCAGCTTGTCAGTATCCTTCTTGAACTGTGGTACCCAGAACTGGACACAGTACTCCAGGTGAGGTCTGACCAGAGCAGAATACAGTGGTACTATTACTTCCCTTGATCTAGATGCTATACTCCTATTGATGCAGCCCAGAATTGCATTGGCTTTTTTAGCTGCTGCATCACACTGTTGACTCATGTCAAGTTTGTGGTCTACCAGGACTCCTAGATCCTTTTCACATGTACTGCTCCCAAGCCAGGTGTCACCCATCCTGTATTTGTCCCTTTCAGGTTTTTTTTTTTTGCCCAACCTTACATTTCTCCCTGTTAAAATTCATCTTACAGGTAGGTAGCCGTGTTGGTCTGAGTCGAAGCAAAATAAAAAAATTCCTTCAGTAGCACCTTAAAGACCAACTAAGTTTATATTTTGGTATGAGCTTTCGTGTGCATGCACACGATAAATATAAACCAAAATATAAACTTAGTTGGTCTTTAAGGTGCTACTGAAGGAATTTTTTTAAAATTCATCTTGTTTGCTTTGGCCCAGTTGTCTAATCTGTTAAGGTCATTTTGAAGTGTGATCCTGTCCTCTGGGGTATTAGCCACCCCTCCCAATTTGGTGTCATCTGCAAACTTGCTCAGGATGCCCTCAAGCCCATCATCCAAGTCATTGATAAAGATGTTGAATAAGACTGGGCCCAAGACAGAACCCTGTGGCACCCCACTAGTCACTAGGCCAGGTCATGATGGAGGGCGACTGTCTTCTGCAGGGGGGAGCCTGCTGTACTCACATAAGCTCCCCACTGCACACAGCCACCCATGGAGGGTGAGGGAGGAGGTAAGGCTTGAGTGTGCTTTTTCATGGAGAAAGGGACATCTGGAGAGGGCTCGGGAGGCACAGGAAGCAGAGAGGCAACATGGTGGTTCAGGCTTGGACCTGGAAGACCAGGGTTCAAATCCCCACTTGGCCACGGAGCTTGCTGGGTGACTTGGGCCAGTCACTCACTCCCAGCCAGGGAGGATCAACATTGGAGGAAAGGTTGGTTATAAATTTGACATAAACAAGCAAAACGGTAAAAGGTAAAGGACCCCTGGACAGTTAAGTCCAGTCCAACGAGACCGTGGGGTTGTGGCGCTCATCTCGCTTTCAGGCCGAGGGAGCTGGCGTTTGTCCACAGACAGCTTTCTGGGTCATGTGGCCAGCAGGACTAAACTGCTTCTGGCGCAACAGGACACCGTGACAGCAGCCAGAGTGCATGGAAACGCCGTTTACCATCCCGCCACTGTGGTACCTGTTTATTTATTTGCACTGGTGTGCTTTCTAACTGCTAGGTTGGCAGAAGCTGGGACAGAGCAACGGGAGCTCACCCCGTCGCGGGGATTCAAACCGCCAACCTTCTGATCGGCAAGCCCAAGAGGTTCAGTGGTTTAGACCACAGCGCCACCTGCGTCTCTAAACAAACAAAGAAACCAACAACTAGATAGGACTGCTTCCACAATGGGGTTTGCCCTCTCCTCTCCCTTGTGCCCCCTGAAATGGGCTCTAGGGGTGGGATCAGGAGAAACCACCTCCCACAGAACAGCCCAGGGAGGAGGGGGCTGTTCTTGTCTAGCCAAAATGCTTGCCCTGAAGAAATGATTGCCTTGGTGCGCCACTAAATTCCTCCCCAAGATTCTTTGTTCATCTAACTCAGTCCTGCGAATGGCTGCAGCTCCTTGGGACCTAGAAAGGACCTTACCCACCACTCTCCGATCCTTCTGAACTGGAGATGCTGCCAAGGGCTGGGGCTGGGGGACACCTGCATGCAGAGCAGGTACACTAAAGGCACAGTTGTGTTTCCTCGTCTAGGATATCAAAACCAAATGGAAGCAGGGCCAGTGAAGATAAATAGTGCAGCTGCTGAGCTTGACAGATCACAGGAGAGGCCTGAGCAAATCCGCACATTTCAGGATATGCAAAACCTGAGCTGTTAAATCTAACACTGAGCGCCTTGCAAGACCATAACTCTTCCCCTAAATATATATAATTTCAGGGGTTTCAGAAGCTTCCAAATCAGTGTATTTCAGGTGCACAGGTTCCTTCTGGCCAGCATGGCCAAAAATGCAACCAGCACGACAGGCTTCCTGGGAAACCACGGTGCCCCCAAAGAGATGGCCTTTGCTTCCAATTTAGCACTGCAATGGAACATGGGAAGCTGACATATAACGAAGCTCCGTTTACAAAGTCTGGGAAGAAACCAGAGAGAGCAGGCCGGGAGCAGCTGATGGGAAGCCGTCAGCTCAAGGGCCTTTTGTGGGACAGGATACAAAGAGAGTTGAAGCCCCTGTGCCGGATGGGGTCACCACGTGGGGATTCCCAGATGAATGGGCCCCTTAATTTAATTAGGGCACTTTAGGGCATTATTTGTTATCTGAGGCTTTCCAAGGGGCTATTCCCACACAGAAGCCCCATTCTGACACAAGCCTGTAAGTGGTCTCGCACTTGAAATGTCAAACTCTCCCTGGTCTATTTGATAAAAAAGGGATTAACACAGCCTTATCCATGTTGTCATCTTCCTCAGCTGGAGAAGAAAAGAAAAGAAAGCGGTGCCCTCTCCTATTCATGGCCAATTGTAATGAATATTTATACGCCGAAATCTCTCTTGCAGGGAACCATCATTGCCATTTAATAACTCTATTGCAAGAGATAATGGTACCTTAAAGTTGCCGGTTCCCAGCCACTGAACAGGAGGGAGACTGAAAATTCTCTTAGCCGTGCTTAGCCCATTCACAGACATGGGGCTCTTGAATTCAGGAAATGTTGGGGATGAATAGCCCAAAGCCCTTTAAAGGCCTGTGAACTCCCCAGCCCTCCTATTGGTGATGCCAGAGGGGCTTCTGAAACAAGGTGTGTCTCTCAGTCACGCCAACAGAATCTACAATGCAGCCTTGCAACAGGCTCGACTGCAGAGATTTAATACCACTGATTTAAGCAATCATTGAGCACAAAATCCCTGCAAAATATTGAATAAAACGAAAGCACCTCAGTCCGCATGGAAGTTTTTCTTCTGCCTTACACCATGGCAGGCACAAAGGGGCATGTGTTGTGCTTAGCAAATAGTTCGCACTGCGGGCCTCTTTTCAGTGTGCAACTAAATTAAGTGATCTTTGAAGATATGCCCATTGACGCAGGTACACTTATTTGAGAACTGGGTCAGCTGCAGGACTCTATGACCAACAGTGACAACATGGTTGGTGCATTTGAGGTCTTGCAGTTTCACTATTGAAACACTTGCCTTTGACTTTTGAGTCCTCAGATGCTGGTGTTGGCATGCGGCTATTACTTCATCTTACTATGATTTGTGGTGCTTTATACCATAACATGAGCAAAACAAACCAACAAACCTGCTCCTTGTTCTGGGCCCTCTGGTCTGAAAGCACAGCCCCCCATCAGGACTGCATTAGTGGCATCACATGTCCCATCGCATGCTGGAGGAGACTCTTGAGAGTCCCATGGACTGCAAGAAGATCAAACCTCTCCATTCTTAAGGAAATCAGCCCTGAGTGCTCACTGGAAGGACAGATCGTGAAGCTGAGGCTCCAATACTTTGGCCACCTCATGAGAAGAGAAGAATCCTTGGAAAAGACCCTGATGTTGGGAAAGATTGAGGGCACTAGGAGAAGGGGACGACAGAGGACAAGATGGTTGGACAGTGTTCTCGAAGCTACGAAAATGAGTGACCAAACTGCGGGAGGCAGTGCAAGACAGGAGTGCCTGGCGGGCTCTGGTCCATGGGGTCACGAAGAGTCGAACATGACTAAACGACTAAACAACATGTCCCAAAATATATGAAGAGCTGGTGGATGTAATGAAGACCATTTCTTGCCTCTCGGTTGCCAGGTGGCAAACCTGGCTTGGGTTTTCCTTTGTAGCACAGCTCACCAGCCAGAATAGGAAAAATGGATCGCCAGTGGCAGATCGTTGGCCCCACCCACCTGTCAAAGTGGTCTGCCATGGGTCAGATCCAGTTCCCTATTCCTGCTCTTAAGGCTTTGAGGATGGGGTGGAGAAGAGATGGCCACTAGCAGAGTGGAATCCAAGTGAACTTTGGCTCCCTGGAACTGGCTAGAATCCCTCCCCACCACAATTTCCCTTACCCTGCAAAAGGGGCCCTGAAATTGAGGAAGGGGCATTTCAGCCAAGCACGAGTTTCTGTGTATTTTCAGTAAAAGAAAATAAATGACTGGAGTGGATATACTAATATTAAAAATTATCATACATGTTTCATTCAAAGGGGAAGTTTTGTTAAGAAGGCAGAGAACTCAGTAGAACCATGCAGTTTGCAGGTTGTATGGTAAAGATCAAGCAAAAATCAACATGCTGACGTCGTTCCTAATGGCACTACCTTATACAGAGTCTGACCACTGGTCCATCTAGCCCAATACCCTCTACTCTGACTGGCGGCAGCTCTCCAGCAACGGAAGGTCTTCGCCAAGATTCATTTTAAACAGAATACTGTGAGGATTGAACCTTGTGTGTAAAACCTTCTGCTTCCTCAAGGCTCGACAGACAGACTGCAAAAGGGTAACCCCCCCTCCAATATTGTGAGATGAGCATCCACAAATCTCAGGGTCGCGCAAAATATACCTGAAGGAGCGTCTCCACCCCCATCGTTCAGCCCAGACACTGAGATCCAGCACCGAGGGCCTTCTGGCGGTTCCCTCACTGCGAGAAGCAAAGCTACAGGGAACCAGGCAGAGGGCCTTCTCGGTAGTGGCGCCCGCCCTGTGGAACGCCCTTCCATCGGAGGTCAGGGAGATGAACAACTACCTGGAATTTGCTGCCAAGAAGTGTAGTGGAGTCTCCTTCTTTGGAGGTCTTTAAGCAGAGGCTTGACAGCCATATGTCAGGAATGCTTTGATGGTGTTTCCTGCTTGGCAGGGGGTTGGACTGGATGGCCCTTGTGGTCTCTTCCAACTCTATGATTCTATGATTCTACCTGACATTTAGAAAACACCTAAAGGCAGCCCTGTTTAGGGAAGTTATTAATCTGTGATATTTTAATGTATTTTTGTATTTGTTGGAAGCCGCCCAGAGCGGCGGGGGAAACCCAGCCAGATGGGCGGGGTATAAATAATAAATAAATAAAAGCTCACTTGCACTGGCCAAGCAAGGAAGGTGCAAGTCAACAGCGGCAACCCAAGACCCAACGTGGAGCGACATGTTTGCTGCTCTTCTAAGAGGAAAGGACCCCTTCCCCCAGGAGGGGAGACCTACCTGGCTCTGTGGCTGTAGCTTTCCCTCCTCTGGCGCGGGGGGCTTGGTGTGCAGGGACTGAGCGACACCGCAAGGCTCCAGCTGCTCCGGGTTCTCCTTCACCTTGACGTCGTCCAAGCTCAAGGTGGGGTTGGACGCCAGCTCTTTTTCGTCCTTGTCCAACAGGTAGCGAAGGAGCTGGTTGTCCTTTGAGTCCTTCTTCTTTGCGGCATCTGCCTCCAGCCGGGCATCCGGGGCCTGGCTCTGCAGGGCAGGGGCCGCTGTGCCAGGCCCGCTGTCCTTCTTCTCCTGCTCCATGGCGGCCAGGCTGCCCATGTCCGAAGGGCTGCCCTCCTGGAGGAGCCGGTGCAGGATCTTGTGCCGCTCTGTGAGGGAGCTGTGGGAGGACGGGCAAGCACTGCCCACCGGGTTCCCGGAGGCAGGGGTCCCAGAGGAGCCCGTGCAGGACAAGGGCTCCTTGCAGCTGGTGTCTGCGTCAGCATGCCGCAGCTGCTCCTGGGCCGTGGTGGCCAAGAGCTGGACAAGCTTGTGGCTGGTAGCCTGCAGGCCCTTGTGGTCGCCCTCGGAGAGCCGGTCGCCGCCGTGCAGCGAGCCTGGCTCCACAGGCTTGGTGTTGCTTGGGCCGCCGTCCGAGTGGATCATGTCGCACAGGATGGAGGCGATCTCCTTGCTGTCCTTGGGCTCCATTTTCACGGGCGGCAGGCTCATCCGGCTGGGCGAGTTCTGGTTGCTGGGCTGCCGCAGGACAGGGGAGGGCGTGGAGTAGCCCACCGGGGGGCTGGGCCCTTCGGTCAGTCCCTGCATGGAGTTCAGCGGGGTGCCTGGGTACGACCTGTTGCCAAGGGAGCCACTGGAGCCACAGCCGCTCACCATGCCCACCGGGGAGTGCGTGGTGGGCATGGGGGGAGAGAAAGGGTTGCTTGGCACTCTGGGCCGGTGGACCAGCCCGGGGCTCACCCGATGCCTGGGGGACATGAACTGCGGTGGGGTGACCCCGGGGCTGCCCATCGGGGAGTTGTTGTGGCTCATGGGATGGCTACTGTTCTGGGGACCGGCCTGGCCCTGGCTTAAGGCAACGTTCGTTCCCATCTGGCTCCCAGGCGAACATCCGAAAGTGGCTTGGCTGGGGGTAGCATTGCTGCTGCTGCTGCCATGCAGGCTGGATCCCGGCGGGTGGCCTGCTGCGCTGGCAGTTAGCATGCTACTGTTGGCAGGAGGGAGAGGGGAGGGCAGAGCCATGCCTTGTCCGGGGGAGATGTTGGGGTTCAGCGAGGGGCTGATGCGGGGAAGAGGCATCCCGGAGTTAGTGTTTTCTTGAGGTGACAGCGTGCCGTGTTCTCTGAGTCAGGAAAAAGAAGAGAGAGAGGGGGGTGACTGGTGGAGGAAGGAGAGGGGGCAGCTTGGATGTTTCATAAGCCCTAAGGCTTGGTACCTGCATCACTTGGTACTCCATATCACTGGAGGGAAGAGGGGTATAAGTAATAGATGACGATGATGATGATTTGTGAGAAACATTACATAGGAGCTAGTCACCCATATGGAAATTAGACGGAAGATCGGTGATCCCATTGCTTGATCACTTCTGCAGTTGTCCCACAAACATTCACAGAACTGCACCACATGCCACCAAATCCCCATCTAACATTCTTTCTGTAACAGAAGAAGCCCGAAAGCCCAAAGAAGGGAAAGCTCCTAACTGGTTCTTCCTCCTCTTGAGCATCAGAAAAAGGCATGATAACCCCCTTGTGATTTTTCAGGGAACTTTGAAACCCAGGGTCTGCCTTAGGGGTTTCCTTCAAGCTCCACCTTCTCAAGCACACTTCTCTTCTAACTCAGAAGGTGAACGGGAATGAGAGGCAAACGAGAGGAAATAAAGCAGGTGGAGAAAACAGTCTTTTAAAGTTTAGGGGTGGGGGTGGCAGAAGGGGAATGAAAAGGCCATTTCCTGAGGACTGACGTATCTGGTGTCTTGTGGGGTCGCACAGGCAAAAAAGAGGCAGGTCCCCCGGCCAAGGAGGTCACAGCTTAATTCAGACAATCACAAGGTGGGAGGGAAGGAAGGAAGGAAGGGAGGAAGAGTAATGAAACTGAGGGGTTCTTGAGACTCACCTCTCAATTATGTGAATGCCCATGATGAAAGGCTGCATCTCCGGGCCTTGAGGGCAGCAAAGTCTGCACTTGGTATGAGCACTCAGGACAGTCCCATCACTCAGTGTGAACCGGTAAGATGGGCTGAAGGCTGTGCCCCGTGTCATCACTGGGGAGGAGGAAAAAGTGGGGCAAAGGGGGGGGGGGAGAGAGAACGTGGGTTACTAGGCTGGGATGTTTTCGTTCATCTGCCTTCTGTTTACCATGGCCAGTAATGATTTTGGCAGGGTTTTCCCCTGTATAATGGTGTTTTGTTTTGGTCCTCACATAAATGTGGAGGCTGGTGAGCATGGCTCCCATTTGACAGATGGGAGAACTGAGGCAGTGGCTTGTCAAGGTTACCCAAATCAGTTTGCGGCTGAGCATTTGAAGGGTACTGGCTCCCAAATACCATTCCCGCCCCTCGCCCCAGTGCCCAGGGAAATACAAGGAGATGGGGGGGGAGAAAAAGACCCCCCAGGACCTGGGTACCAGGAGGAAGCATCAAACAACCACCACCACCCTACCCACAAAATATCCATAGAGCTCACTGGTGCCAAATGCTCCCAGGGCTACAAATAAGGAGAACCAATTCATGGAAAGGCAAATACATTATTCTCCCAGCCTCCGCACTAGGGGGGTGATGTACTGTCCCACCTTGCAGAGGTCTTATAAGGTCACACAGGGTAATGCATGTGAGGTGCTTTGAGCACTCAGGAAAAGTGGCGTATAAATTTATTCATTAAAATATTTTTGCATATCAAAGTGGTTTACAGCAATAAAAAGATAAAGCACTAGGAAATTTCACTGTCTGTTTTTATCCCACCTTTCTTTCTCCAAGGAGTTCAAGGGAGCATAGATTAGCTATCCCCTGCCCTGTGCCCACTTATATCCTCTTAACAACCCTGTCAGGCTGAGAGAGACACACAGAGACAAACAGAGCAGTAGAGAACAGAAGAGGGGAGAGAAAGAGAGAGAGAATAGGAATATGAATGGTCATGGGATACCCAAGGGAGCTTCAAGGCCACTGGGTACCCAATCTCCCTCATCCCAGTCCAGCAATCTAACCACAATGCCCACACTAGCCTTCTGGATAAAAGGTGCCCTCCCCTCTTTTTTTTTTTTTTTTTAAAAAAAAGGCTTTTGACGATCTCTATCCTCTTTTGGGACCAAGAAGGCAGCCAGCCTTGAATAACTTGGCTCACTTGCTTTAGTTCCTCCTTCCTGAAAGGTCCGCAAGAAGGCCGCTGACTTGGCACGCCACCCCTAAACTGCAGGCCAACAGCCTCCCAGGCAAGGTTGCCATGGGAGTGCGGAGAGACAACTGGCAGCAGGTTGATGGAATCCTATTGAGTGTGCAGGCAAGGACCCCCCTCCCCCTTGCCAGCCGGAGAAGCCACGGGCATTAGTCAGTCATTTCAGCTACTTCCTATGGGAGCATTATTTGCCTTCTTTGTCGGGTGTTTGTCCCCGTCCCCCCCCCCAAGTTTTATTTTTCAGTCCGGAAAGCACTTATCCAGCAACAATGGCAGTGCGTGCAAAGAGAGGAGCCTTTTTACCTTCCTGAAATAGCTGCTTGGCGTAAGATGGCTCCCTGCCCTGAGGCTGGAAGAAAGCGTAGATGCACTTCCTCACTAAATCCTCCCAGCCGGTCCGGCCTGCCGCTCTCAGCGAACTGGTGTCGATGGAGATGATTTTACCTGAGCAGAGCGGAAGCGAGAGAAGCACCTTAGGACTGAACGGCTAAAGCAAGAGCAATGGAGCGATGTGGATTCAGAAGCACAGCTGACTCTTATCTACGTATGTGTAGGTGGTTCAGTTTTTTATTTTTTATTGAAATAGGTTGAAAGGCAGGGTATAAATTCCTCAATAAATAACTAAATACCAATAATGCATGTATTGAATGTATATCCTGCCTTCATTCTTCCAGTTCCATCATTTGAGCTTCCCTGCTACCCCAGCAAACAATTCCTGCCCATTCTCCTGCTCAGGGCGCTTTTTCTAGAAATAAATAAGTAGACTATTCCACACAGAGGGTTGGCCACTGTCCCTTCTCCTCCCTTCCCTTGCTCACTTCCACTGACCACCCACCTCCCTTTCAGTTCCTGCCATGTTTCTTTATGAAATGGTTGAGGGGAACAACTGGGATATGTCCATTGAGTTCTCCCCAGTTTTGAAGAAAACAGAGGCCCTCTTGCTGACACAGAACTCCAAACGTATGCAGGAACTGCAGACTGTGGCCAGTTGCTCTCAAGCAGGCATCCTCAAATTTGGCCCTCCAGCTGTTTTGAGACTACAACTCCCATCATCCTTCGCTAACAGGACCAGGGATGATGGGAGTTGTAGTCCCAAAAAAGCTGGAGGGCCAAGTTCGGGGATGCCTGCTCTCAAGTCAGTCCTCTCCATGCCATGATTGGTGGCTGCACTGGGGTGAAATGCCCTCTGGGGCCAAAGGCTTGGCTACCCTTCTGAATGGTACCTGTAGTATCCTGCTTGGTCATGAAGGATTCTGATGTAGCAGGGGCTGTGGATCGAGGTAATCTTCGTGCGATGCATATCAGACAGGACTGCAAGTCTGCCGTGAAGAGGAGGAGGAGAAGGAGAAGAGCGAGGTTGGAAGGGAAGAGGCACTAGGTTATACAGAGCAAGTGCTTACCTGTGAAAAACCCTCCTGCCTTTTACTCGCCTCTTCCAGACTCTGCAAGCATTGCCTCCTCACAGGAGCTTGCCTGCCATCAGCAGCATACATGCCTTCAAAACCACTATTCCCAAAGAGTAAAGTAGACCCCCCTTCAAAGAAGATGCGACTTTTGCCAAAGGAAGCACAAGTTCTTCTTGGAATCTTTTAAAATGAGGAATCCACATTCCCTGCAACCAACCTGAAAATGGAACAGGGAAACAGTGGCTCCCGTCTGGGATTTGGTGTCAGAGGCATGAGCTGTTCCTAGGATACATCCCATAGAATGAACTGGGGTAAACGAACTGGGGCCTTAAGGAAGGACTCCAAGGAGGAAAGGGAGATGGAGGTAGGGAGATGGGACTTCTTGCACAGAAGAAAAGTCCTAGGGGATGCCAACCCATCTTTGTTAATTTGGGGGGAAAGCTCTAGCAGGTTCCCCTCCCCCCAGCTGGCTTAGAGAAGATCACCGGAGCCAAGCCTAAGTCAATGCCTTTCTGCATTTTGCAATGAAAAGCCGTATTGTTGAGTTAAACCTTACACAGCAGCTGAACTATTGAAAGTTTGCTTGGGGAGAACGATTGGCACTGGCACAGTGGGTGGGTGTTCCTTATTGTTTGGGAGAATTAATTCTGAGGCCATTTGGATCTGGCAGCACTGTAAAATAAAAGGCAGCGGTGAAAGCCAACAACTATCATCTCCTGGGCAAAGTCATAAACCCCTGTGTGATTTATTTCTTCCAGTCATGATCTCCTGTGTAAGCTGCAATGGATTAATTCAGCTAATGCACTGGAACAAAATGGCCACCATGGAGATATGAGCCCAAAGTGTTCTGATGGAAAGTCTATTTTGCATCAGGGGATGGTTGAGCCAGAGTGCAGATGCGTATTGAGATTCCAGTCCTGAGACTGGTATAGAAGTAGTCAAAAAAGTTGAGTATTTAGGAATTTGGTTAACATCAAAGAATATAGATTTATTCCAAAATAATTATACACCAATGTGAAATGGAATCAAGAGAGATCTGGAAGGATGGGGGCGGATGCAACTATCCCTATGGGGTAGGATATCTGTTATTAAAATGAATGTGCTACCAAAAATGTTATTTTTGTTTCAATCAATTCAAGGGGGCAGCTATATTTAAGGAATGGCAGAAAATAATTTCAAGATATATCTGGCAGGGGAAGAAACCAAGAATAAAATTTAAATTGCTAACGGATACTAAAGAAAGAGGGGGCTTCGCCTTGCCAGACTTGAAGTTATATTATGAAGCATCTTGCATCTGTTGGTTGAAGGAATTGATGATGTTAGAAAATACAGATTTGTTGGACTTAGAAGGATTTGATAATAGATTTGGTTGGCATGCATATTTATAGTATGATAAAACAAAAGTTCATAAAGGATTTGGTAACCATATATTCCGAAGATCTCTATTTGAAGTATAAAAACCTATTAGAACCAAAAACACCTTGATGGTTATCACCTTTGGAAGCATTGAGTGTGAAAAAGATAAATATGAGTAAAAATTGGGTTACATATGAAAAACTAGTAAGAGAAGAAGGGAATAATTGGAAAATTAAACCTTATGAAGAGGTAAGAGAATATGTTAATGATTGGTTGCGCTATTGCCAAATTAATGAAATGTTCAAAGAGGATTTAAAGGAAAATGGATTTGATTATACTAAATCAAAATTTGAAATTGAAATATTGAATAATTTTAAAATATTGTCTAAAATGTATAAATTGCTGTTGGAATGGCATTTGAAAGATGAGGAGGTAAAAGTCGGTCATGATACATCAGGCCAGTGAAATTAGCTAAAATGTATAAAGTAAGTAACAAATGTTGGAAATGTAAGGAAAATGTACTTTTTTATCATTTGTGGTGGGAATGTAAGGTGAAAAGCTTCTGGGAAATGATATATAATGAGATGAAAAAGATGTTGAAATATACATTTATAAAAAAAAAACCAGAAGCATTTTTACTGGGTATTGTTGGTAAGGATATTAATAGACAAGATAATAAATTGTTTTTATATGCGACAATGGCAGCAAGAGAGTATTATTGGCACAGAAATGGAAGCAAGAAGAATTACCGATGAAAGAAGAGTGGCAGATGAAATTAATGGACTATGCAGAATTGGGTAAGATGACATGGAGAATTTGAAACCAGCGGGATCAGGATTTCTTAGAAGACAGGAGTAAATATGCAAACTATTTGAAAACTAATTGTAATCAACTAACTACGCTCGTAGGATTGCAAGAGGTTTTGTAAGGAGAACTATATGAAATATTGCAGGGGAAATTTATGAGATTGGATTGTAAGCTATGGACTGTTAAAAGTAATAGTGGAAATAATGACATGCAAGGCTAAGTGAGGAAGATTGAAAATCATTAGACGTGGTAGATGGAAGTCCTAGGCTTATAGCCCAAATGCTGTATAAGATAGGAGGAGATGTTATGTTTTGTTTGGAAGATGTGTGTGTGTATGTGTGTATGTCTGCTAAGCACACACACAAAACACACACAGCACCCACTGTGGCGCTTGAGCAAGCTACACATGCTCATCAATGGCTCCTGGCGTCAAGGGAGCCAAGTGATGCAAATCGGGGGGGGGGGGGGCTCTCCTGCAGTGGAAGGGCTACTTAGCAAACACCTGAGATCCACTGGCTGAGGACCTCCCATCTTTTTTTTAAAGGTCTCAAGGGAGGAGACAACTCATTTGCTTCTCTGCAGCCAAGACCAGAAAGGTCTTGTGCTTGATTCTCCAAAAGGAGCTTGTCAAAGGTAAAGGGGCCTGTCAATGTTTGCAAACGTAGAGGTGCATCCTCTGTGCAAAGGGTAATGTGAAATACAACAGCAGTTTCTTAGGATTGCCACTGGGAAGAGGCCCTGCAAGCAATGCGCCTGCCACACTTGCCTCTCACTCAAGCCTGCAGCGCAGATGTACCCGTGTGCCAGCTGCACAGGTAGGACACCTCCTACCTCCCCAAGGGTGGGCTTGTGGGCTGTGTACATTGAGCTGCAGGCATCCTGAGTCCTCCAAAGTGAGCAGGAAATGCGGCATGCAGAATATCCAGCCCTCAGAGAGCTGCAGTCCCCTTGCAAGGAAGGTCCTGCAGGAGGACGGCGGAGGGCGATTTGTCCCTCCCTCCTTCTCCTCCTCTCCCTCTCCCCTCCCCAGAAATGCAACACTGCACACGCAAGCACTATTTCCCTCTTCAAACAAGCCACCGTCTGCTCCTACCTTCGCCTTCCTCCTTGATCAGTTTCGGCTGGGACACGGTGAAGCACTGCATGACCTCGTAACGCTGCCGGGCCTCCTGGTTCTCTGCCCCCGGCTCGTCCGGGGGGCGGATCAGCATCCTGCAGTTGAAGGTGTGGCTGTTGCGCCGGGTGGACTCTTGAGGCCAAGGGACGCCGTTCACTGCAGAAGAAGGGGAGGAAGAGCAAGGAGCCCTATTGAAAGGCTTCGAAGAAGTGCACATGCAAAAAGACCAGGATCTGGAAACTTGGCAGAGGTGTGAAATCACGGTTCCCTCTTAAAATACAAAATCCTTATGATTGCAGGCAACCCCCCATTTATACATTCCAAGGCACCATATGTTTAAGTCAAATCACGTATATCTGAAACACCATTGGAAAAGCCTGCAAACACCCTGTTCTGCCTCTGCAGATGTTTCCGGGTCACTTCTGGGTTTGGCGCAATGTGTGTGCATACAGTTACACACGTACTGAATGTGTGCCAATGTGGGGGGGGTGTTTGCCTGTAAATGAACATGGAAAGCTAACAAATTGAGTCAAAGCCTTGGCCAGGCCATCACCTTCTGCCTGCTGTGACTTTCAGTAGCTCCCCAAGGTGCGAGGCAGAGGTCTTTCCCCAGCTCCACTACTGAAGATCCAAGGACTGAAGCTGTGGCACCCGGCATGCAAAGCACACACTTCCCCACTGAGCAGCTATCCGTTGTCCTTCAGTGGCTGTGACACCACCAATTCTGATTCATTGAACGTATTGCTGAAACCACTCACGGAGCTTATGATACATTCCGTGGTCTTTAAATCCATAAACAGAACCGAGCGACTACATTAGCGGAAAGGAGCCAGATATTATTATTATTTTTTGATTGAGCCAGCACTACCTCATCGTCTGAGATGCAAACCCTGCTCTGCATTCACTGCCATCACTAGGATTACTGAGATAATGTATCAGAAGGGCTTTCAACACACACAAAACCACCACATTATTAGCGTCACTTGAACTTGAGAGCAGGTGACAAGTGTCTCCTGGGAAATTTCAGGTCCTTGAATCTAGTCTTCACCAACCTGGTGGCCCCCGGCTGATCTGGAGCTCTCATCAGCCCCAGGGAACATGGTTGTGTGATGCTGGCGATGATGGAGGCCTTAGTCCAAAACATACAGAGGACACCGGATTGCTTTATTCTGTTATGCTGCAGGTTTCCCACAGCCCCCTTATTCAGTCTGCAGGCCACTGTTCCTACCAGGCCCTGTCTGGCAGCTGGTGGCCACATGAGGGTCACCAACACCACCTACTCCACTTCCTTTGGTGACTATTGCTTTGCTCTCCAAAGTGGCACATGGGCACAGATGGGCACACACACACACACACCCCATTAACAGCGAAGGCACCGGAAGCAGCAGATACACAGGAGCAAAGATGCCTTATTTAGCTGCACAAGACTAGAGTCTTCTTGTGACCTTTTGGGTTGCATCATCCAACTGCATGAATCATGAACACACACGCCTAGTATACTAATAACGAAGACCCCACTGCTAACCTGATGCTTCAGTTGTGGCCCGCTGGAATCAGAAAGCTTCAGTGGGGCTTCCTCGCTCCCTCCTGCTTCTGCTGGGGGACTAGAGCAACACCATACCAGGGAAGGGGAGCTGCATGTTGCAGAGAGAGATGCAGCCCAATGTGGGTTTTGCTCACATGAACATCCAGGGCTGCCTTATTACACAGAGCCAAACTTTTGCCCGGGATCCTGTTACTTTGGGGTGTCAACAGATTGAATCAGAGGCTATCCTTTGTCTCTGCTCTACCACTGAGCGGAGGCACTGCCCCCAGGAACTGTACTGCACCAAATTGTTTCCAAAGCGGGGATGCCATAAGGATGTGCTACAGCCCTTCCACAATTCCCTTCCATCCTTACATAGTTGCATGGTAAAGTAGTTCCCTTGGCAACCACATTCACAAGTTGAAGTCAGGATGCTTCTGAATACGAGTTGCTGGGAACTGTAGGAAGGGAGGAGAGCTGCTCTTCCGCTCAGGTCCTGCTTGTGGGCTTCTTCCCTTTGGGGAATCTGGTTGGCCGCTGTGAGAAGCAGAGGCTGAGCTAGATGGGCCACTGGCCTGATCCAGCTGAAGGCTCTTCTTCTGTTCCTTAGGGGGGCGGGATCCATGTTCAGTACAGATATGGAACGTTCTCTCTGTGTGTTTTAATGCTACGGTGACACTTCACAAAACATTGAACCGCATCGACACAAAGTGTGCGGCAAGGTAAGGATCAGTTTTGAGGCCTGATTAAGTGAGATATTGATTCAAGCCTGCCTTATATTGAATTAGCTCAAGTCGATTTCGTATTGAATGGAGCTAATTGGATACAAACGATGCTGAAATCAATGTTATATGGTGTCGTCTGCAGCGGGGGCTGGCACTGGCTTAAAGGGAGCTGCGTTTGAGAAGAGCAGCATTTATTAAAGGGCACGGCTGGGTGATCACTTGGATCCCGTCCAGCTGCATGGGCTTGCAAGGGGTGTGAGGCCACTCAGCCCCTCTCTTCGCTGTTGCTAGACTCAAAGGGGCCTCTAGGTCATGGGCACGGACCCTGCAGGGAGGGGGCACCCATGAATGCTCGGCAGAAATCCCCCCCTGTCTCTGCACTGCAGAAGAGCCACAGCTGCCACAGCAGCTGCCAGATTTGGTACGTCCAAGCTTGGCATGGATTATTACCCTGCAGCTCACTGAACTGGAAAGGGAACCATCACAACACCACTGGCACCACCTACAGCCAGCCTTGTAGGCTTGTGTGCACTTATCCTCACATAAGAACCCTGTGAGGGAGCTTAAGCCAGAAAGATTGCGATGAATCTGAAGGTCACCCGGGTGGCTTCGTGGTATTTGAATCTAGATCCAAATAAAGCACTCTGTTATGCCATACAAATTTCCAAATACAGTGGTACCTTGGTTCTCAAACTTAATCCATTCCGGAAGTCCGTTCCAAAACCGAAGCATTCCAAAACCAAGACGCGCTTTCCCATAGAAAGCAATGCAAAATGGATTAATCCGTTCCATACTTTTAAAAACAACCCCTAAAACAGTAATTTAACTATCTAACAAGACCACTGACCCATAAAATGAAAGCAATAATCAATGTACTGTACTATAAAATAAATAAGACACTATTGTAGATGATAGAAATTATAATTATTATTTTTTCGGGCTCCTTGATCACTGCAGATGGTGACAGCAGTCACGAAATTAAAAGACGCCTGCTTCTTGGGAGAAAAGCAATGACAAACCTAGACAGCATCTTAAAAAGCAGAGACATCACCTTGCCTACAAAGGTCCGTATAGTTAAAGCTATGGTTTTCCCAGTAGTGATGTATGGAAGTGAGAGCTGGACCATAAAGAAGGCTGATCGCCGAAGAATTGATGCTTTTGAATTATGGTGCTGGAGGAGACTCTTGAGAGTCCCATGGACTGCAAGAAGATCAAACCTATCCATTCTTAAGGAAATCAGCCCTGAGTGCTCACTGGAAGGACAGATCGTGAAGCTGAGGCTCCAATACTTTGGCCACCTCATGAGAAGGGAAGAATCCTTGGAAAAGACCTTGATGTTGGGAAAGATGGAGGGCACTAGGAGAAGGGGACTTGGCTTCTCACAACGAGGGAACCGCCAGAAGGCCCTCGGAGCTGGACCTCAGTGTCTGGGCAGAATGACGGGGGTGGAGACGCTCCTTCAGGTATACTGGACCGAGGCCGTTTAGGGCTTTAAAGGTCAGCACCAACACTTTGAATTGTGCTCGGAAATGTACTGGGAGCCAATGTAGGTATTTCAAGACCGTTGTTATGTGGTCAAGTGGCAGCATGCAACATTTTCAGACCTGGGACTTATCTGAAGCCCAAATACAGTCATACCTCGGTTTAAGTACGCTTCGGTTTGAGTACTTTCAGTTTAAGTACTCCGTGGACCCGTCTGGAACGGATTAATCCACTTTCCATTACTTTCAATGGGAAAGTACGCTTCAGGTTAAGTACAGACTTCCGGAACCAATTGTGTACTTAAACCGAGGTACCACTGTATGCATGTCTACTGCCAGGTGATAATGCTACTGTTGTGATTCACCTTAGGTCAACTGGATCTACCACTTGAAGACTTAATGCCATGAAATACGGGTAGGGAACCTGCAGTCCCCTGGGTATTACTGGACTACAACTCCCATTGCCTCTGGCCAGTGGGCCATGCTAGTGGGGGCTGATGGGAGCTGGAGTCCAACAGCATCTAGAGGACCTCTAGGGAGTATATGAGAGGAACAAAGCCATTTGCAGGATGCTCCCCGTACAGCCATTGTCCAATCTGACTGTACTGCAGCAATCCCTGCTGATACTGGCAGCTGCCCAGAATATAAATGCTGCAAGCTGGTAGGTTGGAGGAAACTCCCCTCCCACTGTTGATCTTGTGCTCCATGAGCCTCTGCGGTGAGGTTTCCTAGCACTCTCAATCTGCATGGGGAGCGGAGCCCTCCTTGCTTGCTGCTCCCACATCTCTGCCAGCCCTGACTATTCTGGGCAACTGGTTTTATCTTGGCTGAATCCCAGCCCTCTTGTTCACTGCTGTCTCTGCGCCCTGACTCCCTCCTGGGCATGGCACTCCTCACATGTTATGTCTGATCTGATAGCATTTGGCCTTTCTGTGACTTCTGGTGGGTGCACATGCATGAGTATAGGCTGTATGTTTCTGCACCATGTGCATACATAGGTGATGTGTCATGGACTGGTTGGATGCAGAGGAATGGTGGGAGGAACCAGCAGGGGAGCCACCAAGGGAAGAAGGCTCAGAGCCCAGGGAGTGGTGGAGGGACAATGATGAGTAGTCATTGGGAGAAGAGGGACAAGACTGGGAAAAAGAAGTGTCAGAAGCTGAAGAGGTAACAGGCCTTTGTGAGCAGGGAGAGTCTGTGGCAGAGAGAAGTAAGTCTGGAGGCAGAAGCTGAAGCAGGACAGTGAGAGGAGGAGGAGGAGGCCAAGAGGCAGAGATAAGCCAGGCTGCTGAAAAGGCATGGATGTCTCCCCCTTCCTGCGGTGACAAGCTCCCAGATTCAGAAGAGGCATGAAAAGGGTGGGGGTGAGGTTGGCTTCATGCAGGCACAGTCTCTGATTGCTTGGGGAAAGCTTTGGTGAGGAGGAGACTTAAGACAGCTGTGTGGAGGCAGGGACTTTCAGTATTGGCAACTGATGCATGGGGAAAAGACCGAATGGTGATGAACTGCTCTGCTCATTAGGCCTGGCACTCAGCCAATGTAGATTGCGTTTTTGCTAAGAAAAATGTACTCCAGCCGTAAACAGTGTGATTTACTGCCAGCTCGCTCTCTGACAGCATATATGTATGCATGCCATGCATGGGCATGCAAGGCTGTGCTGGGCAGAGGGCCCCACATAGTGAGGGGAGGGAGATTCGACTCCCTTGCTTCTGCGCTCACTTTCTACCCACCCTGTCCAAGCCCCACAGGACACTTGCAGAATGGAGTGGAAGGAGGACTGAAAAGCCCCCTTTTCCCACCTGCCCTGCTCTCTCTCCTCACTGCAAATTGTGGTCCCTTTCGACTCTGCAATTCTATGATTTTATGATTGCAAGCTCCCCACTTCTTTTACATAAAATGCTTGATGTGCTGCTAATAGCTCCCCATCCCCTCCGGAGAACTGTAATTTCTACGGCTTGCAGCCTTCAGCAGACTCCTGCACTGACAGGAGGCAGCCGTAACAGCTATGAGAGTTTACTGGGTCAGTGGCTCGTCAACTAATAAGGCTTTAGCTAATAGGCCATAACTTTGATAAATGGAGCTGTGTTTAGCAAGAAGAGCCTTATCATTGAGTCGATTAAACACTGGCAAGGTTGGCAGGCCGCAGAGTTGACCTACCTTGAAGAAAACATTGATCCGGGAGCAGCAAGAATCCTCTTTGCTGAAACCAACCATGCACTCAGCGTGCCACGGCAGTGAGGACCAAAGAGCGTCCCTTGCGCCTGTGGTCACAGGTTGAGTCCGTTGGTGGGGCTGGCACCCAGCAAGCAACTAACTTTTTTTGCCTTGCAGCTTCCACAACAGCAGAAAGCAAAGCTTTTACATCTGTTGGGGTTTCTGGTTGAGTAGTCAACTGAGGTTCTTACTGGGAATTACATTATGATGCTCTTGAGTAAGCATATTATTCAAAAAATGAGCTTAAATGCAGATTAAATGACACACATTCAGAATGGCAGTGAGCGAGTTGTCGACAGGATTAAATTGGATCCCGTCTGCAAAATAGGGCCGCCTCCTAATCTCCCCAGCCACCCGCTAGTGCTCTTGAGTGCAGCTTGCACTTACTCAACTCACGCACCTTCCGAGCAGAATTCAGGCAACTAAGCTGAAGCCTCAAAGAGCTGAAAATGTATTCTATCAAACGACCCCTTCGGTTCATGGCACAAGGGAAACGATGTCCTATGCTTTCCAGACACAGGCACCCTGCTCCCCCCCAGCTCCTCCCCCTCCCCTTTCATCCATCCAAAAAGCTACACCTTAAGCCTTTCTTCACAAGTGAGAGTACAGAACCCCCTTGGGCAATCGGGTTGCCCTCAGGGAATCATACTACTTAGCTCCTTCATTGAAGCTGACCCTTCTAATTGAATCTTTCAGCTTCTAGTTAACTAATGCCTTCACTTAAAAAAGAAGAAGAAGAAGAAGAAGAAGAAGAAGAAGAAGAAGAAGAAGAAGAAGAAGAAGAAGAAGAAGAAGAAGAAGAAGAAGAAGAAGAAGAAGAAGAAGAAGAAGATTCTCCTTTCTGAAAATAAACAGGACTATGCTGGGGAAATTCCCCCTCTTTAGATAAATAAGCTCTCCTGGGTAGAACTGGGTCTGATGCTTGCAAGCTGTTCTAGATCTAGATGCCACAGGAGGCAGTGATGGCCACCGTCCTAGATGGCTTTCAAAGAGGATTGGACAAGAGGGCTATCGGTGGCTACTAGCCAGGGTGGTGATGCTCAGCCTCCACAGTTGGAGGCAGCAATGCTTCTGAATACCAGTTGCTGGAAACCACAAGCGGGGAGAGTGCTGGTCTTGTGTTCTGATCCTGCTTGCAGGTTTCCTATAGGCATTTGGTTGGCCACTGAGAGAACAGGACGCTGGACTAGATGGGCCATGGGCCAAGGGCTCCTTTTTGGTTCTTATAATGGTCACTGCTTAGGGTGTCTTGAGGACCTGTTGTCTTACCTGCTCCCCGACTAATTACCCCTCACAGCATCTAGGGGAAAAATTACCCCATTGGTTGTGACGTGAACTGACATTGCCACAGCTTGCTAATGATTTTGTTTGCCTGATTTTGCAGGGTCTCTGGAAGAGGAGGGGGTCAGGAAAGCCAAGCTGCTTACCAAGCGACTTGGGCAGCAAGTTCTTGACAAACTCAGCGTGGTCTCCCACGTGCAAGATGCTGTAGACGCTGGTGTTCATGAGCTCCTCCTGGTTATAGCCCAAGTAGCTGGTCACGTTCTCGGACACAAACACGATCCGCCCTTCGCGGTTCACAACGAAGAAGAAGCCATCGAGCGCCTGTGGGGCCGAGAGCAAAGCAAAGCAAAGAAGCGTCAAGGAAAGCGCTGTGTCACACAGGGCAGGGCCTTGGGGGACTTTGGCCTGCGCTCCTCACTTCCCAGTGGAACTGTCAGCGTAATGAGAACCTCCACTCGCTTAAGGATTGGTAACGATCTGATACAGGGCCTGGTGAGAGGGTCACCCTGCTGAAAATCCAGAGAACAGCTGGCGATTTCGCCATGCAGCCGCCATACCTAAAAACAGGCCCTTGGGGTGAACTAGTGCTAACTATGCCACTGACCCACTAGAGGGATGTCTCTCTAATAAGCCACATGTACAATACTGTACGAGCAGCAGAGGCCACCTCTCTGGCCCAGTCCACTTCGTACCACCTACGTTAGGATACAGAAAGCCTGCTCTGCAGCACGTGGGATCTGCGGGACCTCAACAACAAGCACACAAAAGCTTCTGTTCCCTACCCCACCTGCCAAGCTACCTTCATTGCACCTGTGCTGCTCTTTGCACCTCCAGGTCGTTGTGCCAGCAATCCTATCGTGACTCGCATGCTTCCTTACAACACTGAGCCTGCCCAGTAAAATGAGGGGGAAATGGCTGCTAGGATCGGTGCTCCAGCAGCCACTAGGTGTCTTAGATAGTTTGGCAGAAAACCCCAACGGCCCCACTTTTAGCAAGGAGTGCCTCTCAATTTGGAAAAAAGAAAAATATTTGGAACAGCTGCCACTGCTGATAGTGAAGAACGATGGCAAGCAAAATCTAGCAAGAGGCATGGTGGGTTTATGATTGAGGTGTATGTTTTCCAAAAGAGGCTGGAGAGGTCTCCCTCGGGCATGGTTGGTCCGGGGATTCTTAAGCTCTGCCTGAGATCTGAGAGAGCTGACAGAGTCCCGCCCCTTCATAATTCGAGGCTATATATTCACAGGCACATCCACCCACATGTGCATAACTGGCAACATTTGCGCCCCTTTCCCAGATAATTGATTGCCTCCCTAAGCAGACAGACACCATTTACTTGGCTTCACACTCTTTTATTTTTCATTGGAATAATTGTGTTTCCCCCATCCTGCTGCATTAGCTGTTGGAAACAGGAAGCAATTTCATTCCTCCCCCCCCCCCGCCACCCCGCCTCAAATTGGCCCATGACCTGCAATTTCCCTTAGTCACAGCTGTTGCCTGTTGCTAAGCAACCAGAGGCTTCTGCATTCTACACCCCCCAATGGCAAGGGGTGAGTTGCAGATCAGAGCCAAGCAGGATCTTGCCTGAATTAAAACTCCCCCCCTTTAACTTTCCGCCTGTTTCAGTGCATCTTCCAGCCCTGACATAAAAAAAAAGAAATCCCCGAACGCTTTGGCGTTTTAAAAAGGTATTTAGGAAAGGAAAAGCAGCATGAATAAGTCAGGCAGGATATACAGCAGGAAAAGGGGAACAGAGTGAATCAGCAGCTCAGAAATGGTAGCGGGTGTAAATCAATCTCCGTTCCATTAACGCAGGCAGCCTGGTGCCTAACCAGCCTGCAACTGGTACTGAATAATCCATTTCCGGAAATTAGGAGCAGGGCCCCTTCCTCTCTCCTGAGCATCCTAAATCAGAGAGAAATGATTAAAATAACAAAAAAAACTGAACCCGCACGCCGCTGCTACGTTTCAAGAGGCGTTTCAAGCAGGGGCACACAGATCATCAGCGGTAACAAGATAACGAGCCGCTGCCAGGCCTTCCCCCTGTGGGTAAAGTGGCATTATCGTCACGCTGGCTATGTCAGTCACTCCCTCTGCCTGCTGCGCAAGGGAAAGAGAGCAGCACAGGCTTTGAAACTCTAGGTCCTGTGTGGCTGAAGCAGCCAAGAGGGCAAGCCCACAAACGCCAAAGTGTGTGGGGGGGGGGAGAGAGGAAACCACAAAAACAACACAGGTGAACATCAGCAAGGCATTCAAAATGGCAAGGATGAGCTGGGGAGGGATCTGTGAGCCATGTCTGTTCCAAGAACAAATTGATGGGAGATGGGAGGCTGGGTCTCTAACCACAGCTAGTTGCCAAAACAGCTCCCAGGCTCAGAGGTAGTGTACCAGCTGCTGGGGGAGGGGGCAAACAGGGAGTGGGGGCTGCAGTCTTCATCAAAAGCTTCCTGAAAAGAGAGGTGCTGCATCCTGTGTCAACACAGGATTCAACAGGTGCACCAAGATTAACACCACCAGCTCACAGCAAATGCCTGCAGGTAGCTATGAAGCAAGGGTGCCAACATGGAAAAAATTCTGGGGGTGGTGTGGTGCAGGTAGGCCCCACTCAGCATAACTGATCACATGACACGGGGCACACACCATAAACTTTGGAGGGGTTTAGCATCCTCAAATATTTTATTTAGGGTGGGGGCGAAGGGACCTCAGCCCCTCAACCCCCCTCTTATGCTATGAAGGGGGGTCTCGTGCACAGAGGGGAAAGCTAGGTCAGTAGGAGAGCCTTTAGCACAACAGGCAATTTCCAGCCTGCTTAGGTACGTCAACATCTCACGACTTGGGCCAATGCATTTGTTTTCATTCCAAGGCAGATTGCTTTAATCTCGTGCAAGCTGCTGATCCTTCAAACAGGTAAGGGTGCCACCAGTTAAAGATCTGCATTAGATCTGCAGAAGTGGAAGAGCCACTACAGAGGGCAGGATGAACAAGGAATTACCCTGATGCAGGCACTTCTGCTATGTCTGTGCTCTGCAAGAGTTGCCAGTAGGTCCTCTTTCCCCACTCATTTGCTCCCGCACTGCATTTCGGCCCTGCAGTAAAGCCATGCTTCCCATTCACTAATCTGGGACCAAAGTTAGGCTAATTGGCCTGAAATCCACTTTTTAAAGACCCCTTCTCCCTGCAACCATGAATACTAGAAGCTTTATTTAAAATTAACATTAGTGCTGGCTTCCTACTGAGGACCTGCATGCGAACTGCCTTGGGGGGGCTTTGAGCTGCGCAAACTGTCTCCTAGATTTAAGGCACAACTAGGCATATTTGATAGGGACGCGGGTGGCGCTGTGGGTTAAACCAGAGAGCCTAGGGCTTGCTGATCAGAAGGTAGGTGGTTTGAATCCCCGTGACGGGGTGAGCTCCCGCTGCTCGGTCCCAGCTCCTGCCAACCTAGCAGTTCAAAAGCACATCAAAGTGCAAGTAGATAAATAGGTACCGATACAGCGGGAAGGTAAACGGCATTTCCGTGTGCTGCTCTGGTTCACCAGAAGTGGTTTTGCCATGTTGTCCACATGACCTGGAAGCTGTATGCCGGCTCCCTCGGCCAATAAAGCGAGATGAGCGGCGCAACCCCAGAGTCGGTCATGACTGGACCTAATGGTCAGGGTCCCTTTACTTTTACCTTTAGGTGTATTTAATTCATTTGCCTCAGCTATTTTTCTAACCTGTTTTGTAAATGCTCCGAGGAGTAGGACTCTATGGTCCCCGATTTCCACTTTCAGGATAATCTTAAAAGAACACTCCTTCCTGATATTTAGAAGGTGTTTTGCATGACGGCAATACAGAGCAGCTGCCTCCCTTAAGTACATACCTCCAGGAGAAGAGGCCCCAGAGATTCCTTTTCGATCACTCCTTGGCTGCTGGACGAGATATCAGACTTCTGTACATCATCATCAGCTGTTTTCTCTGCAACACAGAAAAGGGAACTTTCAAGTCAAAGGAGATTCGCTTTCAGTTTCGAGTACATCTCAGCTATGTTCCAAAAAGTATGGACAGAAATCAGGACAAATGTTTAGACCACTTGTGCCAATAAAGTTCAGGGACTAGGGACATGTCAGGGAAAAGCCACACACAAAGGCTGGCGAGCTGAAGCAGAATCAGGCTATGCATTGACAGCCAGAGACAGTCCTGGTTTAGAAACAAAAGCAGCCGATCCCTTGCCCTCGAACAAGAGTTTGTCAGCTGTAGCTCAGATACAGGGACCAGGCTGAAGCAGCGTCAGGAACTTGAGAGCTGATTGAAGCTGAGGAGTCAGTCCAGGGAGAGCGAGAGGGAGCTGCTGTGGCCAAGACAGGTAATGGAGAAATTCTGGGTTGAGGATGGAAAGGGAAACAGGAGCTGACACAAGGCACAGGCTGTCAAGCAGCATGAAGCTGGGCCCAGCAGCGTTTCAGTTGCGCATATCCAGGCTCTGATCACCCTGAGCGCACACAGAAAGGAATCTTGGCCAATCTGGATTGTCTAATGGCTCTTTTCATTTGCACCATTCTCCTGCATGCAATGTGTGGTCTCTGAAAGCAACTACAGTGGAACTATGATTCCCAAACTTAATCCGTTCTGGGAGTCTATACGATTCCTGAAACAGTTCGGGAACCAAGGCATGGCTTCTGATTGGCTGCAGCAGCTTCCTGCAGCCAATTAGAAGCTGTGGAAGCCCCACGTTTGGCTTCCATAGAACGTTCTCACTTCCGGGTTTGCGGTGTTCGGGAGCCAAAATGTCCGAGTACCAAGGCGTTTGGGATCCAAGGTATGACTGTACTCTGATTGTGACACACTAATTGCAGAGATTAATCTGAAGGGGGACTGAGAAGATACATACATAGCCCTGCCTGCAGGGTGGTGGTGGCAGCTGCTGGAACCTCCCAGCTCTATGGTTCTGAGTAAGAGAACAATAACCTCTCTCTCCAGTTGCGCATGCTGGGGAACAGAGCTGGGAAACACACTTGAGGAACGAAGGTTTTTCCCTCCCTACAGGACAAAAGATTTGCCTCCCGCAAAGCCAGCCCCTGGGCCAGGAGCGCAGCCGAGGATCAGGCCGTCTTAGAAGGAAGAATGGCTTATCTTGCTGCTTCCACCCCAACTTCATATATTCACATACTTAAGAGTAATGTGGTGGCTTTCCATTCTAATCCTTTAATTGGGCTGCGGAATCCTCCTCCAACTTTAGCAAAATAGTTTCATACAGCACTTCCAAGCCTATTATTCAAAAGGATTAGCGGGTGGAACGAGGCGCCACGGCCTTCGCCATTGTGCCCGGGAGCCCTTCCCATCTCTTGGCTTCAGAAACACAGGGGCATTCACAGACATTTCTAGGCTGGAAGCAGAATTAAGATCAGGAGTAGGACACCCCACCCCCCAAGCAATGTCTCCCACTCCCCAAACCTGGCCTCCACTTTCATTTAACACATACTTCCTGATGAGCATTTAGATTCTGTGGTTGAAGTGGTATCTTTCACAAGCATTTCAGTACAGTACGTTGCAGAATATGGAGCACCTCTCGGTTGGCTCTAGGCAGGGCTGGAGGCTTGGAGCTTGCAGGGGGAAGAGGGTGTTTGTGCCCTGAGCTAGTTTCTGCGGCCCAGGAGCAGCAAGGGGCAAAAACCAAGCACTGGTCTTTGAACAATGGTGATAGTGATAGTAATCCTCTCTTGCCTTTCACAATTTGATGTAAAAAGGACCACCGTGCTTCTAAGATGAAGACCTCCCAACAAACACTAGCTGAAAACAGGATGTGGCTGATGCTAGTGTGCTCCAATTGGAAAACTGGGGCTGGGGAGGGATTCTCTCTCTTTCACAGCCCTCCTCACTCTTGATATCCCAGGAATGTAGTCCAGCACCTTCAAAGGAACCAATAGCCAAATGGTGGCATAAGAGAGCCCAATCTAGTCTCATGTCTATTACTTAAGGTGGGTCAGAGCATCCAAGACCATCTCCGCCACACAGGCGTGGTCCTTTCTCACAAACAGAGAAGATGGGAAGCCTGGTTCCAAATGTACTTCAGATGCGGGAGCTCTGGTGCTCCTCCCTGTGAAAAGAATCCCAGCTCAGAGAGGAAGCAAAACTCAACCCTTCTCCCTGAAAGGCTACTTTTCTTTGTGAAGTGAATGTGTTTGCTTAGGAGAACACTTCATGATGAAAGTTCCAGCCCACTCCATCGGCAGTCGCAAGTGTTGCAAAACCAGGCACCTGTTTACCATCCCATCTGCTGCGTTGTGAGAATAGGAGAGGCAGTGGCTGAAAGACTCTATCCCTGACACAGACCAGTGGAAGCTGGCAAGCATGGATTGGTTAACTGGCTGAAAAGATGGAAAGCAATGTGGAGAGGCTAAGAGTGCAAGATGGCAGGTCCCATAAGCACAAGTGATACCCATGCACTCTAGAAGCAACACAGCTCCTCACCACCTGCCTCCTCAACCCCCCCCCCCCGGACAGCAAAGGTGTTAAGAGAGCCCTGAGCCCAGGGCTGGCCCTTCTCTTCGTACGAGCAACTGGGGAAGCAACAGAAGGCGAATAACCGCAGCTCCCTTGATGCAGAGCTTTGATTTCCAGATAATTAAAATCAAACTTAAAGGGACTTCGGTGTGGCCATCGATCAAGGGCTTGACACAGAGTCATGCCATTCATTAGTACTTTGGTACGGAATTAGTTCAACACGGCCTAACCCACAGGAAAGAACCGGCGGTGGGAAGATCAGCAGAAGGATTTTGGGGGTCAGCAACACACACGTGTGTTTGATGTGTGTGCGACTAGAGGGGAAAGGCAAGGAAAGAAAAAAGGTTTGCCGTCACAGTAAGGCTGCACGAGGGTTGGGAAAGTGAGGCTAGCTAGAGCACCTGCATTCATCAAAAGCTGCAGAGGAGGGAGTTAGGGGCCAAGGAAGGCTGCAGATGGAGTGACTGTCCTAGGTCTATCGCTTCTGAAAGTGCCATTGCACCTCCTGAGCTGTACCGCCCCAGACTGTGGGTGGGGACTCACAGGATAGAAGGCTCTCCCATACAGAAACCAATTAACATTTCCTGCACATAGAAAACAAGCATACCAATGAGTACAGAATTTCACTCGGGATATGCTACATTTTACACACAGTAGATTTTCTTGTGGGGCATGAAGTTCCGTGGGAAGAGATCCCACCTGCAATCTGAAGAAGTACAACACCTCACTCGCCGTTTGTGAGACTGACCAGGTCAGCCTTTCCTAAGCGGATGCTCCCCAGATATTTAGAACAGCAAGTTCCTTCCATCCTCAGCTAGCATGTCCTCACAGCGATCTATTTCACTTCAGCACTGAATAAGAAGCTTGGCAACGTTGTCAAATTCAGAGCCATACTGTTAGCATCACATATTCCATCAGGCTAGGGCCTTGTTAATTTGTTTGGTAATCCAGCCTTGGACAGAACGGTCGCCATCTACATCATCAGAAAAAATAAATAAATTGAGTGTGCAAAGCAAGTACAGGTATCCTTAATTGCTCTGCAACCTTCCCGTGTTCTACATGCGTGGAGCTTGTGGACCACCGGCAGAATCCACCGATTTAGGGTTTCTGGCTTTATAAAATGTAGGATTCAGCCGCACTGAACTCAAACTCTCAGCTCTCCACTGTGGTTCTAAAACGGATGTTATCTGAATTTAGTCCCAAGGCATACCTGAGAACTGAAATGCACAGCCAGGCCGGATCTGCTGAAAAATAATGCATTGTGGAAAGAACTCAGGATGTTGGTGGGGTTTTTCACTGTGAAATATTTCTTGCTCTTTATGGAATTGTCACTATCTAATGCATTTAAACCTCCACAAATCTGCCTCCAAGGTGCCCTCGGGCTTTTGGCCTTCCACTGGAAAGAGCTGCAATCTACGTGGCTGATTCATTCAGTCAGGAGGTGAAAATCCAGCTATACATTGCTTCTTTTCTCTTGAAGCTTCTCCTTCACTTTTCATTTATTAGCAATCATTTATAGTGCTCCTCGAGCAAATTACTTTATCGTCTTTATCTTCAGAGGGAAGTTCCCATCATACCCCTCTTGCCATTGTGACTTCTGCCAGGTGACGCCCTAAGCCACGGATGGGGAGCAATTTCCAGCTTCAGGGCCATTTGCATCCTGTTCTGGGCAACTTTCTGGGACCCACATGGCAGTGGTAGGTGGGGACAGAGGCAGAAAGGGCAGAGTGATGGATGTGAATTTTATTTTGTAGAGTAAGCTCATTTCTGCATATCCCAGTCCTCTATCCTCCATCCTGGCAAACCATCAGAATCCAAGGGCACATCTCAAGGAGGGTGCTACTGAGGGGTGCAGGGGGCAGGAGATATTGTCTGGGGAGAGTCCCAAGGGCAAGAGAGAGGGACCAGGAGGGCAGCAGCTGGCCTCTGCCCTGAGGTTCTCCACTCCCGCCTTCAGCCAAGACAAGTACCCTTTCTCTTTTCGTATGCCCCTTTCTTTAGCCTTGTTCATACTAACTATAGGATTCTTAAATCATAGTTTGTGGTGGTTTTTCATTATTAAAAAAGTGCAATTCTAAATTAACTGTTTTGTAAAACATGGTTCTGTTCACAGAACATTTGGGTTCTGCAACAATGGGACCTGTAAGGAAATGGTGTGGTTTTGAAGTGCTCCTCTTCAGGATTCCAGCCAAACAATCCACTCCATTCAACCCCCCCCCCGAAATACTTATGCAAACTTCAGGGTTCCCAAGAGCCTGCCGCTGCCACCTACTTATGTGTGGGGTGACCCCATTTGGATCCACATGGATTCATGCTTGGAGAATGATTTTGATATTAGTGCATTGCTTTATTTATTTATTGTTTCCATTTTGTATCCTGCCCTTTGTACCATGGGTGGCAGGCCAGGATAGCCAGTAGTAAGAAAATATGAAATGTAACTAAACAGTAATTAAAACAGCAATGCAATGTCTTATCAAACAATTAAAACTTAAAAGCCAAATTATGCTGGACTCAGTGGGCGTTTGCTCGGATCAAGCAAGACTTCTGGGGATGGCTCACTCGCTAAAGCAGCCTTCACCAACCTGATGCCCTCAAACTGATTTGGACTACCAAGTTCCCATCTTCCCCAGCCAGGCTGGTGAAGGTGGCACTAAAGAAACTGGCCTGTGATATATCAAGCCCTTAGTAAAAATTTCTTTCTTTCCTTTATATAAAGCCTTTCTAAAGCATTCACATTGTTCAAGGCAGCTAACAGCCGAACCAAATCACGAAAATCAAAATACGAGTAGGTATTAGGGCTTGCCACATAAAAGCTCTCATTCCAACAGACGTGCCTGCCCATGGTGGGTGCGGATGTCAGGGGACCCTGGGAGGGCAGCGAGTTTGCCAAGAGACAGGAACTAAGGGGACCAGCCAAGCAAGAGGAGGGCTGGCTGGAGCGCGAGCCAGAAGGCGGTGCGAGGGCTCTGAGCGAGGCGGAGGGGTCATGGGATGCTACCGACACGTGCGCGGCAGAGGAGGTGTCCGAAGGTACTGCAGCAGGGGAGGTATCGGTAGTGGGGGAATCGAGGAGGCTGTTTAGCAGTTCAGGGGAGGGGTTTGCCCCCGCTCCCTCCCCTGAGGTCCGTAGACGGGAAAAGCGTCAGGAGCAAAGAAGGAAATGAGGTGGGTCAAGGTTGTTTTGCTGGCGTAGATTGAGACGCGCGCCAGTTCCGGATTCTGACTCGGAATAGGCGGTCATGTCTTTCTGAACTCTGAACTGTACATATGTACATTAAAATCTGAAAAGCCATCACTGAGCCTTGGTGGTCTTTGGTCGTGGGAAGCCGCACACTAGCCCTGACAGCTGGGGAAACAAATTTCCTGAGGCAAGGCATTCCACAAATGAGGTGCAACCACAGAAAAGGCTTTCACAGCACTCCCTCCTGACCAACCCTGATTTGGCCACAGAAGATACCACGAAAAGAGTCTCCCTGGCTGATCTCAGGGAGCGAATGACAAGAGTCTTTTCAACATTTCCGATCTTGCCGTTTTGCGAGCAAACATGAGTCCAATTAACTCACTAGAGCCGACGAACGCCACTGAGAATTTTTCGTGCACATTCCCCGCTGAAATAAAAGGGGTCTGGGAAGCGGGAAGGGGAGGCGGAGTCTCTCCAGAGTTTGGCGTCCTTCATGTCTCATTACGGAGCAACCCTTTCAAAGCATAAGCAGAAACCACAGAGGAACCACAGAGGCACCACCTCCCACAACAACAGCAAAAGGAAGCCATTTCTAGCAGCTGCACATACTGCACTGGTGCCTTACGAAGTCGAAAAGGGCTGGTTGCCTCAACTGTGACAAGGGAAATTATGCAGCACCGACTGAACATAAAATTAATGAGCAGTGACTGCCTGCTGATGTACGACTTCTTAAGGAATGTGATACTAATTGCACATCTCTCCCCCCCCCCTTCTTTTTGCAGCCATTCATCCAGAGATGGTTCATACTCCACCCATCAAGGCTCAACCAGAGCTTTTCCAGTAGGTCCCCCAGAAAATGTTCCTGATTTCAGAGACTGGAGACAGAGGCCTGGCTCCAGGAGTCATGGTTACATGTCACGGTCTGACCCCCTGTCAATGTGCTTCAGGATCCTGTCTTTCCATTCCCTCCTCCTAATTTCTGGTTCATGTGGTTGGCCTGAAGGTCCAAAATGAACACATTGCAGTTACTGCAATTTTTATTTTTTTTGCCTCCAAGTCTGAACTGGGATCCCAGCTGAAAACAGAGCTTTCTAATTCTGGTTTCATGGCAAATAATGGGCAGCTGGTACAGCATGAGCCGATGTTGTAAACAACTGCCCAAGTTGTTGGAAAGTTTATGGACGGAGAGTATTTTTTTTCTCCAGGATTTCAGGGTGCTGAACTGATTCTGCTTGGGGCTTCGAATACCTGCTTGAAGGGTGTGTGTGTGTGTGTGTGTGTGTGTGTGTGTGTGTGTGTGTGTGTAAATAAATAGGCTGCCCTAGAATTTCCGTCAAGAATTTCCGTCAGGAAATACTTGCCTTTTTCTCTGCCAACCTTCACACAGGCAGCCCCACATGAAAGAACACACAGCCCTCCAGCCCCCTGGTTTCCCAGTATCTCCAGCTGAAGGAGGGCCACAGTGTCGCACCTCAGGATTAAAAGGGAATTTTAAAGGGGAGTCCCTCTTCTGCAGCTCACTCCTTAGAATGGTTAGCCCGCCAACCTTCTAGTGAGCTATTATGAGAGCAATTCATAGACTTATGCCTGGCATGGAGAAAGGGGATAGAGAAAAGTTTTTATCCCTCACTCATCACACTAGAACTTATGGATATTCCATGGAGGAGATTGTTGGAAGGTTCAAGACACACAGAAGGAAGTACTTTTTCATGCAGCACCAAGTTAAACTATGGAACTCACTCCCGCAGGAGGCAGAGATTGCCACCAACCTTGATAGCTTTAAGAGAGGATTAGACAAATTTACGGAGAGGGCTATCGTCGGCTTCTAGCCATGATGGCTCTGCTCTGCTTCCACAGTTGGATGTAGTGATGCTTCTGAATGCCAGTTGCTAGAAATCACAGGAAGGGGGAGCTGCTCTTGTGCTCGAATCCTACTTGAAGGTTTTCCACAGGCATCTGGTTGGCCACTGTGGGAATAGGATGCTGGACTAGAAGGGCCATCGGCCTGATCCAGCAAGCTCTTCTTATGTTCTCATTATACAGTGCTTCTCGCCAGAGCAAAGTCGATTCAGGGCATGGCTAGAGACCTTTCAGGCACGAAACAGGGGGCGCCTTAGATCCCAGTCAGACTTCAGCACTCAGAGCTGGGCCGAGTGGTTAAGACTAGTCACCTCAGTGTTATCTGCTCTTTCATTATTGCTTCCGGCTCTGATAAGAAACCACTTGGGGAATGTAAACATGCAATTCAACATTTCATGTCCGAAACTCCACTGAGAGTGCAAGCCCTCCCCAAAGGTTAACACGGTGCTGTTTCCAGTAATGGGGACTTCAATGATTATTTAGTTTTCCTCCAGATATCTGGTAAGGAGCATGAAGGCAGCGGCGCCAAGGCTTGGACTATCACATTTGTGGTCTGAATGTGGCCCATACTGGGGCAGGACAGAAGGCAGGTATTTCCCTTCCTTGGTTCAGCCCTTAAAGGCCAACTCTTCAGAGCCCATTCAAGTCCAGGGAATAGGAAAGTCCAGCAAAGCACAGCTGAGACTCCCAACCCCTCTTTTTTCTGATGCCAGTGTCAAATTCAGTGGGGACTTGGGGACGACGACTGGAGGTTGGCTACCCCTGTTCTAGATATCATATTTTGTGCTCATTTGCCAGCCTCTCCCCTTGCATGGCAGACTAGTGAGCCTGCAGAAATTGTACAGGCCTGGATGAGGGAAGACGCAGGGGCAATTCCTCCCCTGCCTTCATCGTCTCCCCTTCCCCTTGTTCTATATTTAGCTGTCAACTAGATTGAAACTGTCAGCAGATGAATTAGAATTTTATTGACTTGCTTCATAGGAGGGAGGGCTCTATAAAATAAATGCACACAGAGCAAAGTGCCCAGCGCTGCTGCGCAGACAGAATTTTACAGCAGTGACTGGAGTTTCTATCTGAAATCAATCCCTGATAGAAGCCAGATTCAAGGGGAGGAGACAGGGAGGCCAGTTTTATAGATGGGGGCAGCAACTCAGCCCTACTGAAATAAAGGGGTGGAGGAGTTTGCCGGCTCACTGGAATTCATGACCCTAGGGGGAAAAACATGGCTCATTTACAGAGGATGTGCTTTGCAGCAGCATGCTAAAAAAACCTTTGCTTATACATGGCTGCAAGTGGGTGGTTGAGAGTCTGGTAGCTGCAAAACACAGCAGCGCCCAGGCAAGCACCGTCCAGGGTACAGAGGACTGGCATGTCCCAATGCTGGCACTTCATCAAAACAATCCCAGTTTACTAGTCTGTAGAACTGGGAGGAAGGGGGAGGAGAGGAGAGTAAAGGTGATTGGCAAACCAAAAGATGCTGGTAAAAGGTATTCCTAGTTGCTGTCATTGGACTTGGAGGAAGAGGAACCAATGGAACCAGGAGAGGCAGGAGAAGGCACCCTGGATCAGGACTCGGACATCACTGGGCCCAAGTCCAGCAAACAGGGACCTTCGTTACCTGAGACACCTAAAGTAAGACCCCAAGTGACTACCCCCTTTCAAGTGGGACCTCTCCAAGGGCCAGGATCTTTGCTCCAAGACCCTCTTGTGCAATGTGCAGCCAAGTCTGCACACGACTTCAAAAAGACCCAGGAGAGGCAATTTGAGTGCCACGCTTTGGGCCAAATGGCTGCCTCTTTAAGAGTCTCCACTTTCCAGCAAGGATGCAGAACTCGAGAGGTGGCCTCAGGCTTCAATACTGTTAAGTATCAGAACTCAACCCCTGTCCATCTCAATACAAGCCGTCTCTTCCCATGGGCCTGTCCAGGGTTCTGAAACACCTGCTTCTCACTCAGTCTGGTTCCTGGCCTGTTCAGTTGCTATGCAGTCTCTGCCTCTAGGTTACCATGTGCTCCAAGACAATGCCCAGCTTGCTTCCACCAGGCTCTGCCAGGACAACTGTCACTGGCACATCAAGGGGAAACAGTGGGTCTAGGAGCACCCCCAAACTGTGCAAGTATTCCTTTAAGGGAAGCAATACCCAGGTTTGCTGTTGTTGTTTAGTCGTGTCCGCCTCTTCGTGACCCCATGGACCATAGCACGCCAGGCACTCCTGTCTTGCACTGCCTCCCACAGTTTGGTCAAACTCATGTTCGTAGCTTCAAGAACACTGTCCAACCATCTCGTCCTCTGTCATCCCCTTCTCCTTGTGCCCTCAATCTTTCCCAACATCAGGGTCTTTTCCAAGGATTCTTCTCTTCTCATGAGGTGGCCAAAGTATTGGAGCCTCAGCTTCAGGGTCTGTCCTTCCAGTGAGCACTCAGAGCTGATTTCCTTAAGAATGGATAGGTTTGATCTTCTTGCAGTCCATGGGACTCTCAAGAGTCTCCTCCAGCACCATAATTCAAAAGCATCGATTCTTTGGCGATTAGCCTTCTTTATGGTCCAGCTCTCACTTCCATACATCACGACTGGGAAAACCATAGCTTTAACTATATGGACCCAGGTTAGAACTGGTTATTATCCATTATTTTCTGGATTTCCTTTGTAACCTATTGGCCAGCAACCTGATTAAATGACACAGTTCTGGCAATTTGAGAAAGATGTCAAGCTGCATGTCCACTCTCTCCATACTGTTTTATGAGCCTCTTGTGTCTCCCTCAGCCCCACCCCCCCAAAAAAACCCTGTCAAGTCCTGGTCACATTTTGAATAGAGTGGAACACAGAAGTATGAGATCTTCCTTATCTGTTTCATTCCAAAGCATGGGGAACACTGAGTGCCGCTTATGGAACACATGAAACGATTCACAATTTTGGTCTCCTTTAAATAAAAAAGGAAAGGGGGGGGGCTCCATTAAAATTCAATGTAGCTAAACTGACACAATTCGATTTAGACTGACAATCAAGCTCTGATAAGATCATGATCCAATTTTAGATATGACACAACCTTTAATGTGGCACCACAGAATGCGTTTATTTAAAATCCTTTATTTAATTTCAAATCCCCTTAATTCGCAAGTCAGAGGTCTGCAACCACTCTATTGATCATGCTTGCATGCAGTAAGCACAATTCTTTTAAAACTCCTTCCTAAACACAGTGGGCAACAATAATAAATAATAATAATAATAATAATAATAATAATATATTAAAAAATGTCAACTGTGATTCTTAGCATGAGAGTAACAAAAGCAGTAAAGTTCTTTTAAGATTCAAGAACATGTGGATTGCCTTGCAGCATCAGGGCTATTATTTCAGCAGATTATCTCCCCCAAAAGCCAGCCAGACACTGCAAGCTAGCTCCCCAAAGCTATCATCCCATGGCCTCATTTTTACAGGAGGAAAAGGCAGGGTTCTAAACCCCATGTTTTCCTTTGGATGTGTAGTAGCTCCAGCCAAAGTATCAGGGGACTTGATGCTGGGCAGAATGCAGAAACTGACAATAGTCACCTGAAACACCCAGACTCAGTTCATTCCTGGGCAAAGCTCTTCTACAGAGCTCTCTCTCTCTCCTCTCTCTCCCTCTCTCTTTTAAGTAATGTTTTGGCAGAAACAACCAGCTGTGAAATCAAAAACTTTAACAAAAGCAGTTGTGTTCCAGCAGAGAATTTAAAAGGGATTAACACTGCTGAACAAACACATGCAAATCCACAACTGCGAAAAGTAATTTTCAGATTTAACTTGGGTGTCCAAGTTTGATTCCTTCCAAAAGAAAAATCTGATGTATTCAAAACCTGCTTTAAAAGCCAGGATGGGTTTATTTTTTAGGGGGGGGGCATGCACCTGGACTCGGTGGGACATGGGGTGCTGCACTAGGAGAGGTGCCTGATCCAGCAGGCAATTCTCATTTGAAGGGCTGCAGCATATGCCCTTTGTGCAAAAGGCCACAGGGTCAATCCCTGGCATCTCCAGGTAAAGGCTGAGAGTCTGAAATCTGAAATCCTGGAAACCCATTGCCAGTCAAAGTAGACAATACTGAGCAGGATGGACCAATGCCAAAATTTTTATAAGGCAGCCTTTCTGTGTTGCTCCTATTTTATTAGCAGAGCAACATTGCTGGCTTTCAGTGGCCATGGTTGAAGCTTTTAAGGGTGTCCGGTTTCAGTGTGCATTCTTTCGGCCTGATTTTATTTGATTGATTTAAAGTTTGTCAATAGTCCTGGAAAATTTAATTAAATCAAACCGCGGCCTGCTTTAATTAAGGGGATGTAAATTAATCCATATGGGAGATAACAGGCAGATGCTGCCAAAGGGCTGGAGGCCGAGCAAGATCACCTCTGGGTCTGTCCCAGCCCACGATCCACAGGCAGAGAAGAGAAGCAACAGCAAGTGTTGCAGCTTGTTGACACAACCCGGGCAGATATGGGTCAAAAAACAGCTTTGGAAGTGAGCATTACTAGGACTGCTCTAAACATTTCTGGTGCTTGAGGAAGAGAATTTGAATGGCACCCAACATACACTAATTGACATGGGTCGCAATCCATCAGGATGTCCTCCGTCTTAAGCCTCTTTTTGGGAGGGGGGAGTCACTTTGCAGCTTGTGGCCAGTGGTGGGAACAGAGTCGGTCTGGTACACTTCGTGGGTGGGGGGCGGGAGAGGAAGACTTCTCAGAGATGACACGTAACAATTTGGTAGATTGACGCTGCATGTAAACTGCTATTGCAGGAAAAGCTTTAGCTCAATGCTGGCCTTCGTGGCCCTTGGCCTTTACCAGCAAAGGACTCGCATAACCAGAGGGGTACTATGCAAGATGGATCAGCAGCAGGCATCATTGCATTCTCCAAGGTGCAGACATTTAAACCTCCTTCCTCGTCCACTTGCAAAAATAACCCCAACCCAGCAAAATTATGACTTCATCAAGAGAGCTTTTCTTCTGCTCTCTGGCAAACTGGGGCGCCGAATGCTTGAAAAGCAGCATTCACAGAGCCTCACTGGCTTAGAATCGCCATGCAAGTTTTGTGGGATGGCGGAGTGCTGAAAAATTAACTGCCTGGCCCCTTCCTTTGCCTGGTTTATGGCTGTCTTGGCAGATGCACCTCAGACTGCTGCCACCGCCGCAAACTCCATGTCCTGCCAACTGTACATTACTAGCCTTGGAAGGGCTCCAGCCCCGGGAAAGCCGCTCTAAAAGCATTTGCTTGATACTTTCAAACAGCAAAGCTCTGGCGGTGGCGGAGGCCTCCACTGATGTATAGGCATGCGGAGTGGATTCAGAAGGCCTCCTGTGTTCTCCCCTGGGCTCCTCCCTCTAATTCCAAGGGAGAGAAACAAATGAGATGCTCCCGGTTGGGGAGGAAGAGGAAGAGCTGCCCTCTCACCTCTTCACGAGGGGCAAGCTTTGAAATCCGTCAGCAGGAGGAACTGCCTCTGGGGAGCACTTGGCGAGGGGAGACTTAACTGTGGATTGTTTCCATTCATTGCTAACTTCCACCTGCTGCTCTGCAACTCTGCTGTTTGCAGAGAGCTCCAATTAGTGCTCTTGATGCCGGAGAAACATCCATTAAAAAATTCTGCTTACGGAATTTGAAGGGGATTTTTTTTTTTGGTCTGCCGCCTCTTTATTTGAAAATCCCTCTCTCCGCTGCATTAGAAATTCCACAGCAACCAGCCTCTCTTTTCCTACTTAGCTATTCCCTGAACTTATTTGCAGCCAGGAATCTCGTTAGCCCTGGCTTCTGGTTTTGAATGTCAGAGGGCCTACAATTCAGACCGTATATAGAGTACCGCCAATAAGTAAGCACAGCGCCGATCAATCGAATCGGCTAAAATTGTGTAAAATTATTTTTCTTTTCCAGATTATGCTCAACCCTGGGAAGGGATAGGTACAGCTAAGCCACAGCGCCTTGGCAGAGCTAAATCTTTCTTTGAAACAGATGGTAGCAGAAGTGTGGAGGGGGAAGGAAACCATCGCTATGCGTCTGAACACTCGTCAGAGGACAGTAATATTTACTCCTGGGCAAACACCTTTCCAGACCTTCCCTTAAAACTGCCTGCAAGCAAGTGGGTCAGTTCTACATTGCCATAACAATGCAGGGAACAGGGACAGTCTGAACCAGGATCTCTGCCCTGGTGAATTCTTGCTGTAGACCTTCATAAAGAAACAGCCCAGGAAAGGAGAGGAAACAAAGCATAGTAATAATTAACAGGTAACGTAGCTGCACATGTTTATAGCTCTTTCTGCTCGAGGAAGGAAGCATTTACAAGCTCTGATGAAGTCAGCTTCATCATCTCTTCTGCATCAGTTGGCCTGTGTCCTAGAGCTCTGAAAGGCATTTCCTTTGCACCACTCATCACTCCCGGTGGGTTCCTGAAGCATCCCGACTCCGGCCACAAGCAGAGTGGGGAGAAGTAGCCCCTAAGTTTCACTGCAGAGTGACTGGTGGCATCTGACTCTTCTGCAGCTGAGCAAACAACATTGCAGCTCATTAGGCTTCTGCTGCCCCCACATGCAACTCTGCCGGGCAACTCACTGCACCACATCCTATCTCTGCAATGAAAACTGTTCTACTGCTTCGTCTAAGGCTCTGAATTCTGCCTGGGTCTGTGCATTTTATGCCTCTGAATATTCGTTACGAACTGAAAAACAACAAGAACAACAACAACATACAGAATTATTCTGAGACTTCCAAACAACACTGCAAGATTCTATTCCTCACTGAATGTGGACAACGGCTTAGAAAGGAGTAGGGCACCAGGTAAAGGTGCATGCAGGTATCAGGAAGGCTAGGCTAGGCTTCCCAGTGGTTTGGGGAGTGGGGAGAAGAATTTTCATCAACTTGTGTGAGTCCCTCTTGTATGGCGTGCCTTAACTTCCTACAATCACCACCGTTTACCTTACATCCAAATATCCATGTCCTTCTGCCCCCACTTGAACAAACAGCTCTAGGCCTTAATCTTGCAGAGGGCAGCAGGTGAGTACTGGGTTCTGATTCTCCTGTGCCCCTATCAGGACCAGAGCTCAGTAGGAACTTCCTTGCTGAATCAGTCCAAGGGTTTTCCTAGTCCAGCATTCTGTTTTCAACAGCTGCCAGCCAAACACCTCTGGAAATCACAAGGAGGGGAGCAGGGATTGAAGGCGATGCTCTTTCTCTTTTTCTTGCCTCCAGGACCTGAACATGGAGCTCAGTCCCCACCTTCTCTCCTTGTCCTTTCTCCCAACAGTCTCTCCGCCCCAGCCAAAACTCTACAAGACCCACCCTTCCCCAGTCTTTTAGTAAAGACTCCTGCGGCTTATGCTTAGCAGAGAGCACAGCTGGGGACGGGACGGGACATAAACAGACCTAATAGTGGTACTTTCCTCAAGTATATAATCTGCTTAACCTCTGAGGGCTGCAGTGTGAACCATATCCACACATCACATTTCCCTGGGTATCCAGGGGTGGAAGATCACCATTGAGCAAAAACAGAAATCTAATGCACAAATTGGTGCTAACACCTGCTGGAGAATGCATGCCAGCAATGGACAGGGCTGGAGCCCAAAAGGTGAGTGGGGCCACAGACACCTTCTTCATGTCTCACACTCAGATGCATGCATCCCATTCACCCATTCCCACTCCCCCCGCAATTGATTATTCATTCATTTCTCACTCTTAAGGGAGAAGATCTTCCTGTATAGCTTAGTAAGCTTTCAAATAATAAGAAGCTTCACTGGTGCCAATAGGAGACCTGCGGCTGCAAACCTAACTGCTCTGTTAGAGGCAGAGCTGGAGAGGGGAGGCCACAGGGTAGATTTAAAGATGTTGTGGGCCGCATTCGGCCTCCCAATCCCTGCCTAAGATACTACTCTGCTATCGTCTGTGCCCAACAGCCCAGAGTTAAATGGAGCGAAACTGAATAGGTGCAATTTCCTTCCTCCGACCCTCCCACCCCCACAAACAACATGGTCAGCAGAAAAGAGACCAGCTGGTAATGGAGAGCAAAGCTCAAGGAACCACTCAGTGTAGTAGCTCTTGCTCTCGTTAATGTTCAGCCATGCTGTGCCCTGCCAAGAAAACTAATGACTGCTGAAGAGGCAATAAGCGGGAGACTCTCAAGCACTTACCTGATAAGAAACTCCCTTCTGGTTTCATCTGTAATGTGCATGAAATGTGACACCCCTCAATACTGAACAGAAGTTTCCAAACTACCTGCCCTGTCTAAATTCTGCCTGACCTCTGGGTTCCACCTTATCACTCCTGAGGCAACAGAGAGCAGCAACAGAAGGGACCATGGCTGTGTTTCCTCCATATACAGCCCAAATGATGTGTTTTTCCAGAAAGACTGGCGCTTCTGACACCCACAAAAAGGCACAGGGAAAATTTCTCTCTAGGAACTGTTTAGCATGTGTGGGAGTATTTTTCAGTTGTCAAAGCCAAAATCAAAATTTGAGCAGAGGGAACTGGATCAAATGTAGTTCCTTGTCCGAAAATTTGGGGTAGTTCCTGGCTAAAAAGCTGTGGAAAATAATGATAAAAGAGATTGTTTCAGTTATATCTAGAATGCCCCGTTAAGCAGCCACTGTTAGTGTTCTGAGGAAGCACACCTGAAAGCTACAAGGGCAGAGACAACTTCAGTTCGATACACTTTAAGATTCCTTAGTGCAATATGAAATAAATTATTTAAAGAATAATTTTGGACTACAACTCCCATCAATATGTCCATGCTCACTGTGGCTGATGGGAGTTGTAGTCCCAAAACAGAAGGAGGGCATCAGGGGAAGGCAAACTGATGTGAAACTTCTAAGCTTTCATATCCACACAGCATCAGAGGTTGATATCATTAACATCAGATTACCATTTTTATCCAATGATATACGGCTGCCCACTAGAGCATCAGACCATTGGTCCATCTGAGTTATAACCACCTACTTGAACAGATCTCATGTCTTATACAGATACCTTTACCAGTCATGTTATCCAAGAGCCTTTAACAAGCCTGCAACTAGACGTGTCAGAGACAAACTCAACATCTTCTGCACACCAACTATGTGTGCTACACTTGAGCTAGGCCCTGTTTCAAAATTAGATTCAAAACATTTTGCATCAATACAGTACCAACATACAAAATTTGACACACACAGTTTTGTTTTGTTTTTTTTAAAAATTAAGCCAACTCTCCACACTGGAAGAAAGTGAGGAATACAGATGACTAGAATCTCAAGACACTTTCGCAAGTACCAACAACACCTCTTTGTCCCCAACACATTTATATTTAACTTGGGACAGGAATAACATGGTTCCTAATGTGGAAACCATCCATTTTACTTTTGACAATAATCCCTATAAGTGTGAGTATCTAATTAAACAACAACAGCAACGAGGCAGGCACGATCCCATTTCTACAAAGAGGCACGATCAGTTGCCAAGGCCTCCTGCAAGTGCCGTATTTTACCTCCAAGGAGCACAAATGACAGGAGTAAGGCCATGAAAACATTATGATCGGAACATGCATATTATGGGACACGGCAAATCTCCTTTGCAAAAGCCTTAGGCCCTCTCCCCCACCCCCTTGCATCTTGGGATGCTAAGCACAGCCTTTGCTCCCAGGCAAGCTGACAAGTTACACGCCCTGCACTTTGTCTTTTGAAAAGAGCTGCTGGTGCCACAAGGCGAGCATTTCATTCGAGGAGAAATATGGAGCGCCTTCTTCCAAGCAAAGGAGGGACTGCTGCAGGGCAGGCCTTGAGCTTCTGGCAGAGCCCCATTTCTCATGCTCCCAACCATTTGCGATTCAGCCACAGTGGGAGGGCAAGGAACGAGAGAGGCACCGCTCTCTCCCCAGAGCCAATGAAAGATCACAGAAACTCTTGGAACTTTTCTCTCTCTCTCTTTTTTAGAAATATGCATTATTTCCACCTGGATATTTCCTCCCACACTGACCCTGTTAAAGGGCTTCTCTCCTACTGCCTCTTGCCCCTACCCACCCAAAAACGGAAGCTGGGCAATGCAGAATGAGGCTGAGCAACACTGGGAAGACCTCTGTGGATGGATTCTCAGGGCGCTTTCCCATGCATCCTGGCTCTTTCTACAATTAATCTTTTTATTTAAAAAAAACCACCTGGATTCCGAAAGATTTAAAACCAGAGTTTTATTTTTAAATGTCAGTTACAATGTCATTTTTTGGAAAGAAAACCAGTAACTCGGTTTAAAATGAAATCTGAATGTAACATAGCAACGGGTTAGAGCTCAACGTCGAGCCTACCGAGCGGTGATAGTGACGGCGAAGAGGACTTTCTTCACCGCCTCTATTGCATCTGCAGAAAATAGTAGCAGGAGACACTTTCTGGTGGTTCGCAATTTAACGGAACCACCTTTACCATCAGGGCCTTGTAAAGACCCCAAGATCTCCTGCAACGATTTTGCAAAGTTTTTTTTGCAGATAAAGTTGCTGATATTCGGAAGGAGGTAGACACCACTGTGGGAGCAGGGCCAGGGCGGGAGAGTGCTAGAGCCCTGTCTGGTCAAGTTGCATGGTGCATTCTCTAGTTATCTCCCTCTTGGACTACTGCAATGCACTCTACGTGGGGCTACCTTTGAAGGTGACCCGGAAACTACAACTAATCCAGAATGTGGCAGCTAGATTGGTGACTGGGGGCGGCCGCAAAGACCATATAACACTGGTCCTGAAAGACCTACATTGGCTCCCAGTAAGTTTCCGAGCACAATTCAAAGTGTTGGTGCTGACCTTTAAGACCCTAAACGGCCTCGGTCCAGTATACCTGAAGGAGCGTCTCCACCCCCATCGTTCTGACCGGACACCGAGGTCCAGCACCGAGGGCCTTCTGGCGGTTCCCTCACTGTGAGAAGCAAAGCTACAGGGAACCAGGCAGAGGGCCTTCTCGGTAGTGGCGCCTGCCCTGTGGAACGCCCTCCCATCAGATGTCAAAGAGATAAATAACTACCAGACTTTTAGAAGACATCTGAAGGCAGCCCTGTTCAGGGAAGTTTTTAATGTGTGACATTTTAATGTATTTTTAATCTTTGTTGCAAGCCGCCCAGAGTGGCTGGGGAAACCCAGCCAGATGGGCGGGGTACAAATAATAAATTATGATTGTTGTTATTGTTATTATTATGTAAACACTGAAGTGTCCTCAAGCCGCTATACCACACAGATGTAGGAGAGCCTGTCTGGGGGCGGGGAGGTCTGTGTTTGAACCCCCAGACTCTGCCTTGAAGTTCACGGGTTGACTTTGGGATAATCAGCCTAATCTACCACAAAGCGTTGTTGTGAGAATTCTTGCAAGGAGAGAACTATGTATGCTGCCTTAAGCTCCCTGGAGGAAAGACGGGATATAAATGAAATTAATCGGTTGACCAGTCTAGTGAATGAATGAAGAAATGAAATACCTTCAGAATGTAACAGCTCAAGATCCTCTTTCAAACCCACTGAACTGAAAGCCCACTTTTAATGTGTGATGTTGTTTGTATATAATGTTGGAAACTGCCCAGAGTGGCTGGGGAAACCCACTTAGATGGATGGGGTACAAAATTTAAGTTGTTATTCTTGTTTTCTTCTATGGAAAAGGGGGCGGGGAATGCAGGAAGTATTTGAATTCTAGGACAAGTGTTATAAAATAAAGGGTCATGTATTGTATTATTGTTGCAAATTTTAAATATTTTATCCACCACACCAAGCAGTGAGAAAATGTACTTTCCATACTGAAAACCAGTGTTGGGTAGTAGTTAGAGTGTTGGGCTAAGACCTGGGAAACCAGGGCCCAAAGCCCCACTGAGTCATAAAGCTCACCAAGTGATATTGGGCCCATCACTGTCTCTCAGTCAAACCTACTTCACAGGGGTATTGCAAGGTATTAATGGGGATGGAGAGAACCATATGAGCTCCTTAGAGGACAAAGGGTTCCTCATGTGGAAGACATGGGCAAGTGATTCCAGGAAGTGAAAGGGAAATTGCTCACAACCGAGCACTCCGAATTTTGCTGTGGATCATGGTCGTTGTCTTTAAGCGAGAGGTCTTACTTAAGTTTTCTTACAGCTAAATGGAAATCTATTAATTTCCCAGTTACCACTCCAGTCTCTAAGCAGACAATGGTCAAACGCAAAAGGTCCGAGGACTATATGGCCAGAAGATTTGGATGCTGCTCCCAGCCTAGGTAGTATAAAGACTTCATTTAGTTGCAAACTAACCACTTTTGATTGTTATGGAAACCTTACTATAAGCTCTCATTACAAATATATATATATATATATATATATATATATATATATATATATACCTGATGATGGTGATGATGATTAGGATGCAATCTTGTTCAGGAAATGTATGAATTACAAAATGAGTAATGTTATTTAAACCAAATTATTTGAATTCTAATTGCCTTAATTTAAAATCAATCCACCTTGCAGGCAGGCCCTTTTTACTAACTAAGCCGTATTTGGATGAAGCTGAAATGAAATAAAGCAAGGAAGGGGCTTCAGTCGTGGTTTGATGGTGGAGATCTCCCTAACAATCTACAAGTAAATATTATTTAGATACAAACTCTATGAAGGAAAGCAAAGGTGGTTCTGAGACTTGACCTCTGCAGTCCTTGCAAAGACAGAAGGCCATTTCAATACACCTTCATTTGCCTCTGTCAATAGACTCAAGGGGTGGCTGTCGGCAATGAGCACAACTGTAGGAGACACACACTACACTTTAAACCTACACTTAAGTTGCCACTAAAACATGAAATGTACGAAGCGACTGCAAATTTGCTGACCAAAATGCAGCAGCCTCGCCTCCCTCGAGATATGCAAAGCGCAACAGGGCCTTATGCTGCTCCTTGTCTCTGTGTACCCCCATACACATCCCCCAAATTTGCTCTGGGTGATTAGGAGAACAGGGGTAGGAGATGGCTCCATCGGACAAACAGAAATGCTTGTGCTGAAGGAACTCTCTTAATTCCATCCTAAATGCCTGATCTCTAGTTGACGCCAGTCTGAAAACCCATATTTTCAGAAATTGCAAGTGAGAGCAGGGGAGGCATCTGTAGGGGAGAATGAATGAGTTAAGAGAGTGTGCTTGTGTGTGTATGTGTTGTGCTGACCCGTTTCTGTGCCGCTGACTCTCCCTGGCAAATGCCTCCTTCAAAGAATTATAGAACTGGAGAGTTGGAAGGGACCCCAAGGGCCATCTAGTCCACCCCCCTGCAATGCAGGAATCTCAACTAAAGCATCCCTGAGAGACGGCCATCCAACCTCTGCTTAAAAACCCCCAAGGAAGGAGAAACCACCACTTCCCAAGGGAGTCCACTCTACTATCCAACAGCTCTTACTGTCAGAAAGTTCTTCCTGATGTTTAGTCGGAATCTCCTTTTTTGTAACTTGAAGCCATTGGTTTGAGTCCTGCCCCCCAGAGCAGGAGAATACAAGCTTGTTCCATCTTCCATGTGACAGCCCTTGAGATATTTGAAGATGGCTATCATATCTTTGCTGTGGGGAAGGTGTTCAGAAAGGGGACTCAGCTGTGGGGGGAAGGATGTTTTCTAATCATATATTTTTATTACTCAGTTCCTGCACCGTTCTCTCCGAGGATGATCTAGGCCACACCTTATGAAAGTCTTGCCTTAGAATAGTGGTTCACAAAGTGAGTGCATTAACCCTAGGGGCACCAAGAGGCAAGGGGGTGCTGGAGGTGTAAATGACTATTAGACTTTGAAAAGCTGGGATCATTAGATTAAGTCCTTCCATTTTGTTGAAATAATTAAGCTAGTTTTAACTGGATTTTGAATAAATGTGCAATTAATTGTTTTGAATTACCGTATATTGTGTTATTATCATCCTCAATGGCTTTGCAAACTGTTATTCTGAATAATTCTTTTTATTGGCCATGGGGCACCGTGGATGAGTTTACTGAACCAGGGGGTGTGTGGCTTGAAAAAGTTTAGGAACCACTTGCCACCTTCAAACACACCAGTAACAAACAAGAAAAGACCAGAGGGCCTTGCCAATTTACCTTGTTCAAGCCTCTTCATCTGCTGAATCTGGTCAACCGTTTTCTTCAGAATCTTGCATTTGTCAGGTTTGACACTTAGGCTGTCGATCTCCCCGATATTGGCTGAGAGTAGCTCTGCCAGCTCCTCCAAGTATTTGTTCTCTTGCTCCCTGCGCCGTTTCTCATTGCTGTTGGAGAAAACCAACACTCAGTTACTAAATTCCTCAGTAATCAAAGCCTATGCAAGCTTTAAAATAATCCAAAATTCACACTAAGGACAGCCCAAAATAAGGACGCGAGTTTCTTGAATACTTGTGAGTGTTTTGTGAATACTGTATGCCCCTGACTGCAATCTAATCCAACAACAAGCCACAGGCTGTGTTAGCGAGGTTCCATCCAGCCATCAGTTCAAGATTATCTGATCCAACTCCATCCATACTATAACCATTTCAAACGCTGGTAAAAACAAAACCAGACCAGTGTCACGTAGTGTATAGCATCAGCTAATAATAAAATGCAATGATAAAGGGCTCATGGCAACTTGCTAAGGATCTAAGGTAAAGGATCTAAGGTAAAGGACCACTGATGGGTAAGTCCAGTCGCAGACGACTCTGGGGTTGCGGTACTCATCTCGCTTTACAGGCCAAGGATGCCGGCGTTTGTCCACAGACAGTTTTTCCGGGTCATGTCACTAGCATGACTGAGCCGCTTGTGGTGCAACGGAACACTGAAACCAGAGCAGCGCATGGAAATGCCGTTTACCTTCCCACTGGAGCAGTACCTATTTATCTACTTGCACTGGCATGCTTTCGAACTGCTAGGCTGACAGGAGCTGGGACTGAGCAACGGGAGCTCACCCTGTTGTGGGGATTCAAACCGCCGACCTTCTGATCAGCAAGCCCAAGTGGCTCAGTGGTTTAGACTACAGTGCCACCCGCGTCCCTTGCTAAGAATCTACATGTTAGCAATTCAATTATTCAATTGCTGCCCCCGGGAAGGGCTCCCGGAGCTCAGTGGTGGAGCATCTGCCCAGAAAGTCTCAGGTTTAGTCCCTGGCATCTTCAGGTCAGGTTGGAAGAGACTCTTCCACCTGAAATCCTCAAGAGCTGCTGCCAGCTGAGCTAGATGGACCGATGGTTTGACTGGGTATAAGGCAGATTCCTATGGTCAGTGTGTACAATGTAAGGCTAGTCAAGAGGATGCAGACTTTTTATTGTCAAGTTTTATTAGCATATGAGATTTTTGATCCACAGATGTGCATTTTCTTAGCAAGTATTGCACTAGGTTTATCATCACAGTCTACATTTTTGTGCTTAAGAGTGCATTTACTATTCCTATGCTAGCTCTCGAGTTGCAATGCACTTTTGCTGCTTTTGCACAGAAATATGTGAGCCCCCCTCTCTTTCTCATTGGTTTAGGCTCATACTTCTCTTCTACACACACTCTCTGCCTCAGCAGGCTATATGGCTATGAACACAGAACAGCCACTCAACCGCTCAAGTTATAAGGAGGCCACTAAAGGCAAAAAGAAACTGGTAAATTGCCAACAGGAATAAATTGTGATGGCAGTGCGCCAAGAAAGCAAGTTAATAAGCTAAAAGGCAGAAGAGATTTTTTTTTAGAAAAGAAAAGAAAGAAAGAAGGGCAATCAATCTGTTTGCAAAAGCTGCTAAAGCAATCGCTTTATAAGCAAATCTAAGAAGCTTCCAACACACCATGGAACTATATAGATGAAGAGTGAGTCGCCTTTACTTGGCTGCAGTTACTCGTTTTTATACTTTGGAGCATCTAAGAGCAATTCTGCGGGCTTTTTTTCTTTTTCTTTTTTTAATGCAATGATAGCACGGTTCATTGCTGAGTGGGATTTGGATGCCTTTCCCCAAGGTTGCAATTCTGTTGCTGAGGGGGTGGGGAGATCCTGCATTTTCACAGCACTGCAACTACAGGATCTTCGTTGCTGGGGGAGGCACAACCTTTCCCTCCCACCCAGCACCGCCTTCTGTTAGCAGGGCTTCATCAACACGGGGAACAAAGCCCCCATCCCTTCCCCAAAATGCAGCCCCAGCAGCTACCAGGTTACCCTCCCAGCTCCCGCTCAGTCCTGCCATTTCAATAACCATTTCCATCTTTTTCATGTTGTTCTTTGGAGATTATACTGAAGGGTTAGAAGCTGTATCTAGACCTATCGACATTTTTTAAAAGCTTGAACAGGAGCAAAGCTATCTTTTGCAGGAAACTCCCCCCCCAAAAAAAAAATATATATTCTGTTAGATAAGGGCTGTCATGGACTGGTTGAATGAAGAGGAATGGTGGGAGGAACCAGCTGGGGAACCATCAAGGGATGAAGGCTCGGAGACCAGGGCATGGCTTGTGGGACAACGATGAGTGGTCAGAGGGAGAAGAAGGAGGAGACTGGGGGGAGGAGGTGTCGGACGCTGAAGACATAACAGGGCTTTGTGAGTATGGCGAGTCTGTGGCAGAGAGAAGAACAGGAGCTGAAGCAGGAGAGGACGGAGGCCAAGAGGCAGAGATGAGTCAGGCTGGTGACGAGTCATGGGTGTCTCCCCCTTCTGCTGTGATGAGCTCCCCTTCCCCTGGTCTCCCAGAAGCAGAAGAGGCATGAAAAGGGTGGAGGAGAGATTGCTGACACTTAGGCGCAGTCTCAGATTGCTTAGGAAAAACCCTGGAGAGCACGGGACTTAGGCAGCTGTGGGGAGGTGGGGACTTTCAGTCTCGACAAGTGATCCATGGGGCAAGACCTACCAGAGATGAGTTGATGTGCTCATTACGCCTGACACTCTTGTGCAAATTGCATTGTTTGCTAATAAAGAGTTAATACCAACTTGCACAGTATGATTTACTGCTGACACACTCCTGTCATGTTAAGGAGGGGGTACTGTAACATCTGCAAGATCTGCTGGATGATGGGTTTGCTCTGATTATTGAAATATTAAGTAAATAGTAGCATGAGCATTTTAGTTGAGGTCAAATTAAGAGGGGGGATCAGTAAAGTAACTTGTGCATGAATTTATTTAAAGATTAAAGAATGTAACTCAATGCCTCTGTTGCTATGGCAACATGTAAGGTATAGGAAAGAGAAGAATAAGGGCAATTTCCCCTAGAGAAAAGCATCATAAGGATATGATTTCAATGAGAAAGTCTTCCTACCATACCAAAGTACCATCCCCTGCAACAGTTAAAACTCTCTAGACGTTAATGCAAAAGAAAGCTGCAAATTAGCAAGACCCAAAGCTAGAACGAGGGGTGACAGCCAATGAAAAAATATCTCAAGTCGATTAATCATACAAGCTAATTGATGAAGTGCTTAATCAATCAGTTAAATTGGCATGGGTGTGCAAGTGAATAAAATAATAGTTAAATGAAAAATAAAGTAGTCTATTTTAGTTGATGCAAGCAAATGAAACAGCAGGAACCATCTTAAAAGAAAAGGAGAGACATAACGAAGGATGGACAGAGTTCTTCCATTCCATTATGCTAATGCTAGGGATGCCTACCTGGACTGGGTGAGGGAGCTAAAAAACTGAACTCCTCTGCTAGAAAAGGGAGGATCTGAATTTTCAGATTTCACTCCATTTTATGCCTCAGCAGCAGGCCCTCCCTGACAGCTCTCCCAGAGAATATGTCAATTTTAGTTTCTCTGCTTCTCATTCTTCTAGTTTCTCACATCAGCTTTCAATGTTCAATTTTTTTCCAACTTTCAATTCCCCCCCTCAAGACGTCATGAAAATTCAGCAGCATATTAAAGCAAATTTATCTGAAATACACTTTTTCTTATGTAATGTTGCCTAATATATACATTTCGGTGACGTTTTCCCTAAAAGAATGATTTTTATACATTTTTTTTTTACTAATATATGCATTTATAGGCACACTTTGCACTAGTATGTGCATTTCTCTACAAAATTTCCTTGCAAAATTCAGAGAAGTATTGATTCGGAGACTTTTGAAGGATAGCAGTGCTTTGGTTCTCACATTGGTTCAGAAAGTATATTTGACATAAGTTTGCTTTGCACATGACCAGTTTTGCACAAAGGAGCTATGTGCTACAAGTAATCATTAATTGATAGTAATTTTATTATTTATACCCTGCCCATCTGGCTGGGTCTCCCCAGCCATGTAAAGAGGTGTCCACAAAAAGATTCACAATACACTTTATTGTGTGATTTCATGTTGGATCCCCACCCCCACCCCTTTTCAGATTATCTGTGAACCAGGAAATCCAGATTCAATGGCAAAAATGGTTGAGGAGGATGCCATGTGGACTCTAGGGAAAGCATGCAGCTGCAAGTAGCACCAAGTACCCATTGAACTGCCGTGTGGAGGGACCCTATTGCCAAAATGAGGTGAAAATGTTCAAGACATTCCTCCGGGGAGGTGACAAGGCAGAGCGAATCATGCATGGTTCATGCCTGCCTACCACCCACATTTTCAAAGAGTTGCAAGGCCCACACCCATGTCTGGGAGCCCCAGTAGAGATGTAAAATCTCCGGAAATTTTGAAGCTCGGAAAATGGAAATTTTCGGGGAAATTGAAAAAAAATATGCTACATTAGCACTTCCTTTTTTCTTTTCCAGATTGAAAGTCATTCTGTTACTTTAGAAACATAAAATATAACCATGGATAATTTTAATGGGCATAAAATTATCACAACTAGCATATTAAAAATATAGTGTATCCAAACAGGAACTGAAATTTAACTTGTCATTCATCACTGTTTGCTATGCAACATGCTTACTCCACCTCATTTTCATTTCTTTTATTATTATTTCATAACACTTCTCTGATTACCACAACAACACATATACTTTAAGGCCCTTTTTGTTGCTCTATATTTTCTTCCAGTGCTTTGAGGCCTAGTGAAGAGGAACAGAACCAATGCATACCACATGTATGCAAAAACAAAACTGAAACCTTTTTCCTTTCTGGTGACAACAGCACCTCCTAAAGGAAGAAATGTATCTTGTTCTTGCATTGGAGAGTTCAGTTTGTAACCTAGGACTTGCTTGTCCTCACAGAAACTAGAATAATCTGATACCATACATATTTTCAAAAAATGATTTATAAAATATTTGAACCCCTTATCTTAAAATATTTTATTCATCATGTTAAAATAAAACATTGCATAATCTATTTTTTATTTTTCCAATTTTTCCAATATTTCTTTTTCTTTTTAAATTAATTTTTATTCATTTTATATAATAACAAATATCACAACAACCAACAATAACAACAACACAGAAATAAGAAACAATAAACAAAAACACCCACCCCACAATTATATATATCTTATCCTCTTTACTAAACATTATCGTCTGGACTCCCCCCCCCCACTGATTCTCATCCCCCCCCCATCTTTAGCAATATTTCATCTATCATATTCTCAACCCCAATATCACAAAGATAAAATCACATTTCAATGTCATCCTCTTTTTCAGTTATATTCCTCTATTTCTTCCTCTGTCCACCCCTCCCATCCCCCACCTCCCCGCGACTCCCACTGCCACCAGAAGTCCCGAGGTGTAGCAGACAGGTAAAGGCGGCCCTTTTTCCAGTGAAATCTCACCCCCCTCCCCATCCCACCCCCCCAGCAATCCCCCCTGCCACCATGGGATCCCAGGGGGGGCGAGACAAACGGGGAGCAGCGGGCTGGCTCCACCACTCCCATATAACATTCCATCTTCCCTTATAATTTCTTGACATTTGTTATTTCTATAAGCCTTACAATCTACTTCATAACATTCATTTACCTAATGCTAATCATACAATTCATTTATAAAAGAAAAATATTATCATATTTCCTTCCCTAGCCTATTTTTTTCCAATTTTACAGGGAAAACAAAAAACGCTTCGGGGAACAAACAGGTTTTTTCCCAAATTTTTCTGGGGTTTTTTCCGGGCCTTCACATCTCTAAGCTCCAGAAAGTTGCTCAATGCTACAAGGGTCTCTGTCTAAATTTTGCTTGACCACTGGAGTGGGATCCCTCCCACCAGAGCAAGGCCACCCCATTTCTACCCTATAGTACAGCTTTGGGGTGGCCAAGTTAGAAAAAGATGTGGCCTACATGAGCATGCAATGCCCTTACAAAGCTGAAGAAGGAAGACATTAATCGTGACAGCCAGCTTCTGCGCTTAATGACAAACCAGGGGGATGGAAAGGACAGGAGTAAAGGATGAAAACAACCGGGTCTGTTTGCTCTGTGCAAATCCTGTAAATCCAACCCCAGAGGCATCTGGATTCTGGACAAATCAGTGCTAATCTGGAAGGGAAGCTATTAAGCTAAAGTCCAAGATTCAGCTGGGAAATTCAGAGGGGGAGAATTTTGGAAGCACCTCTGCTTTTGAGATACCACAGGTGGTTGGCACTAAGTTCTTGTATTTAACAAAATTTGCTGGTCAGTTAATGGGAAGGGGATAGTTGATTGAACAAATAATTACATTCTGATTGGATGAACTAACTAATGGATGAACTAACTAAATGTGGCAGTCGTAGTTAAAACCTGGCCCTTGGGCGAGAACTTAGCAGTAAGAGGTTTCCTTTACCTGTTCATGGCAGAAGAAAGATTGCCATCTCTGGATGAAAAAGAGAACATTATTACTCCATAGTCTGGCGGGTGGTCAATATTTCTCCTCCAAGTTTTAATTACCAGTGGGACTTAAGGATTGGACATTGTTTCTCTCTCGCTTTGCAATCGAAACAACTGTAGCACGTGGACTGAACTAAAAGCCTGAATTAATCAGCAAGTTAAAACATATTCAGCAACAAGCCAACAGTTGCTCCCAAGGAGTGAAAAGGAGCAGATGGGAAGTGGAGCTCCATCTTCCACAGTAGCTACTCTCAAACCCCCGAGCCCTGGTGGGAAGTGTGAACTATTTGAGTTGATGAAATCTGCTCCCATCTGCTTGTGCAGAATGAGAGTGTTAGAACGACAGAGGAAGCTCCCCACCCCTGGACGGAACAAATCTTCAAAGTCCTTACTCACCTCTGGGCTAGGGTGTTACACGGCGACCCCTTCCTCTTCTGGGAATCTGGGTTTGCCGGGTCTGCTGAACTGTTCCCGAGGCCACTCATGTTGAGTCAGTTCACACCTGAGGAGCAAACAAGGAACAAGGCTCAGGGACAGAGCAGAATAAAATGGGTAAAATCAAGATATTGCGTGGTCCGTCCAGAGCAGATTCAGGCTCAGGTGATCCAGCAGAGGAGATGTGAGGCAGATGCTTTCGAGTAGCTTCTCTTTCAACAACCACGTGACACCATAGCCCAACCTTCAACCAGCTTTTATGCAAAAAGCTTGACACATAATATTATGGCTTCTCAGCTTTGCTAACCTTTAGCAGGACTTTCTGAAAAGTGGTTGTCCCAACCGTGTTGTGACACATAGATGCACTAAGGCTAGCCAGACAAGCAGGTGGTCCGTCTTCGCTATGCTCTCCTCTTCCCTTGTGCCACCATCTGCTTTGGAGTTTTAGAGAAGCCCCCTGAATAAGTTTTCTTTGGGGGGGGGCTGCTTGGGGAAACAAGAGGGAGGAAGCCTTTCTCCTCCATTGCTGAATAAAGGTAGCGCTTAGCGAAGGTGCTGCAGGATGGAATGCACCCATTCAGGTTTTTCACCTGGGGTGACTGTGTTCTGGACAATTTTGAATCCTATGCAAATTAGAAGATTTTCAGTTTGCACTGGGAACTTCAGAAAAGTCCCAGAACAGGGGCGGGGAATCTCTGGTCTTCAAATGCTGTTGGACTCCCACCTCCCATCAGTCCCTGTCAGGCTGGCTAGTGGTCAGTTGGTCCAGGAACATCTGGTGGGAGACAGGCTCCCCCTTCCTGCCCTATAGAGCAACTTAATTTAACATGTTTATTTTAAACAAAACTGAATAAACCAGCCCCACCCCCCTGCTGCTGGAATAGAAGGGCACACAGCTGCTGCTGCATCCCCACACTGCCCTTCCCGAGCAGCCTTGCAAAGCTGGGATCCGGGGAGGGTGATGCTGGTGCGGGAAGAAAACAACAATCACGCACTGTGCCTCCTGCCCACACAGTGGGGAGCCTGGCCAGCCAACAAAGAACTTGGTGGGCACAAAGCAGGCACCCGCACGCTGGTACCCGCAACATGGCATGGCCCAGTGCTCTCCTCCTGGCATTGGTTGGGAGGAACCAACACCAGGAGAGGCGTGCCAGGCTGAGCAGCAGACACCTGCTTCGTGCCCCCTCAAAACTCTGCACACGGGGCCATGGCCCTTCTGATTCACTGTCATCAATGAACTTATCAAACAGAACATTTTCCTTGGAGAAATAAGCACTGGAAAAATCCCCATCACACGTCACTGGGCAATACCCAATGCACTGCTTCCACTAGCACAGGGTTTCTCAAACTTGGGTCATCATCTGTTTTTAGACTACAATTTCCATCATCCCTAGCTAGCAGTACCAGTGGTGGGGATGTTGGGAATTGTAGTCCAAAAACAGCTGGAGAGACAAGTCTGGGAAACCCTGCACCAGCACAATGACTTTGGGCAGCAAAACAGTTTCTTAGCCATGGTGCCTACTTATGGAATGCCTTCCCCTTAAAAGCTCTTTTAATGCTTTTAATTATTACTGTATTATTGTATTGTGGCACAAATGATTGTACACCGCACTGAAATCCCAAATAGAATGAAAGGCAGTATGGAAACGCCGTTGTCTAAATATATCTGGTTAGCTGCTATGGGAAATAGGATGCTGGGTTAGGTGGACCTTTGCTCTGATCCAGCAAAGCTCCTCTGATGTTTGAAGGAGAGAGGAGCATCAAGAGCCATCAACCTCCCCACTCCGCTCCTCAGCAAATCAAACAAAAGCATTTAATCCAGATCTCTGTGTGGAACCTGCAGGAAAGAGGCACAAGAACAAGCAAAGGAAGAAGTGCTGTAGAGATCAAACGGTCTTAGATCACCAGCAAGTGAGCTAGGCAAAGAGAGATGGAAAAGGAACTCAAATAGCAAGCTAGAACCTTAGCAAAGTACATTCACTAATAGCCCCTAATGAAGCTTTTTTAGGTCAAAATTCCACCCTGTGTTCCGCCCTAGGTCCCTAGTTACAGCTGTCCTTAAACGAAGTTTTTAAAGGTCAGTTCCTTCAAGGAATAAAAGTGTGGCACCCTTGGGATGCCATCTCCTCATTAACATTTCTCCATTGCTTTTAATTTTCAGAGGAAGATGAAGCAGACACCTTGGACACTTGTGAGGCTGAGTACTGCAGTCCTAAGGAGTAAACCTCATGGAACACAATGGGGTTTACTTTTGGGTAAACATGCACAAATCTCTAATCCTAGAAGTGTTTAACTTGGAAGTCAGTCCCAATGATATCATTGGAAGGAGGCAAGTGGTTTCTGCTTGTTACTAAAAGTTAACAGAGCCGCTTGCCCCAAGATGAACCTGTCAGTCTGAAAAGGACTGGGCCAAATGTTGTCATATAGTCGGTTTGAAATGATTCTTTGCATGAGGTGTGCTAACGTACAAATCACTTTATGAAGATGAAGGTGTTTGTTCAAAGCCAGAAATCTTTTTAGAAGTATTATCACCCCCAACAGATAATTCCCACCTGTGCCAGCTTTGGAAACCTTGGTCACCTGTCCTGATTTAAAAGAGAGAGAATAACCATAAAAATGAGAATACTGCTGTTCAAGAACCAGCAGCTGAGCCGATGACCACTGATATAATTTTATTTCTCTTCTGTGGCGTACTTGGAGTCTAAAATGATGCCAAAACAAATGTAATGGGGAGGAGGGGGGACAGACTTGGCCCTTTCAAAGCCAAGGACTGCAAAACTCATCTGCTCTGGGTACAAGAGCTATGCATTCATTACAGGCTTGATTTTAGCTTGTTTTTCAACCATTTCCTCCAGGGCTCTCCAATTTGCTTAAACCACTCTTTATTTATAGCCAGCTTTGGCTCTGCTTAAAAAAAAAAATTCACACCAGAAATTATTATGCCAATATGAAAACTCTTGGCCTGCTCACACTAGCCAGGAAACCATTCACAAAATACTTGAAATGCTGTTAATGAAAGCTAGGCCCTTTGTTCAAAGGGAATGTTTTCCAGGATCAGGGCCACAAACTACATATATACCCTCCCACCCACTCAAATCCCATTCAGGGAGAAGATAAGAAAGAAGATGGTGACCTTGGCAAAATCATCTGTATGTCCAATAAAGCAAAAGACAGAACTGCAGGCTTAGCTGAAATATTTGGCTCCATCTAGACTTGAGATGTAATATGTTCAGGGCTTCTTTTTAATTGTAAATCCAGTTTATTTTGCAATGGACCTTGCCAAGGCTGACAAGCCAAAAACAATTTAAACTATCCTAAAAATAGCTTTGATGGTGTAGTTGGAAAAATGTTTCGACCCCTAGAGCTCCAAATACGTCTCCCAGCTCTAAAGGTGATACTTGCTCCATGCGGCGGTGGAGAGAGCGGTGATCTACAGTTGTGCACACGGACAATCCCTGTACTCACTGCCTTTGCTCCACATCCTCTGCCCTCTTCTCAGTTACCAGAAGACGGATTCCTAAGAAGTGGGATTGTGCACATTCTATTCCGCTTGGACTCCAGAACTGACCCATATAACCCTTTGCCAACTCCTGTGATTCTTGAAACTGAAGCTTACCTCCAAACCTATAGCCTGAGGGATACATCCTGGGTTAGTTCCAGAAGCAAATCCACAGGTAATTAGAAGGCAGATTAGGGAGCTGCTGCTAAAGCAAGCATTAGATACTAAAACAAATATTTCCTGGGCAGCTTTTATTTATTGTTCTGGTTTCTGTCAATCAGATGCCTCCCCTCTAAGAAAACATAAACCGTCCTCAATTAGAGATGATTAAGAGCCATCCAAAAGGACTCATTTATATCTATATCTATATCTATCCTCTTTCAAAAACCCTATTGGAACTTCAAGTGTCTCTTCTTCTACTTTTGCAATTCCAAAATACTGAAACCACCTGTTGGCGCAGCAAGGAAACGCATGAATCATTAAGTAAACCACTCCACTGAGCCAGAAAGGGCTGGGCCCTGACTTGGTTTTGTAAGTGGAATTTTCTGTTTTTGACCTCCCATTAAGAGGAAACGGTCAACAGTCCACGTCAAGCCAGCCACATCAATAACAGCCAAGGAAAACAAGCACACTCCGCTGCCTGGGGGCGTCGTCAGGAAAGGGCAAGATTTCAGAGACCCATCTGTTACTGGACGGGTTACCATGCCAAATTCTGCTTGTGTTTTCTTCTCACCTGTTTCACGCAACCCATTCCAGCAACTGTGCAATGCAGGCTTCCTTCCACGGAACTGGACGATGAACCTTGACTGGCAGTTCCCAAGGCACTACCTTATTGTGGCCCAAATGCTAACAGCTGGCTCCGGATTAGAATCAAAAACAACTTCCCACAATCCTCTAAGCACAGTTGCTCTTCTCATCCCCCAGGCTAAGCTTGATGGAGAGGCTGACAGATGGAGCTACTGGCACTGCTGCCAGACAATATGTGGGGTGTACAGTCAGCAGAATCTCTTTCAAGGATGAGAAGAAGCACCGACCCAGAACCAAAGAATAAAGCTTCCATCAAGGAGCATTCACATGGAAGTTTCCCACATTAGTGGAGCCGTGAAGATGTTGATTCACCAATTTCCAAATGTTTTCTTAAAGCCTGCCTGCACATACCTGTGCTTCAATGGCAGGTTGAGCCATGCCACACATGCAAACAGGCTCCAGGAAGCTCAGGCTGAATGTGCAAGTACCTAACTGCAAGTTCTCAGCTGACGCTCAGGAAGAAATTCATGCAAAAGGAGACAGGACACCAAGTGAGAGACCCCAACTTTGGAACACAAACAGCGACCCAGTGCAGATGAAGCATGCCTTGCACCAAAAAGCACATCGATCAGATCCACGCAATGCACCCCAAACAGATGTGCCATCCAAAGGGCATTTCACATGTTATGGATTAAGGGTATACATAACACGGACATTCTGAAGCTGGTATCTATCACCAGGCAGTGGTTGGTCCTACCATCCAACATGGTGGAGCAGCTTACTTGGACCATAGATCTTGGAGCAGCGTTAAAAGGCAGCAAAATGCCTGTTTATAGTTACTACTATGTTTAACTACCATCAGGAAGGGGGTGTCATTTAGATTTTCGACTTCAGCTACCAAAATGTCTCCATTTGAATTGTTTGAATTGTTTTTTTTTAATTGGAAAATTTAATAAAAAGTATTTATAAAAAAAAACAAAAACAAAATGTCTCCAGCCACCAGCTCCCCTCGCCAGCAACTGAAGATCCAGAATCTACCTCATGCCTTTTTTATTTGCAATGCTCTACAGAAAGGGCAGGAACCCTTTATTCAGTCTGGGGGCCACTAATAGTGGTGGCCAGGGGCAGAAGTGAAAGTGGACAGAGCAAAGAGTTTGGATTTTATCTTTGTACAGTAGGCTACTTTCTGCAAACACTCACACACTTCTCTCTATCCTCCATCCAGGAAACAAGCAGCACAAGGAGTTCAAGGATGCATTCCAGTCAGGCAAAAATGTTCAATGATGCATTCAAAGAGGGTGTGTGGCTTGGGGAGAGTCTTGAGGGCCAAAGAGGGAGGCTTGGGGGGCCACATTTGGGTCTCCAGCCTAAGGTTCTCCACCCTTGCTTTACAGTTTAAAAGGGTGGGGAACTTTTGGCCCACAGGCCATTTTGGTCAAAGGACACCCACCTGTCAGTCACCTGACATCACAGGATATCAGGTACCAAGATCTTTTATCTCCCATCTGAGCACCAAGTTCTAAGATAAGTGATTTTCCTCAGTGCTAAAACTGAGATAAGCTTCTGCCTCCTCCTTTGACAATAAAGTTTACACAGAAAGCTGCCTGTAGAAATGACGCCAACTTACAATCCAAGACTGGAGCCTTCCTTTAAAGACATTATCTAAGCAGGAGAAAAGAAAAGAAACTTCACCATTACATGCTGATAGCAAAATAAGGTACAGAAAGATAAAAACTGTCATTGGGCTTCACTCAAACTAATAGAAGTTTTGCTATTGGCCACCAGAGAGGAAAAATGTTTCCCCTTGGCCAGATTTTTGTGAAGCACAGGTGATGCCTGCATGTTGACAGCCACCAGCACAAGATAAAATGGGTCCCAAAGGCATATATGGTCCTATGGCTGCTACCTATGAACAGCAACCAGCTCTCACCACTCTGTGCAGCAACTGGTTCTTCAGAAGCTCCCATGAGTGCCTCTTAAATGTTCACATCCAAGTGGAGCCCCTGCCCCCTGCCCTCCACTGCTAAAGCAACCCTTACCATGAGCTGTGCTCTGCACAGATGTTCTTGAAATGCTGTGAGTACCTGGTTCCAAAACTAGCCCTAGATCAAGAAGACCACAGCTGATGCTCAAGGGCAAACAACAGATGTGGGAAGATGGAAGTCTGAACCAAGCAGTCCAATAAACTGCTCCAATGCAAGTGCTGAGCCCCATATGTGCGGAGGCTTCCCATTCTTAGGGTGTGAAATGGGAAATGCCTTAAAAGGGGATTATCCTACAAATTCATGTAAATAGTTATGCCAATGGCTATGACTCCTAGTTACTACATGAAGTCTCAGAGGTTAGAACAGGCATCCCCAAACTTCAGCCCTCCAGATGTTTTGGCCTACAACTCCCATGATCCCTAGCTAACAGGACCAGTGGTCGGGGAAGATGGGAATTGTAGTCCAAAACATCTGGAGGGCCGAAGTTTGGGGATGCCTGGTTTAGAAGCAGAGTGTGCCTAATTACCAGAGGCTGGGGGATGTACAAGGGATGAGTAGCTCCTTCAGCATCTTATTTATGTGGCATCCAGCTAACTATTACTGAAAACAGAATGCTAGGATAGTTGCGTAACAGTTCAGCAGTCATTAAATTACAAAAGCAACATAAAGATTATAAATGGGACCAAAAGCATAAAGGGCTCAGAGTTCTCTTATCCACCCACAAATGTAGTCATGCATGGATTTGTGATATTTAGTTTCCCACACTTAGGGTCCCAAGGTGGCTGACAAAGAATATTAAAAACAATAAAGAATAATATAAAGGCTGAGTACAACAAGAAGAAAAAATGAATAGCATTAAGAAGAAAAAATGTTATCCCCAAAGCAAGACTCTGACTTGAATTCACCAGCAGAGAAACTGAAAGATTCCGAAATTACCACGTTTTCGCTCATTGCTGAGCAGTGGCTGAGCTGGATGGGTCTCCTTCAGGAGGGGGGGGGTGCCGCAGACAAAAAGGCCCTGTCCGTAATGCCTCCTTTCTTCACTTATTAAGGCATGGAAACATGAAACAAGTCCTAAGGTGTTGATCTGAATGTACAGGTAGGTACATCTGATATATTTCCAATGAATTCCACACTTACAAAAAAAACTAGGGCCCCTCCAAACAAACCGAAGGAAGCCTTCTGCCTCCACAAGATTTGAAAGGAACCACCATCCAGCTGGACCTCTCCACATGCATTTCTCAGCCCTGAAATGCTCAGGATTAATTACTAACAACATGGTATGTCAACTCAAATGTTTCCTGCTAAAACACCCTGTCTTGCCGGCTCTCCTATCCTCTCCCCAGAAGGTGACTGCTCTCTGGATGATTCCTGTATCTGACTCAACATATCAGAAATGATCACCATTCTAAGTGATGACATTAAAAGCATCAGCCTGAAACAAAAAATGAGCAGAAGTGACTAATAAAATACTGTTGCTTGAGATGATAGCAAGATTAAAACAAACAAAAAAAACACCCGTATTTCCAACAGCAATTAAAAACTTCAGCATTAACCACCATCATGTTCTGTCTGTACATGTTTATTTACATATGAGGAAGTTCCGTTTTAGAAGCCTGTGCTTCAACTGGTGGCCAGGCAAGTTAGCCAGGCAAAAAGGAGGGCAAACCGGGAGCGATGAAGCAAGGGGAGGCTGCAAGGATAAGGATAAAGGTGCTCTCTCCCACAATGTTAGGGACAAGCTTCCTCAGCGACATCTATGGGTCACTGCAAAAAACTGCCCGGCTCATGGTGCCAGTTTGAGCTTCTATTCTTCCAGTATCTTCCAGTACCTTTAAAGCCCTATATGGCCTAGGACCCCCGTACCTACAGGACCACCTCTCCTGGTACGCCCCACGGAGGACCTTAAGGTCCACAAATAATAACATCTTGGAGATCCCGAGCCTCAAGGAGAAGAGACTGGCCTCCACCAGGGCCATGGCCTTTTCGGCCGTGGCCCCGGCCTGGTGAAGCGCTCTGTTGCAAGAGACCAGGGCCCTGCGGGATCTTCCGAAGGGCCTGCAAGATGGAGCTGTTCCGCCAGGCCTTTGGTCAGGGTTTGGTCTGACTCCCTCTCCCCTTTCACAAGAACTTGCATGAAAGTGGCCTTCCAATTTTTCTCGCAGGCTCATATAAGTTCAGGACAAACAGTTGGGCCTGGTGAGCATTTAAGGTGCCCAACCCTAATCTGCAGGTTTCCATCTGATTGGATTTTATTCTGATCCTGATCTGATTTTAGGATGTATTTTAATTGATTGCCTGATTTTATGTTAATGTGTTATCCGTTTTATGTTAGCCGCTCTGAGCCCGGTTTTGGTCGGGGTATTAATAATGATGATGATGATGATGATGATGATAATCTGAAGCAACTGGCCACAGATGGAGAAATAAACATTCATTTATTTATTTAGCACCAGATCAGTGTGTATGATGCTTTACAGGGCAACAGACACCTCTTTTTAAAGAAGGTGGTCCCCTGTTCCAAAATTCTGACAAGTAGGGAACAAGGGATGGATTTGACCAATTACTTAGGCTTTTAAAAAAATCACCAATTTCTGGCACTTCATCCCTATATTTTAGCACCAAAGCATTTCTTGTTTCTGCTATTTTACAAATCTTTCTTTTAGTGAGATGAGTCACAGCCCCATCAACGGTGCTCTTTCTTTAAAGTTTGTTTAAACTTCACTCCTCCCGAGTAAGAGTCCCTTGCAGAAGCAGAAGCAGCTTTTGGGGAGCCCTGCACCTGTTTCATTCTTGCCTGTATGAAAACTAACTGCTCAGAATCTGAGGAAAGGTGGAAGGAATGAAGAGAGATGGAGAGGAGCAATTTAACCCCTGGGAGGTGGGATTTGCCTTAGCAAAAATATTTAGTGAGCATTTTTGCTCAGGTTTACGAATCTGTCTTATTATTAACAAACAACTTAGGTAAAATATATTTCTAAGTGCCCTTCATCCTTACAGATACCAGGTTAGTATACAAACAGTTTGACTCATACTAAAACAAAACACAATACAAAACCTCTCAAAACAATGAAGTAGAACACATTGCAAAATAATTAAAAACAACAGAGCAGCAAACACTTAAAATTTCTGAGCAAACAAAAAGGTTTTAAAGTTAAGTAGCAGCACCTAGAATTGGGCTTGCAAGCAAACAGGAAACTAATGCAGCTCTTTTAGAAAAGATGCGACGTGGTTCCACTGACTGTGCCAGTTAGAATTCTGGCTGCCTCATTCTGGACCAGCTGCAGATTCTGAGTCATCTTCAAGGGCAGCCCCACCTATAATGCATTGCAGTAATCTAACTGGTAACTCTTATGCAGAGTCTAACCCAGGCTTCCTTAACCTCAGCCCTCCAGATGTTTTTGCCTACAACTCTCATGATCCCTAGCTAGCAGGACTAGTGGCCAGAACAGATATGCTGGGAATTGTAGTCTCAAAACATCTGGAGGGCCAAGGTTGAGGAAGCCTGGTCTAACCATTCTCTTGTCTTCTCTGACTGGTGGTGGATCCCAAGAACACATTGTCCCCAGGGCTGCTACCCAAGAAGCTGGGACTGAAACTGTGACCCCACCCCGCATATGAAGCATGTCATCTGCCACTCAATTTATTGCCTTTTCTCCCTTACCAAAGCCGTTGGTAGAACACAATACAGTCTTCCAGGCGGTTGACAACACCAGAAAAAGGTTGCACGTTGCTCACAGACTCTGCCTAAAAGGCAGCACAGCATTCCTTCTGCCACACAATGGCTCTGCTATCTATGAACGCATGCAGAATCCGAACAGAGGATGCTACTTAAATCTCACTCAATTCTGGAGTAGCTCTTTCCATGCAAGCTTCGAAGGTACTAGAAAAGAACCAAAGCCCAGAAAGGATATTGAGTGTAAAAACTAGAATCTGGCAACCTATGTCCCTGAAGTATTTATTTACTTATAAAAATATTTACATATTGCTATTCAACATAAATATAAAGCAGAGTGGTTTACAACAACCATATATAAAACCATACAATAAAAAGCATATAAAATTTTAAAATCAGAAATCAGCTACCAGTTATGGAAAGGTGCATTCTTAACTGCCTGCATTAGCCTGACAGAATAGAAAAGTTTTGAGCTGGTGTTTGAAGGCGGAAACAGAAGGTGCCTGCTGAATCTCCATGGGCGGAGTATTCCGCAGGACTGAGCCATTGACACTAAAGACTCCGTTTCTTGATGCTGCCAAATGAGCCTCACCAACTCGGGGAAATTGTGTCAACATTAGCACACCCAGACATTATAACAACATAACGGAATAAAGCTTCGCATTAACATTCTAGATTGCGAGTGGATGGCACGTCCAATATGAAAGGACAGCATGATCCAGCCGCTGTGACATTTACTGATAAAAAAAGGAACAGGACAAAAATAATGTTTGATTAGCCACCAAATTCTACAAATGAGCAAAGTAGCTGGCCTGGCAGCAGCCTTTGCATTCATTACTGCACAAGGGGATAATTTTGACAGAGCACCATAAAGCCAGTTTGACTGACACAAGACAAATACCTAGATCTCCAAGGAAATATCAAGAGCTCCTGCTTCTTTTGACTCAGAATTGCATTATCTCAGCTTCAAGCCTGGAGATTCTGCCTTTCACCCAAATGTTTCTTAAACATCTAAAACTGCAGGAGACAGAGTCAAAGGTTGCTTCCACACTCGCACCTTTTGCATAATTCGTTTACTTTCTATGGAGAATCAGGACACCATTATCAAAACATTGCAGTCCATTGAATTGCAAATTGTTCTGTGGATTTCCAGATCTATTTGTAGCATTTCAGCACTGATGTTCTTAAGTGTTCCTGTACCTTTAATTAAAAGTACCCTGTTTGCAGTACTTTCTTCTCTACCCACTGTCTCCAAATCGTGTGTGTGTGTGTGTGCCATGTCCCCTCCCCTTCAAGCAATTAAGCTTTCTCTCCTACCTGGGAGAAACATCACTCTAAAAGGACCTTTGCTGAATGCAACTTACTAGTGAGTAAACATTAAAGCAGGATCGTGAGCATGGAGGAGGGCACTCCTGGATAATATAGTGCTATATTAAATGCTATGTTGAGCCTCCATTTAATTTCACTTCCAGCTAATTGTGAAATGCAATGCCTCAGCAGTACTAAAGGCACCACTCTGGAAGCAAGCAAAGTGCTTCAAACTATTATAAACATCTTCTCTTCATGTTAGGAGAGCATCTGATTCCATGTTACTCATTATGGAGTCATTGGAAATTCAAATCTACTTCTTTATAGCAGCTGTTTCCCTTCCGCATGCCAAATGGTTTCATTACTAGAGTTGTGCTTATGGAAATGACACACACACACAAATTTATAACCAGGAAAGTGGCATTAAAAACACGCGTTTGTTGTTAACATCGAAACACTTCCCACCTGGCTGATCTTCCACTTGCAAAAGCCAATCTCCTTCATGTTTGCATAGTTGCAGATTCTTTTCCCACTGCAGACAGCCTCTTCTGCAGACACAGTTTGGTTCAATATCACCTCTCTCATTAGTTGGTCTGTGGCACTCAGCTGAACACAGCAACGCTCCTTCCCAAAGTCAAGCATTCATTCTTTCCACAGCCAACCTCAGCACTGCGGCAGCTGAGACACTAAGAACATCCGCTCATTCTGGGATGGCAGGCACACCTGGCTGAGGACAACTTGGTTGCCACTCAAGAAGCCATCGACTCACAACCATAGCTGCCAAGTTTTCCCTTTTCTCGCGAGGAAGCCTATTCAGCATAAGGGAAAATCCCTTAAAAAAAGGGATAACTTGGCAGCTATGCTCACAACCACAAAGAGCTTCACTCTGTGGCCAGGATGCACTCAAGACATTTTGGTGCCCCAAAGAGAAAATTCAAAACTCATCCCCCTGCCCCAATCACACTGCAAAGGCTCACCCCTGTAAACCCCACTGAAATACTGTAAATAGAAAGTGTGTACACTGCTTGTGCCAAAGAATCTCCAGATTAATTCTGCTCCACAGCTCAGAACTTCACGTTTATTACCGTACTACTCAGTAACCCTTGATGGCCCTTAAAACCTGCTTCATGTGACAATCGTTTCACTTTCCTTCTTGATAGGACCATCTTGGAGCACTACAGTATAAAAGCAGGTGGGTCCCTTTGCCAGTTTTGTTGGTTTTAGAACAAAAGAGACTGCAGGCGAGACCTACCAAGGAGCAAAGTGGCAGAGAATGACAACCTTCGCTTTTAAGGCTTATCTACACTTACCTTTTGCCCCACTCCTTACAGGCACAGGTTTGATATGTGTCCGGGCATTTTGCTTGTTTCTTTTCTCCCTTGTAGCTTTCCCCGTGAAATCCCACTCTTCAGCACTCAGTCACAGCAAACATCAATTCAGGATTTCACAGGGAGAGCTGGGGGGAGGGAGGGATGGGCGCTCAGGCAGGGAGCTTTTAAGTGTGAACCATGCTTGGAAAGAGCAGAGGAAAGGTAAGTGTGGGTTAGCCCTTAGTCAACTTCAGGAAACCACCATTTCATACGACTTCCTCACTAGTGAACATTCTTAGTGCAAACGTGGCATTTTTGCCTTTGGGATCCACAAATGGGGGGGGGAGGAGACCTGGGTAACACTGAAACAGAATATAACACTTGCATTTCATCCCACTTAAAATAAAAATTGCAAACTGATGAGGAAATTATGTGGAGAACTAAACCTAGGACTGGAAAAATGAAAACTTGAGAGAAACAGTCAGGTTTTCCCATTAAATATAAAGGTAAAGTTACAGGTAGGTAGCCGTGTTGGTCTGCCTTAGTTGAAACAAAACAAATAAACTCCTTCCAGTAGCACCTTAGAGACCAACTAAGTTTGTCATTGGTATGAGCTCATACCAATGACAAACTTAGTTGGTCTCTAAGGTGCTACTGGAAGGAATTTTTATTTTATTTTATGAAGGTAAAGGTAAAGGTAAAGGACCTCTGACAGTGAAGTCCAGTCGTGAACGACTCTGGGGTTGTGGCACTCATCTCGCTTTACTGGCCGATGGAGCTGACGTACAGCTTCCAGGTCATGTGGTCAGCATGACCAAGCCGCTTCTGGCAAACCAGAGCAGCACACGGAAACGCCATTTACCTTCCTGCTTGGAGTGGTACCTATTTATCTACTTGCACGTTGACGTGCTTTCAAACTGCTAGGTGGGCAGGAGCTGGGACCGAGCAACGCGAGCTCACCCCGTCGCAGGGTTTTGAACCGCCGACCTTCCGATCGGCAAGCCCAAGGCTCAGTGGCTTATACCCCAGCGCCACCTGCGTCCCAATGCTTAAAAATATGGAGTCCAAATAGAGAAGAAACACTGCTCATCTCCTGTAGAGGCAGCTACAGTAGAGCAGGGAGGATGATGGTGGTGCTTACTTCTGGAAAGTGCATGACAGGTGCTGCTACAATAGCCCCCCCTCCCCCCGCCTTGCATGCCACTTACTTGCATGTCACTGTGATGAAAATGCTACTTTACTCTAGTGACCGGGCAGCTGGCAAACTGAATCCCAGGGATAAAATACGTGGAATAATTTTCCTTTTCCTTTTAAATTGTGTGACCAAGGCAGACAGGGGAGTCCATGGCCATATTGCCACAAAGCAGAATTCAAGGTGGGCACGGGGCATGTTGCTAAACAAGAAGTTGTACTCCATGGTATTAGTTCTCTTTTGGCTTGGAAATTACTAGCCGAGTGAACTGACTGCTCGGTAAGATGAAAGCTGCAGTGCAACTTCATGTCTCCAAATCAATCCCGGTTTAAGGCATCCATGGGTTCAGGTGATTACAGGATCCTTGCCAGGTGATTAATTTTAAATTATGCACAGCACTCTTTTAAACCCCACACAGGATCCCGAGGCTTGACCAAGAAGGGAACTATCAAAGAACTGCTCCAACAACGCTTTTGCAGATGGTATCCCAATATTGCCCTTTATGTTTTCCAGGTGGCATCTCAGATAAAATAAAAGTGCCTCAACACCAACTGAACTATCCTCTTTCAATTGCTTTGGTTCACAACAACCAGGACCAAAACGAAGCATGATTCAAACTCTATGATTCTATGAAGCCACAGCTATTTTACTCATGTGTTTCCCTGAGGGATAGATCAGGTGCCTTAAAAAAAAAAACACTGGGAAAAAGACAAGCTGGTAGCAAGGTTAAGGGAAATGAAGGCATCGTTTGAAAGCTGGATGGTAAGCAAAAGAAACTCAACTTTCAAAAAGGTGAGTCAAGGTTAGGTCTGTCTTGTTTAAACAGTGCATCTCTTCACTAAATTTCATCTTTCCCCAGTGCCCCAGCTTGTAAAAGCAGCAAATGCCACCAAACACCCCTTTTTACGGTCACTGCACAGATAAATATTGCAGTGGTCAGCAACATGGAGCCAGCCTTGTATACCAGCAGGAATCACTGGGTTCTTTTCTGCAGCACAGATGCAAGGCTTTATGTACAGGTGAAACTCGGAAAATTAGAATATCGTCGAAAAGTGCATTTATTTCAGTAATGCAACTTTAAATTTTATTTTATTTTTTACAAATGCTTTCTTTTGGAAATTCCACAGTAATAAAAAATAAACAAAAATAAACATCGCTATTACATTTCATTAATTACATTCCATTTATAATTGACCCGCCTAACGACAAATAATTAAAACAAATAAAGGCTTGGCATATCTTGCTTTGCATGTCATGCATCTATCTCATATATTGGTTTCACCTTTTAAATTGTGTAACTGAAATAAATGCACTTTTCAACGATATTCTAATTTTCCGAGTTTCACCTGTACTTGAAGCGATGGAGCGCGCCTTGTTCTGTAGCTGCACAGGACTCACCACCACGAGGATAGAGCATTTCTGCTGCTCCAAAGGGCAGGGCTAGCTCTTATGGGCTTAAGTTACAAGTCGGTGGATTTTGGTTAAACATGAAGAGAAACCTCTGGGTGGTAAAAGCAGTTCAACAATGGAAGCAATTACTTAGATGTGAGAGGGCTTCCCCTTTCTGGAGGTAGAATAATAGAATCATAGAGTTGGAAGAGACCACAAGGGCCATCCAGTCCAACCCCCTGCCAAGCAGGAAACACCATCAAAGCATTCTAGACATATGCCTGTCAAGCCTCTGCTTAAAGACCTCCAAAGAAGGAGATTCCACCACACTCCTTGTTGGCAAATTCCACTGTCGAACAGCTCTTACTGTCAGGAAGTTCTTCCTAATGTTTGGGTGGAATCTTCTTTCTTGTAGCTTGAATCCATTGCTCTGTGTCCACTTCTCTGGAGCAGCAGAAAACAACCTTTCACCCTCTTCTATATGACATCCTTTTATATATTTGAACATGGCTATCATATTACCCCTTGACCTTCTCTTCTCCAGGCTAAACATACCTAGCTCCCTAAGCCGTTCCTCATAAGGCATTGTTTCCTTTGACCATTTTGGTTGCCCTCCTCTGGACACATTCCAGCTTTTCAGTATCCTTCTTGAACTGTGGTGCCCAGAAACAGTATTCCAGGTGAAGTCTGACTACAGTGGTACTATTACTTCCCTTGATCTAGATCAGGCATCCCCAAACTTCGGCCCTCCAGATGTTTTGGCCTACAACTCCCATGATCCCTAGCTAACAGGACCAGTGGTCGGGGAAGATGGGAATTGTAGTCCAAAACATCTGGAGGGCCGAAGTTTGGGGATGCCTGATCTAGATGCTATACTCCTATTGATGCAGCCCGGAATTGCATTGGCTTTCTTGCTTTGGTCTTGAAACAGAGGCTGGACAACAATCTGTGGGGGCTGCTCAAGCTCTGGAGTTCCTGTATTGGAGGTTGGATAAGATCAGGCATCCCCAAACTTTGGCCCTCCAGATGTTTTGGACTACAATTCCCATCATCCCTGACCACTGGTCCTGTTAGCTAGGGATCATGGGAGTTGTAGGCTAAAACATCTGGAGGGCCGCAGTTTGGGGATGCCTGGATAAGATGGTCTACAAGCCCCTTCCATGTGTTGGCCAACCTATGCTTCCTGAATCTGCCTCCTTCTTCCACCCCACTAGAATTCCTTCCTTTGCTCCTCCAGGTTTATTAAAGTGCCCTCTTGTGTATTTCTTTTGAGAGCAACCCCATTAAACCCAGTGAGGTTTACTTCTGAGCAAATGTGGGTCACATCCAAACCATATATGCAAAGCACATGCAACACACATGGCTTCCTCCACAGGATCCTGAGAAATGTAGTTGTTTAATTTTAATTTTATTTTGACTGCATCAGACCAACAAGGCTACCTACCTGAATATGGTAAACTACAGTTTCCAAGATTCTATGGAGCAAGCCATAAACCTTAAATGCATGGTGTGGTGTGACCCTGGCTAAGACTGGGAATTGTAATCCGGTGGAACCATGGTGAAAACTGAAGCAGAGCGGTCTTTGCTCCAGACTAGGTAATCGAAAACACTTTTGTCTATCAACACTTCTCTGCCCAAAGTTGGCTCTGGCTGTCAACTGCCAGCATCTGGTTCTTAGCAGAGGGAAAGTTGTCCTCAGCAGAAAAAGAGTCGTCTACCCCTGTGGTATGGTTACTCAAAGTACCACCTGCATACCCAATCATGCTATGAAATGCCCCCCCCCCTGCTGTCTGTGAGATTAAGGCATGCAATTGTTAGCCCATTAAGGTTCAAAAAGACTCTTGGTTGTTTTGAGACACTGATGTATCCATGGAGGCGCTTTCATCTGCATCCGTTTTCATTATGAGGAGGGGAAAACCTATAGAAAATATTATGTATTCAGCCCCTTCTTCACATACTATTATGCAGCGGTTCCCAAAGTGGGGAACAGAGGGATTACCAGGGGGGCACTGGCAGGGAGCCGCTGGAGGTGTAAATGAAAAAGCTGGTATCACTGAATCAATTTAATCCGTTTTGTTGAATTAATTAAACTAAATAGTTTCAAATGGATTTTGAATAAATGTGCAATTAATTGTTAGTGTTTTGGATTTTATTGTGTTGTTATTTTCCTTAGTGGGTCATGCAAACTGCTATCCAGAATAATGCTTTTTATAGGGAAGGGTAGGGGCACTGGGAATAAGTTTATGGAATCAAGGGAGCAGTGGTCCCAAAAAGTTTGGGAACCACTCATTGCTATAAGAGGGGACATTGGCTGCGCAAGCTTTGACAATGAATGTATGGCCAGCACCAACTTCTAATCTAAATAGAGGCTCAGTGAAAGTAGAAACCACCACATCTGGCAAGAGTTCTAGCTTAGGGTGGAACTAGAACCTGGACTTCAACATCCTCTGCTGCCCTCACCTGTCTTCAAGGCCCTGCTTTCTCTTTAGCTCCTCTTCTACATGAGATTGACACCATCCGGACGACCTGCAAGCCACCCACTCAGTCGACACATTCGCAGGATATGCAAAACAAAGCTCCCAAGCAGTGGATTATCCATGCTCCACATGTGTTCAGGCTCAACTTGCTTCCCCAACTTCTTATGCTGCCCATCCCACCTCTCCACAAGTGCCATCTGTTGCCAATCACATATACTTGCCATTCTAAATGAATTCCTGAAAGCCTTACCTGCCAGCCATGGGCATTTTTGGCCCTGTCTCCTCCCATCTGCTATTACCAGCCAGCATCAGGAGGCAGAATACACACGTGCAAAGCGACCATGTCAACTATTATCTGTTATCATCAGATTCTTGCAGCTTACGCTGAATAGTTAATTGAAACTGATTGAACTGGTTCAATTCCAGGTTAATGATTTCCGAGCTTTGGCCTCGATTAACAAAAGAAAACAGACCTGCATACATCCTTCTCCCCTTGTCCCAGCAACTTCAAATTATATGCAGAGAATTTAAAGAGATTCACAACTTTCAGATCTCAAGCATAACCTGAACAGTTGCATGGATCTAGTTACAGGTAGGTAGCGATGTTGGTCTGCCGTAGTCGAAACAAAATAAAAAAATTCCTTCCAGTAGCACCTTAAGAGACCAACTAAGTTTGTCATTGGTATGAGCTTTCGTGTGCATGCACAAAAGCTCATACCAATGACATACTTAGTTGGTCTCTAAGATGCTACTGGAAGGAATTTTTTTAAGCTGCATGGATGTTTATCAAGCACATAAAAAATCCCAAGCGGACAGGATTAAAATTAATTCTGGAGGTTTGGAACCTCAGATCTGATGACAGATTCCACAGCCACATCCTGGGAAGTTCAGAAAGATTACCTGAATGCCAGGCAAGAGCAGAACCAGTTTCCTGACCTATTTGACTCTCCCATCCGCCTTTTTCTCTTTGCTCATACTCTTTACTCTGCCCGTCTTTTGCTCTCTCTTCCTGCTTCCCATTGGTTTTCATTGCTGTTAGCTCTTACGAGGCAGTTTTGCCCATTAAAAGTTGTCCAAATAAGCTGCAAACAAGGGATAAATATCAGCCACCCCTCCGTTTGTCACACATTTGGACTTGGACACACCCACAGCTGGATCCCTAAGTTTTGACTGATTCCAGATTGAAATATACTCGGAGTCGAGAGTGAATTTCATGCTCTTTATTCAGCTCATATTCATCAAGGAGAAGAAGAGAAGACGAATGGCTCTTTTCCCAAAACCATCTGCTTATATACATTATTTACACAATGGGCCTTGCGTGATTGGCTACTTCAGGGCTACACCTGTGGGCCAATTATATTGTGGATTGACTTCTGCCTGCAGCCTGATTGGCTGCTCCTACAGGCCAATCAGGTAGCAGATTCACTTCTGCCAGCCGCCTGATTGGCTGCTCCAGCAGGCCAATCAGGTTGCGGATTCACTTCCACCTGGAGTTGGATTGGGTAGCTCCCGCTGATTCTGAATCCTATTGTTCTAGGATTCAGCTCAGTACATAACACCCCTCCCCTCTAAGTTCCAGTCCTGCCCGGGAAGTTGCATTCGTAGTCCCCAAGGTCTGCTGGCCGCCTCCGTGTGCGTTGTGGCCTGGGGTGTTCCTTGGTCAGGGGTTCTGGTTCTGGCTTGTGTTCCGAGGCTGCTGGCTGTGCCGGGGCTGTCTGGTCTGGCGCCACTGAACCACTAGGTTGTGACTCTGGTTCCAGTGTCCTTCCAGCCTCGGGGCGCCCCTCTGTGCCTACTGCTTCTGCTTCCCCTGCCCACCCCTCTCGCTCTACAGGCCTCACTGCCCTGCTGTCCCCTTGGGATCCCTCTGTCCCGCTCTCCTCCCGGGTTCCTCCTGGGAATCGTCGCCGTAGCTGGTCGCAGTGGCGGCGCCAACATTGCCCCCCTTCCGTTAGTACCTCGTACGACACGGGACCGGTCACCTTGGTGACTGTGGCGGGTACCCATGCTGGGCCTGCCCCAAAATTCTTTGCATACACTGGGTCCTGGGCCATAAATGTCCGGGGGTTCCTGCCTTTCCCCACCACTACCTCATCCTGAGCTCTGTCGGGGTGAAGTCGGTCCAGTCTAGTTGCAAGGCGCCGGCCCATGAGTAGTTCAGCTGGGCTCCGGCCCGTCGTTGTGCTTGGGGTGCTGTGCTGTGCTAGAAGAAATGCGGCAAGGCGGTATTCCCAGTCCCCTTGTGTTATGCGGCGGAGGCTGTCCTTGGTGGTCCGCACCATGCGCTCCGCTTGGCCATTGGTGGCAGGGTGGAATGGTGCTGAGCGGATGTGGCGGATGGCGTTCTGCGCTGTGAAGGTCTGGAACTCCTCTGACGTGAATGCGGTTCCATTGTCTGAGACGAGGGTGTCAGGGAGCCCGTGGGTTGCAAACAGCTTACGTAGTACCCGGATGGCTGCCGCCGTACAAGTGGACGGTACCAGTGCGACCTCCAGCCATTTGGTGTAGGAATCCACCACTATGAAGAATGTTTTTCCCTGGAAGGGGCCAGCGAAGTCCACGTGCAAGCGTGACCATGGATGTCGGGCGGACTCCCAGGGCTGGACTGGGGCCCTTGGGGGATCCGGGCGGGATTCTTGGCAGGTCTGGCAGTGTTGGACCCAGGCCTCTATCTCTCTGTCAATCCCCGGCCACCACACATAACTCCTGGCAAGGGCCTTCATCCTCACTACCCCTGGGTGTGTCTCGTGTAGGGCTGTGAGGACCCTTTTGCGGAGGGGCTGGGGAACAACAACCCTGCTTCCCCATAACAGGCACCCCTTGTGGGCCGACAGTTCATGTTTGCGGTTTGTGTAGCCAGCGAATTCTGGCCCGGGGCTGCTGCTGGGCCATCCTCGCCACACCCAGTCCAGGACCCGGGAGATGACCCTATCTTTTGTGGAATGGTGCGCAACTTCTTGTGCCTGAATGGGTCGGTCGGGAAGCAGCTCCAGGGTCATAACCTCTTGCGCAGGCGCTGGGTCGGGGCCTGTTTCTGGTAGTGGTAGCCTGCTGAGTGCGTCTGCGTGGCCCATCGCCTTCCCAGGGCGGTGGATTAGTGCATACTGGTAGCCGGCAAGGAAAATTGACCACCTGAGGACACGTGGAGACAACACTTGGGGGGTCTGCTTCTCGGGGGCAAACAGGCCAAGCAACGGCTTGTGGTCAGTCGCTATGGTAAAGGGCCGCCCGTACAAGAAATCATGGAATTTTTTTACGCCCTTCACGATTGCCAGACCCTCCTTGTCAATCTGTGAGTAGTTTCGTTCGGCTGCAGCAAGCGTCTGGGAGAAGTATGCCACCGGCACCTCTCTTCCATCCGGGAGTTGGTGTCCGAGGACAGCGCCGATGCCATAGGGAGAGGCGTCGCATGCCAGCACCACTGGCAGCCTCTCGTCGAAGTGTGCCAAGACCGAGTTCGAGACGAGCAAGTCCTTGACTGCCTGGAATGCGGCCCTTTGTCGCTGGCCCCACACCCAAGGGGCCCTTTTATCTAGGAGTCTGTGTAGGGGCTCCGCTACCGCTGCCTTATGGGGAAGGAAGGCATGGTAAAAGTTCAATAGTCCCAAGAATGACTGAAGTTCGGGCTTGCTCTTGGGCGCTGGGGCCTCACAAATGGCCCGTACCTTGTCACCGGTTGGATGGACCCCTTCTGCGTCCACCTTAAATCCCAGAAAGTCCACCTGCGGCACTCCCAGTAAACACTTTTCCCGCTTCACCTTGAGGCCCACCGTCTGGAAACGGTGCAGGACGGAGCGGAGGCGGTCCTCAAATTCCTCTGGTGTGGGCCCGGCGATCAGTACATCATCGAAGAAGGGGGTGACGCCAGGAATCCCTGGTAGTCCGTGATCTCTGTTGAGTTGCCTTGGTGCATGGTGCCGTGTGACCTGGGGCTCCTGGGTCGGTCACCTGATGCTTGTCGACGGGTGAGTCGAGCCCGACACACCCGGGCGATGTGTCCCAATTTTCTGCACTGCCTGCACTCTGCGTTGCGGAAACGACAGGTCCTCCTCTCGTGGTTCTCCCCGCAGCTTGCACAGTTCCCTCCTTCTCGTCGAGGCTGCTGTGGTGTGTGTGCTGCTTGAGTGCGCCGCTGTACTCGGTGTACTTCCTCCCTGTCAGATTCGGATTCGTCGGTGAGGTCTTCGTGGTAGACCCTCGGTTGGGATGGCGGGGCCGGTCGTGCCTCTTGCGTTGACCTCTCGGCGGCTTCGGTTGCCAGGGCTTCCTCCAGAGCAATCTGGAACGTGAGGTCTTTTTTGGCGTAGAGGCGTCGTTGCAACATCTCGTCCCTCAGGCCACCGACGAGGCGGTCACGAAGCATGTTCTCCAATTCTGAGAAGTTGCATAACCGGGCGGCTTGGCGGAGGGAGGTCACAAACCCAGTTATGGTTTCCCCCGGGGCTTGCCGCTTTGCGTAGAAGGCATTTCGGCAAGCTACCACCGAGGGCTGTGGTGAGAAGTGCTCCTTCAGCCGTTCCATTATTGTTTTGTAAGAGACGGTAGCGACATCTCTAGGTGCAAGGAGAGCCCGGGCGATTTCAAACGTCTCCTCTCCACAGACGCTGAAGAATGTCGCCCTCTTCATGGCATCGTTGGTGACTTCTTTCGCTTGCAGGAGGAAGTTGAAACGGGCGGCGTACCCTTCCCAGTCTCCTGATGCTGGTTTGAATGGCGAGAAGCTGCTGTCGGTTGCCATTCTGGGTTCCTTGGGTCCTGGAGCTGAAGCCTGGATGCACGGTGCGATGCAGCGGTGCAGCAGGTGGCGGTGCTGCGGTGCAGTGCGTGGTGGCAGTCAGCTCAGCAGGATCCCACCTTCGTCGCCAGTGAAATATACTCGGAGTCGAGAGTGAATTTCATGCTCTTTATTCAGCTCATATTCATCAAGGAGAAGAAGAGAAGACGAATGGCTCTTTTCCCAAAACCATCTGCTTATATACATTATTTACACAATGGGCCTTGCGTGATTGGCTACTTCAGGGCTACACCTGTGGGCCAATTATATTGTGGATTGACTTCTGCCTGCAGCCTGATTGGCTGCTCCTACAGGCCAATCAGGTAGCAGATTCACTTCTGCCAGCCGCCTGATTGGCTGCTCCAGCAGGCCAATCAGGTTGCGGATTCACTTCCACCTGGAGTTGGATTGGGTAGCTCCCGCTGATTCTGAATCCTATTGTTCTAGGATTCAGCTCAGTACATAACACAGATCCTTTCGGTAGCTCGCCCACTGGGCAGGCCTCTGCAGGATAAAGGGGAAAGGTACATGCCCTTGGAAAGAGCTGCAACAGATACCATTTCAAAGCTTGCAAGAGAGAAGACATGATCCAGGAACTTCAAGATGACAGCCCTTGAGAAAACTGAGTACCGTGGTACCTCGAGTTACAAATGCCTCAGGTTACAAATGCTTCAGGTTACAAACTCTGCTAACCTGGGAGAGTTACCTCGAGTTGTGAACTTTGCCCCAGGATGAGAACGGAAATCATGTGTTGGCGGCGCAGTAGCAGCAAGAGGCCCCATTAGCGAAAGCACGCCTCTAGTTAAGAACAGTCTCAGGTTAAGAACGGACCTCCGGAACAATTAAGTTCTTAACTAGAGGTACCACTGTCCTTGCCACCTTCCACAAGTTCTCTGCCAAGGTAGATACTGTAACTCTTCAATGGTTGAGATATAAGAGGCCACCAGAGCAATGACTATTTCTGCAGCAGCAGCAGCAGCAGCAGCAGCAGCAGTTGCAACAGTCAGAAGCAGCTTCCGCTCTCAATCCAAACAGACATGACTTTTGTTGTTGTTTAGTCGTGTCCGACTCTTCGTGACCCCATGGACCAGAGCACGCCAGGCACTCCTGTCTTGCACTGCCTCCCGCAGTTTGGTCAAACTCATGTTGGTAGCTTCGAGAACACTGTCTCCAACCATCTCGTCCTCTGCCGTCCCCTTCTCCTAGTGCCCTCCATCTTTCCCAACATCAGGGTCTTTTCCAAGGATTCTTCTCTTCTCATGAGGTGGCCAAAGTCTTGGAGCCTCAGCTTCACGATCTGTCCTTCCAGTGAGCACTCAGGGCTGATTTCCTTCAGAATGGAGAGGTTTGATAGACAAGTCTTTCGCTTGGGAAACACAGCCAGGAAGCATAGATGACAGAGCTCTGTTGACAACACTAACTTCCTCTAGTCTAGCACTTCAACCAGAGGCAGATTTAGGGCAGCATGACCAGAATACTCCATGTGGTTGCTTTTGAATAGCAATGCATGGGGGTGGGGTGGGGGTGGGATAGGCATGAAACACCAGGGCATCTAAGAAAAGAGCTCCAGGACCTCAAGAGGCTGCAAAAGATTGCCTGCAGACTTTTAAGGAACCCCAGGACACACTTCTTGGCCTGTGTGGTGCAGCTGCTCAAGACAGCAAACTGAAGCAGGCCCTGGGACCCAGGCCTCTGAACTATCTTCAGGACAAAATGTATGGATGTGCCCATTTTACACATGTGCTGATTGGACTACACCGACTCTGACCGGGATATGTACAAGGTCTTTTTATTTACATATAGCTTATATGTTATTTACATATAAGCACAGGACCTGGTTAGCTGAAGAACTGCCTGCCCCTGTATAGACCTGGTAGATCACTGAGATCATCAGGGATGTTACTGTTAGTGGCAAAATGTGTTAATAGACCATCATATGGCTGTGACCTGTAAAAGGGTATTTTCTGCCAATGCCCATGTTCTCTGGAATGTTTTCCCACAGTGCTGTATGGGAATAACCATTCAGGCTACTAGTTTCTAGTGTCATTTGAACACACACCTTTTTCTCAGGTTCCTCCTGATTATTAAAGTTGGACCCTGCCCCTTTTTGTAGGTGATAATGCTTTATGGTACCGCTGTAGTTTTTACCGCAGTTTTTAGTAAACTGTCCTGGTGGTTTTATTGCATATTTTTGGCGATATTTGTTTTTTCTTCTTCTTTATCTGTTGTATAATAACACTTAAGAGATTTTGAGCGACAAAAATGGTTTTAAATAAAATAAAATAAAATGTGTGTGTCTTAGCAGAGTCTTAGCTATTTTAAATTTCATCTTTCTGCCAGGTTATTGCATTGCTGCTACCACTGCCACCACATACTGCTAATGTAAACGATCTCCAGCCCTTGATTATATGAACTCCTAATTATCCAAATGTGTTTTTATGTCCTACAGGCCATTTGGATAAGTGCTGCTGCACAGTATTTGAAATAAGAATAATTGAATTCACACTTGTTCCTCCTTTGTTAAGAACTGGATGTAACCATGGTAACCACTGGCAAGCACTGATGTTTCCCCTTGGGACTACTTTATAGATCTAGTGTTGCATAATCAGAGTAGTTATTAAATTCTGATAGGAACTTCAAGGGCTACATAGTGCTGTCTCTCTTCCCCGCCCAAATGAAATCGTTGTCAAACATGCGTGCTCTGTTGCTTTCCACTTTCTTCCATTGGTGCCAATGTGCCACATCTATGTACAGTATCTGGAGTTAGATGTCAACTCTGTAAAGGAAACAAGCAGGTGTGCAGAGCAAGGTAAACACAGCGCTGCAAGCGAATCACATTACTATGAAGGAAGGAGCACAAAATTCCACCCAAGGGAAGGAGCAGCTGTAGCAAGCACCAACTGCAGGAAAGACGGCTCCGAGAAGCCAGATAGTTACACCCACCCAGGTGGTGGGCTTGATCCAAAATGGAGAGGGGAGAGGCAGCTATTTGCAAAACAAAGAACACAGAGGTGATCTGTTGTGGGTCTCGGATGCCTCTTGTTAAGCCTTTAGGGCACAGCAGATGCAAACTACAGGACCTCAGGCGTCTCTGTGGCAGAAATTTGAAGAGAGAAGGTGCCTGAGAAGTGCAAGTGTGCTTCATCATACGGTAGCATCCCATGCACAACTTTCAGGCCGCCTGGGCTTTGTTGTAGCTCAGGGGTCAGCAAACTTTTTCAGCAGGGGGCCGGTTCACTGTCCCTCAGACCTTGTGGGGGGCCAGGCTATATTTTGAAGGGGGGGGGAAATGAACGAATTCCTATGTCCCACAAATAACCCAGAGATGCATTTTAAATAGAAGCACATGTTCTACTCATGTAAAAACACCAGGCAGGCCCCACAAACAACCCAGAGATGCATTTTAAATAAAAGGGCACATTCGTGGGCCAGATTTAGAAGGCGATTGGGCAGGATCTGGCCCCCGGGTCTTAGTTTGCCTACCCATGTTGTAGCGCTCTCTCTCTCTCTCTCTCTCTCTCCCTCTCCCCCACACACACTTTCATGCTGTTTGTGCAACCTAAGCCCCGCTCATGTAGATGTGGAATAGACTGGGAGCAAAAAAAAAAAAGCAAGATCCTCACTGGGGTTGAGACCGTGCCACTTCCATTCCAGCCCACCTGCGACTGTAGGTGGAAACAGGTGGGAGAGGCCTGCACTACATCTGGCTTCAAAACTTTTTGCATCTAGCAATAAAGAAAAGGGTGGGGGAAGAGGTGTGTGGGGTGGGAGGGGAGACGGAAAGCCTGCTAAGTGCTCCGTAACTCAAGGACCGCTTATAAGGTTCTCCGCAAAGCTCCCTTCAGAGTATTCAGAGCCCATTGTTTCAACCCCAAGCTGTGCTGTGATAGACCATCATTCAAGGACCGTGACAGCTTGGGTGGGCGGGCAAAGAAAATTATCTCTACTCAGCAGCGTTGAGTGAGAGCTTCCCTAAGTTCCCGCAGTTAGGCAGCCCTGAGAAAAGTCTCAAGAGGTGGAATTGATAGTTCTTAACTTGCTGCAATTATTTCAATTTCATACATATCTCTCGCTTTTGAGAGCAAATGGGCTCAAAAGAAGCCTACCGATTAGTGACAAACTCAAGCACTCAGGAAAGTAAGAGCTTCTGTGAACGGAATGGAATGAAGCTCAGCAGGTTTCGTCCACCATTTGTTCAGTCTACTTAGTCACTGATAAGATTAAATCTGCCCCAGAAGAAGGGGGGGAGAGGGAAGAACAGTTTCTGCAATGTTTCCTTTGGGGGGGGGCGCCTCCTCCCCTAAGTGCCATATCCCACATCTAGCTGTGGTTGCTCAACGACAAAGGAATGGATTTTGGCACATGCTCAGAGGAACTGTGTACTGCTACTCCTTCACACATGTTTCAGTGATACATCTTGGCAACCAAATCAGGCTCTGCTGAGCTCAGAGTTTGGCTCGACAGGCTTCTGCAATTTGTGGGTAGTGAGGCACCCGTACAATGAAGAATAATACACGCCATGTGATCGATCTGGTTGACTTGTCAAAGCCTGACATCTCCGACAGGCAAGTTGAGTATTTGATGAGCAAAACAATTAATGTCTGATTGTCTACTCCACCCACGCTGATAGCAGTCAAGTACTTTGATGCAGTATAAGACAGCATTGCAACACTGCACAACAGCAATTCACACTCATTTAGCAGGGGCTATACAGGCATGAAGACAGTTGCAAAAATAAGGGGTTTTCACTTTGAAGTGTAGTATTATGTCAATAATTTTCCAAGAGAGTGTCATTTCCCCTCTCCAAAAGGTAATTAGCTACTTGCAGGCTTTATGGGCGCAGGCTCTGCTGGACAGTAAACTCCTGGGAGTTTGCTTATTCATATGGTATTCTGCACTCCTTATCACAGCTCAGCAGCAAATTAAAACAAACGAGAGAAGCCAAATACTGTATCAAGATCTGGAGCCCAGCAGGAAAGAATGTTTATATTTAACAAATCACATTTTTAAAAGTTATCCGATCCGCCCCCCTCCCCCCATGGGAGGATCCTTTCCAAATGCATACTTTATTTTCTGCAACAAATGTGGTTTACTTATTCCTACAGTCAGTCCAGGGTTACTCATTTCATCCTAACTTATTCTATGTCTATAGATTTCAGCCAATATATTCTGCACAATTCCAATGAGTTGTATCCAACCAAGTTACTCTCAGAGTAGTAGTAATAATAATAATAATAGGAGTAATAATAAAATTAATAATAATAATAATAATAATAATAATAATAATAATAATTTTATTTATTATTTATATGCCACCCATCTGACTGGGTGGTTACCCCAGCCACTCTGGGCAGCTTCCAACAAATTAAAATACAGTAAGACATCAAACAGTAAAAACTTCCCTATACAGTGGACACATTGAAATTAATGTAGCTAAATTAGTCATGTTCATTATTCAGATGAAGGGCAGTATACAAATGTAATAAATAATAATTTTCAATGAGCCTACTCTGAGTAGGACCAACATGGAATACAGCCCAATAATTTTTAACAAGTAGATCATGTGGGTTATATTTGCAATTCCCAAAATACCCTCACCCCCCAAAGAATTTGTTATTTTCTTTTCTGCATTATAGAAGATATCCCCTGACTTTAGCTAACAAGAGCAGCCCAGACAAATCTCAACACAAGAGGAAGGAGTGCAAACATATCTGACAGTTACCTGGATAACTGAACTACCTGGGGGGAAGACTTGTCAAAAGGACATTCTGTATATTCTCCTTGTTTGCATTTGAAAAGACTCAAAAACTGGATCTGGAAGGAGACCACATCAAGTCGGAAGCCAAGCTCTTCACAACTACCGTATAACAACCTATCGGCTTGGGCCTGCTTAAAACATTATGGGCAATTACATTGAATGTGATGGTATACACCAGGCACATTCAACTCCCAAGAGACTGCGATCTACTCCCAGTATTAAAAAAACTGGCAGTGATCTACTCATTGTCACTGAAGGGAGGAGGAGCGTGGGGAGGGGTTTTTTGGGGGGGAGGCCAGATGTTGAACTTTGGTTGGAGGTTGGATGGCGGCTAACAGATTGAGGTTGAATCCTGACAAGACAGAAGTACTGTTTGTGGGGGACAGGAGGCGGGCAGGTGTGGAGGACTCCCTGGTCCTGAATGGGGTAACTCTGCCCCTGAAGGACCAGGTGCACAGCCTAGGAGTCATTTTGGACTCACAGCTGTCCATGGAGGCACAGGTTAATTCTGTGTCCAGGGCTCTGTTTATCAGCTCCATATGGTACGCAGGCTGAGACCCTACCTGCCCACTGACTGTCTCTCCAGAGTGGTGCATGCTCTAGTTATCTCTCGCTTGGACTACTGCAATGCGCTCTACGTGGGGCTACCTTTAAAGGTGACCCGGAAACTACAATTAATCCAGAATGCGGCAGCTAGACTGGTGACTGAGAGCAGCCGCCAAGACCACATAACACCAGTCTTGAAAGACCTGCATTGGCTCCCAGTACGTTTCCAAGCACAATTCAAAGTGTTGGTGCTGACCTTTAAAGCCCTAAACGGCCTTGGTCCAGTATACCTGAAGGAGCGTCTCCACCCCCATCGCTCTGCCCGGACACTGAGGTCCAGTGCCGAGGGCCTTCTGGTGGTTCCCTCAAGAAGCCAAGTTACAGGGAACCAGGCAGAGGGCCTTCTCAGTAGTGGCACCCGCCCTGTGGAACGCCCTCCCACAAGATGTCAAAAAGAAAAATAACTACTAGACTTTTAGAGGACATCTGAAGGCAGCCCTGTTTAGGGAAGCTTTTAATCTTTAAGAAATTAGTGTATTTTAATATTTCTGTTGGAAGCAGCCCAGAGTGGCTGGGGAAACCCAGCCAGATGGGCGGGGTATAAATAATATATTATTATTAATATTTTCGGGAAAACAGCGCACAATTAATGTGACAGGGGGGCAGAGCAGGGGGGGGCATGGGCAGAGACAATCACGTGGTCTAATTGCGATCTCCAGGGGATCTACCTGTCAATCACGGTCGACCGGTTGGACATTGCTGGTATACACACTTAACCCATACTATGTCAATTGGTCTGGTCACCCTGCAGATTCCCATTGCATGGAGTTGGCTTTCATGGAAGAGAGGGCTATCAAGGGCTACTAGCCATGAGAACTACGCTCTGACTCCACAATCATAGGCAGTGATGCTCCTGAACCCCAGTTAATGGAAACCACAGGAGGGGAGAGATGCACTTGTGCTCAGGTCCTGCTTGCTGGTTTTCCACAAGCATCTAGTTGGCCACTGCAAGAACAGGATGCTGGATTGGATGGACCACTGGCCTGATTCTGCAGGCTCTTAGGTTCTGAGGGCTGCATGAACAGCTATGCCACAGACAACCTTTCTGAATTGCTCTTCGTTCCATATATAATGAATGGTAGAGTTTGCTAATTTTAGACTTTGGACTTCAGAGTCTTATGGGAACTGTGCTCTTTATATGGTTGTATTCAATACTCCACCTACTTAAATATATATTAAGTCCTACGTTTGCCTCAAAGTCCTGCCCTGATGGTGCCATTTTGAGTGCCTTATTTCAAAAGCTCCAAGCAAGTAACATTCTCTTATCTAAATAAATAAATAAAATTGTCCAGTAGCACCTTAGAGACCAACTAAGTATGTTCTGGGTATAAGCTTTTGTGTGCATGCTTATACCCAGAACATACTTAGTTGGTCTCTAAGGTGCTAATAGACAATTTTATTTATTTATTTCGACTGTGTCAGACCAACATGGCTACCTACCTGAATCTATTCTCTTATCAAATTATTCCACCCTCCAAAGTAGGTCATTAATTTATTTATAAATTTATTTATTTATTTATTTATTTATTTATTTATACCTACACCCATCCCTCACTCTTCAACTCCAAAGAGTTCCCAAGGCAGCAGGGGGTGTTATTTGGGAACAAAAACCACCACAAATCCCCCCAGTCTTTGCATTACTATTGTCTGTTGACACTTGGGGACAGGCCAATGGCTCCTTTTCATGGCCATGGACCGGGGTTTGATCCTGACAACTCCTATTGAAAGGGCCTCAACACCTGGACTGGGGAAGACAAGTGGGTGAGCATGTACCCTGTTTCTCATATTTTAAGACATACCCATAAAATAAGCCATAGCAGGATTTTTAAGCATTCAAGGAATATAAGCCATACCCCGAAAATAAGACATAGTGATAGGCGTAGCAGCAATGCCGGCCACGGCAGAAGGAGGAGGAAAAAAATAAGACATCCCTTGAAAATAAGCCATAGTGTGTTTTTTTGAGGAAAAAATAAATATAAGACATGTCTTATAATATGAGAAACACGGTAATGATTTTTGTTTTTCATCCTTATTGATTTTCAGTGCTGGACTGCAAAGTCCAGGACCAGCACTCTTGTCTGGTTTCCTCATTACAGCGGTACCTTGGTTTACAACCATAATCCGTTCCGGAGGTCTGTTCGTAAACCAAAACAGTTGGTAACCCAAGGTGCACTTTCACCAATGGGGCCTCCAAAAAAATTTGTTCGTAATCCGCCCAAAATGGGTTGTAATCCAAAAAAAGTTCACAAACCGGAACACGCATTTCCGGGTTTGACGTGTTTGTAATCCAAAACGTATGCAAACCAGAATGTTCGCAAACCAAGGTGCTACTGTAGTTTTAATGCAAGACTCTCAAGAGGCAACACATGACAGTGTCCCTTCGTTGGGGGTATCACACTTTAGAAACCTGGGTTCCTTTTTCTTTTTTATAAACATTTTTATTAAATTTTCCACTTTAAATATCCTATCCAATTCCAAATTATACAAATTATGCCAATATCAATTAAACAATTAAACCAAATCTTCTGCCAAATTATACAATTTTAATCACTTCCCATGCTTCAGACTCAGAAGGCCTAATCAGCTTATAATATACTGCCTTTCTATTCAATATAGTCCAAATCGTTTCCCTTAAATTTGTTATAATCCTTCTGTCTTCTTTTCAAGGCCCTGAGTTGTTCCGGCAAGCAAGTTTAATCAAACAATATATATTTCTGTGTGGATTTTGTGCCTATAATTCCCTTCTGTAGAATAGCATTGTCTCTATGCACCCTGGTATCTTGCCAAGTCAGTCCAGGAATCCAACAGTCCTTTTCACAGCCGGCAGCCGCCATCTTCGCACAATCTCAATAAATCAAACTAAGCCTCTGTTCAATAATTTCTCAAAGCCACTACTCAATACAGCCTTTTCAGGGGAGATTTTGCCAGATCAAAGCTAAAAAACACACATCTTATGTCTTAATTATAGCTCACTCCCCCTTTGACTCTTATCGTAGCCCAGCTTTGTCTCCAATATGGTGGAACCTATTTATAACTGCGTCATGTCCAAGAAATTTCTTGACAAAGTTCCAGCTGCTAATGAGAATGCTTCTCTCTGATATCCATGAGTTAGGGAATCTTCAGTCACCTTCCAGGCAAGTCCAAAATTAAAAGCTTTAATTGTTGATATTTTCATTTCACACAGTTTATATATTTAAGAAATCATATTATCTCAATAAATTTCCAGCTTTCCAATCTTGCTTGCTTTATAAATGTTATAAACGGTTATAGACGATTCTTCTGGGGTGGATTTTGTTAAGTAGATAATAAAACACAATTATAAAGTTCTTGCCTCCCCCCTTCCACTCCGTCACATACCATTTCTAGCTCTGCGGTGATCATTCCTAATCTTTTATTTCCTCAGAGGCCAAACTTAGCAGAATAAATCTTCCTTCCTCATCTGAAGCATGTCCAAAGCTTATATCCAGTTTTTATTCTTAAGCTATGGAGCTTGGTTCACTCATAAAAGCGGGCATCCAGGAGTGCCAGACCGTCGCGGGGGCTTCCATCCAGAGCCCCCAGCCCCTTCTTCTTCCAAAGTCGAAGCTGGTTAATGGGCATCTGTGGATGAGACTATGTCTTCCCATACCCCCCGGGAAGATTAGGGAGGCTGATTACTCCCATTCTCAGCCTCTGATTACCCCATGATGGCCAGTGTGATGTTTCTACGGCGCCCCAAGGTGAAATCTAGAAGCCTGGGTTCTTAGGGTGAAGTTGCAATATCAAAGACCACTTGGTTCTGGGTGTTTGGTACTGTCCCCCTGCCCCGTCCCCACAGGCAGGCATCACATTCATTCATAAAAATATTTATATACTCCTATATCACAAAAACACAGTGGTACCTTGGTTCTCAAATGCCTTGGTACTCAAACAACTTGGAACCCAAACACTGCAAACCCAGAAGTAAGTATTCCGGTTTCTGAACTTTTTTCGGAAGCCGAACATGCTCCGTTTTGAGTGTTACCCTTCTGATTTGAGTGGCACACTTCTGTTTTGAGTGTTACGCTGAGGTCTGTTTTTGCTATTTATTTTGCGGTTTTGTGGCTCTCTTTTTTTGTTTTTTTTTGACTGTGTGGAACCCAGTTCAGCTATTGATTGATTGTGTGACTGCAGTACATTGTTTATTGCTTTCATTTTATGGATCAATGGTCTCGTTAGATAGTAAAATTCATGTTAAATTGCTGTTTTAGGGGTTGTTTTTAAAAGTCTGGAACAGATAAATCCATTTTGCATTACTTTCTGTGGGAAAGTGCGCCTTGGTTCTGGAACGCTTTGGTTTTGGATCGGCCTTCCAGAACAGATAAGTTTGAGAACCAAGGTACCACTGAAAATCAAAGCAGTTTACAATACCAAAAATAAGATGAAGCCATAAATGAAAGCAGAGAAAGCTAAAAACAAAGATCAGTAACCCATTGTGGGAGGTTCGTAATTGCCTGCATAGGCCTGACAGAATAGAAAAGTTTTCCGCAGGCTTTTAAAAGTTGGCACAGAAGGCATCTCCTGGCAGAGTATCCCACATGGCATTACAGGCACAGTTCCTGCAAGTGGAGAGGTGCCTGTAATACAGCGTTTCTCAACCGCTGTTCCGCGGCACACTACTGTGCCGCGAAACGGTGGCTGGTGTGCCGTGACGTGCGGCTTGTTTCCCGGGCAACGGCAAACCCTCACCAGCCGGAAGCCTCAGCTCAAGGCTCGCGAGAGCGCAAACCTGGCTGACGAGAGAAAGCTCCACTTCCGCCACCCCCGCACGCCGTTGAGGGAAAGGGAGCCAGAGAAAGGACTACAGTTCCCAGGGGCTCCTTTCGGGCAACTGTTCTCGCCGCTTGCTCTCGCGAGATGGCCCGGCGCCACTCTGTTCCCCAACCCCACCTCTCACAAGTTCGCGCTCGCTTGCGGCGCGGTGGTTGAATGTGGGGCGGTGGCGGCGATGGCAGCGCACTCCGCTGCCTCGTCATCTCCTCCGACGGAGCTGTCCTTGTCGCCGTTCGTCCGGAAGCTCCGTAAGTGGTGGATCCTCCGAAGCCCCTCTCCCTTTCAGGCTAGCGGAGACGAGCGCGCTGGAGCCGCAGCTGCTGCTTCTAGGGGCGCCGGAATGAGCGGCAGAGGGGAACTTTCTTCCAGGTGTGCCTCGTGATTTTTTTCTTGTAACAAGTGTGCCTTGGCCCAAAAAAGGTTGAGAAACACTGCTGTAATACATAACTAAAAAGTAGCCACAGTGTGTCTCACTATAAAGAGCAACCATATTAAAAATACTAAGCACTTTTCCAGTCCTCCTGAGATACACACATTATCTCAATAATCCTTACAATTGGTCTTCCCCCCCCCCCGGGGGGGGTACTTAAGGGTTACGCTATACCGACACCTCTTTTTTGTTGTTAAAAAGTGTGACACTTACTGTAACAACTTCATGGTGAGCACTGACACCTATTTCTCTAGAAAAGAAAGGACTGCTTACAATGGCCATGGAACTACGGTAAGACTGGTATAATTGCCCCCATATTGTAGGTGGTGTGAAGACGAATTGAGACTTCCCTAAGAGCACTGCGTGAACTCATGGCAAAAGCAAGGTTTGAACCAAGGGTGCCATGATGCTCTGCTATACCAATTATTTCACCTTAAGTGAGTTAGGCAACATGTTTTAATGCAATATCTCCACTAATACTAAGTAAGGGGTGTTGACCAAACTCACAACAGCACACCACATTCAATGTCCCTCGTTTCATAGAGAAGCCCACATATTTAATTCAAAGCGGGTTCTTGGCCTACAATATTTTCCAATCAATTTCTTAGCTGACAGACTTGCTGCCTAAGTAGATCTCTGTTCTTCCAAGATGACAAGGGGGAGAAAGGTGTGGACTTTCTTGCTGCCTGGATACCTGGGGAGAAAGCCCAAGATAAGAGATCCTGCAGCAATCCAACCAGTTCAATTTCTAATGCACATTTTCTTGATGCACCGATGCAGACAGTTTTCTGAAGTCTTCCTGTGCTCTGATTATCCAATTTATTTTCCTTTTGGGAGAAGAATTAATTGGCAGTCGAAAACTGAAACTGTTGTGGGGGGATCATGGGTTGAATGCTTTACAAATGCACACCTGAGACCAAATGTCCTCAGCACTGCATTACTCTTAATGGATGTGCATTTGCTTCCACAACAAGCCACACACAAGCAGAACTGGATTGGGGTGTATATGGGCAAAGACTAACGTCCAGCCTAAGCGAGCAAAGCAATCACTTTCAGACCCTATTCTTGCCACAATGGTCCACGTCAGGGTTGGAGAACCTGTGACCCACCAGATATTGTGGGACTCCAACTCCCAACAGCTCCAGCCAGTCAGGGATGATGGGAATTGTAGTCCAGCAACATCTGGAGGGCCACATGCTTCCTATCCCCTGGTCTACAAACAAGTGCTTGGCCTGCCAATTCAACTTTGTTCTTCTCTTCTACACAGGCACAACTGCACATGTGCTTATGCATGAAAGGCAAGTCATCAAAACGGAAACCGTGGCACTCATTTGTCAATGAGCACTAGGTTGTGGTTATAATGTGCAACAATCTGTGCAACAGTGGAGGGTTTTTTCAGTGGTGGTGATGGGGAGAATAAGGACACAAAGGGAAGGACAGCCAAGAAACTCCATGGACCACATGCTCCATATATCTCTGAGGCTGTGGAGATAGAGGTGACACAGAAAATTCCATGGAAATAAAATATCAGGTTTTTCACATTCCTGGTCTAGGAAGTGACACACAGTGGGACTATGTGAGACCAAGCACTCTCTGCTAATGAAGCCCCAGGGTCAATAGAAGGATCCTTATGGGAGAAGGGCTACACTTAACAAACATTATAGGCAAATCGCACAGCTAGCAATTCACTTTATCCTCCTCCACATGCAGCTTGAAGTTGCTATTATGCATATGGGAACTGAAAGTTAGCATATTAGGAATCCATCAAGCTTATTCATGACAAGTCACAAAAACTTTATCAATGTGTTACTGCTAAGAGAAGCGGGGGAGCTCTCAAAGCACCATATTCCTGAGATCATCATAATGCTGGAAAGGGACTCCTTTCTGCAAAGGAAGAAAGGAGAACTGGCGATTGCATCATCCTGTGCCCTTTGGACAACCTTTGGGTTCTAATGTCATTGCTGGAAAAATAAGGGAAGTCAAATGGATTTAGCACAAAATATGCTCACAGGACAGAATGTGAAGCAAAACTTTAAAAACTGAGGAGCAGAGAGCAGGAAACAGTGATCCTAGCTTTCATTTCACACTGTTTCTGGAAACCATTAAGATGGTCCAGAAAAGGGAGAACTCTCAAGACAAACGATAATCATTCATTTGAGTTTCCAAATTGAGGCTAGATCAGACCAACCTGAGAGGATTTCCAATGTATCATTGGCATCTCTGCCAATTTTTTAAAAAGCAGTTGAGCAGGCACATACAGCAGTTCATAAAGATCACAGGGCAAGAAAGCATGGCCTCATTTTTGCAGAAACAAATGGCTTGCTGTGGCAAGATGGGAGAAAAAGAGAGTCCACACACAGGAGTCCAGAGTACTGAAATTTATAGTGCAAAAAGTACATTAAGCAAATAACTTAAATGGAAAGCCTGAACTATATATTATTAACATCTCTCCCCCCCCCCCCCGGCCACATACCTACTTCAGAAGCACTTTCACATTGGGTAATAGCCACAGAGAGGCAATTGTGCTGCTTGTGTCTGTCTACACTACACAACTTCAACTGGTTCGAAACAGGTGTAAGATACCATGATACTCTTAATGCACACTAGTAGGTGCAGTTTTGTGATGCTGCAAAGAATGCAAAATTGCCAATATTTTCACCAAATCTCTGTTCCCAGGCTTCCCGTTTAAGAGGAATGATGGCTATGAAAACATAAAAGCTATTTTACTTTGGTAGTATAGATGTGTGCTTTCTCTCCAGGGTAGTTACTGCTGGATATGTGGTCGGTTGAAGCCTTGAAGAGGGGCTGGAGCATGTGTGTGTTGGCAACATACAGGTACATCTCCCCCACTCTGCTAAAGGTTCTCTGCTTTCAATGCAAGCTTTATTTTAGCCTCACTTTCATTTATTTATTTATTTATAAAATGTGTTAGGTTCCTGTCTATTAAATAACCCCAGAAACATGCAATTTATAAGACAAAGAAACAGTTACTTAAGCAAACCAAGATGATAAAGGAAAAACAGCAGGAGCTGCCGCAGCAAACAAAGGACTCAGACATTCTAAAAGGCCTTCCTTAAGACAACTGTTTTGACTGGACTGCGTAATGAATAAGGCAACAACGAAGCCAAACAGATTGCCTGGAAACAGACCTACACTGACTTGATTTCCATGCAGGAGAAAAGAAGGGATAATAATGAGACAAACAAAATCCCTCTTTGGTTAAACACTTCGAAAGAGGCAGCACCATAACGAAGAACCTCTCGCTTTCAAACCTCACAATGCTAACCTCCGTAAATAAGAGGAAGCAGAGCAGGGCTGCAAAAGAATGGAGAGATGGATTTGGGGCAGGAGTAGGAAGCCTCTAGCCTTCCAGGCATTGCCAGAATACAATTCCCGCCATCCCCAACCATTTGCCAGGCTGGAGTCCAACAACATTTGGAAGACTACAGGTTCCCCACCCACAATTCAGGGTGTTCGTTGCCACTGGGGCCACATTTACCATAACCCAGTGCAAGTCATCTGAAGGCACCTAGGAGTCAACCCCTGGCCTCCATTTAGAAAAGGCTATTGGAAAGCTGCTGCCAGATGAGAGAATGTACTGGGTTAGGAGAACCAAGGATCTGACTCGCGACAAGGCAGCTCCATAGGTCCAAAGTCATTCTCGTTTTGCCCATTCTGGTTCCAGTAAAAATCTTTGTGCGTTTCCTCGTACACACAAGCCTCTGCCTCCCACACCTGCAGAGTGTCTTGAATTTTCTATCTCCAAACTAACGGTGATCTATGCATCGTAACCATGCATCCGGACAAAACTTAATAAATGTAGTGCTTTGTGCCCATGCTGGGAGTAGGAGAACCTTAAGACAGGGATAATAAAAGCAGCTGGACTTAACTTCTGCTCAAAAATTACCTTTTCTGGAATGGGTCCAATGGCATAGATGCACTTAAAAAAAAAGGAGTTCTCACAGGGAAGGAAGAACAGCAACACAGCGGTGAGGGGAAAGGGCTCTTGAGACTCATCTCCAGGCCAGGCACAGGAAGGTTTGTACAGTGCGGTACAGGAGCTTTTTGCACAAAAGTTAAAAACGAGAGGTGGAGGAAGTAGAGAGATAAACAGCAAAAGGTTTCAGCACCACTGGATGCCATGCACCACCTCACTGCCATACGATTGCCAGCAGGAAACCATGCAAACCACCAGCCATCTAGGTGAACGACTGGATTGTGCATCAAAAGGGCACAAGCCTAATACAGAACCGCACACAAGCTAAATTGCTACACAACATGGCGCACACATATTAATGCATCTTATCAGATTGCAGGCACTCATGCTTCCAAGTTTGGAACAAATCATTGCTTTGGTGCAGCTACATCCAGCCATGCACTTCCACTGCATGCTGTGTAGCAACTGTTACATACAGCTATTTGTGCCAATTCTGCTTCCCAGCACGTGGAACTCTGTCAGAGACACGTTAGCATAACGCAAGCGGTACTTTTGGCTGTTACGGACAGACTTGCTCACGGTGCTTCTAAGTCCTCAGTCACAAAACACAGTGCTGATAATCCACTGAAGTGATCAAAAACAGTAAGACCACTCCCCCCCCTGCCTTTTCTACTGCGTGCTTTTAAAATGTGCCTTCAACATTTCTCGAGCCTCAAGCCAGATCACCGAGTCCAACATTCCTCACTCAGCAATTGTTTAGAACTTGCTGATACAACAGCAGCAAATTAATTTCCACCAGAGGAAAAACTTGCTTGCTATTGTGCGGCAGCTTATTAGGAGAAAACAATCTGAAATAATTAACTTTTTCTCCTGCTTTTAGTGCTTGTCAATGATTAGCGGGCTGTTAAGTGATCAGCAGGGCTTCCCCCCTTCCAAGAGCTCTTTCCCCTCTGACTTGCTTTCCCTTTAAGGGTCTCCCCCACGCCCCCCCCATAAAAAAACCCCACCGTGTGCCTACTTCTGCAAGCAACGTGCGTAGAAAATCCGTGCCAAGTATGAACAATTTGAACTTTTATTCGCTGATTTTCAAGGTCACTGCTGAAATGGGCAAGTTTGCACTTAACAGCATTCTCCCAAAACTACGCAGCACTACTGAATACGAGAGAGAGAGAGAGAGAGAGAGAGAGAGAGAGAGAGAGAGAGAGAGAGAGAGAGAGAGAGAGAGAAGGGTGGGGGAGGGAGGAAAGAAAGAAAGAAAGAAAGAAAGAGCAAACTACCAAAGTTCAGCCTACAGTGAACGCCAGCTTCAATGCTGAAGGCAAAGCAGCCTGTCGCTGGAGAGATCGAGCTGCCCCCCTGCAGCTGGACATTGCCTTTGGTCTGCACGGTTACATAAACAAAGATAAGAGGTGCCGAGGGTCCTCCTCGCTGCCTCCCGCCTTGCAGCCAATGAAGAGCGCCTGGCGGGAGAAAGGTCTTCGATGAAGGACACCCAACAGTCGGAAGCGAGAGGAACGCGGACGCCTCTCCACGGGGCTGTCGCCCTTACCTGGACGGCTTCCAGCTAGACAAGCACGCTCGTGGGCTGGGCGGCGGCAGCAGCAGCAACCTGAGGACTAGCATGCCGCCCCTGCAAGGCTCCCTCGACTCCCCTCGGCTCCATGTGCTCCGGGCTGCTCGGAAGACATTTGGCGTGCGCTCGCTGCTGCTGCGACAGGAGGAGGATTCAGCACCAGAGCCGAGCTCCTGCTGCTGCGCTGCTGCTGCTGCTCGATCTCCACACCAGCTGACTGGATAATTAAACTAAACACATGCCGCCAGAGCCACTCCAACCCAGCGACGCTCCTGGGATCCCTGGTGCCACCTGGCAGACTCTGGCCAAGCACAAGGGAGCGGCTCTCGGGAAACAAACGCGCAGAGGAGAGCGGCGGGCGAGGGCGCTGCCGTGCGTCCCGGCGGCGAGGTGCCCACGCGAAGGAGCCCCGCAAAGCAGATCCGCACCGGCTGCTCCCGTGCGCTTCCTCGGGATGCCGGAAGGGAACTGCGAGGCGGCTTCCTTGAAAGGACCGGACAGGCGACAAAACAGAGGAGTCAGTCACCCCCGCGTGGCAGAGGAGATCGCAGCCCAGGCGCATAGGCAGCCGCCACGCTTCTGCAGCGCCCGGCGGAGCGGTAAGCCACGTGCGGAAGGCAGTTGAGCCACAACACCGACTCAGATGCTGATGCTGTTTCAGTTGCTGCTTAACTGAAAGGGCTCGGTGACAAACGTGTTGCATTTGTTGCAAATAGTTATACTGCCAACTGCTCTGAAAGCCCCATTTGGGGCTCAGAAGCAGTGCAGAAACTTAAGACATAAAATGGTAACGACGACAATATGGCAAGTGGGAGGATTCCCTGGATGGAGCTGACAGACTGGTAGTGCTGGTCACCCACCCCCCATGCAGTATTATATTCACATACCCCATTTTGTGTCAGAGACTACCTCCATGTTAAAAAGGCACAAGTAGTGTTTCACACAACACACAATTAAACCTATGGAACAATCAGACAAATCCAGGGTCAAGTCAACCGCTAGGCTACCAGTTATAATTGTTCAAGACAACCTCCATGTTGCAGACAGGATGCCTCTGAATTCCAGCTGCAGGAGAGCAGGCAGCGGGGTTGCCTTCGCTCAGGTCCTGCTTCTATGTTTCCTGGAAGCACCTGGCTCGGGACTGTTCCAAACAAGATGCTGGACTAGACTGGTCCTGGGGCAGTTCGGCTTGCTCAGACAAAAATGGTCGTCTAGTCTGGCATGCTGCCTACAACAGTGGCCGGCTGGATGCTTCTAGGAAACCTAGAAATATGACACAGTGGAGGCATCAAGCTGTCCTTAGTAAGTGGTATTTGGAGGTATAGTGCCTCTGCATGTGGAAGCTCCCTTTCCTGTTGAAGGCATACTTGGTCACTGTAATCATGTCCAGGGTATTGTGCAGGATGTGCTCCCCTCTAGGGAGGCTGCCCTTGAAAACAGCTTGGAAATGTCAACGGGTGAAAAAATGCTGCAGTTTTCTAGTCCAAGTATATAACTGATATTTTTTAAGCTGCATTGCTTACCTAATCTGTTTCTTGGATCAGTTCAAGTTGCCAGTGCTAAACATTGAAGCCCTGAATGCTATGGAAGCAGAATGCCCAAAGGACTGCCTCCCCCTGCATGTGCCTTCTCATGCACTCAAGACAACAACTGAGGCACCAACACCTCCCCCCCTCCCTCCTGAACTGAGGTGGGTGGAGTTTTCATGTTATGCCACTGCAACTTTGGAATGACTTTCCAAGAGAGATCCACCTGGCTTGATCTGTGTCTTCCTACTGATGGAGTGAGGAAACAAGGGAGAACATTGGAGCTAGGGAGATGCTAGCTGCTGGTTGCTATGGTTTTGGTGCTTTGCATGCTGCATTTTTAGTGTTTTCGTATGATTACTTTTATATTATTATTTTTTTAAATGAAATTTAAAAAAAACTTTCTATGGCAACCTAGGAGGATAGAACAGTACTGAAAATAGATAAAATAAGCTTAGTGATAATTGGGAATAATGCTGGTCTCTTCTTAAAACATGCTGGACCACGGTATCAGCTTTGACATTTCAGGTGAAGCAAGTTGCTAAAGCACAAGCGAAATAGAAGTCCCACATGCACACTTGGGATTGTGACCTGTGTGTCTTACAGCAACAAGAGGAGTGGTTGCATAGGTTGCCTCTCTAAAATGGCCCACCTGTCCTTAAAATGATGCTGTTGAGCATAGCTGCCAAGTTATCCCTTTTTTTCAGGGATTTTCCATTATGCTGAATAGGCTTCCTCACAAGAAAAGGGAAAACTTGGCAGCTATGCTGTTGAGCCTCATCTGTGCTCTGCACTGACTTTCCACAGCCCTCTAGACACAAATTTAAGTTGGAGGTTTGGGTTTTTTACAGACCTCAAATGCAGGTTTGCACATACCCATGAGATCAGCACATCTTGTGGTTCTCTCCCCGTCAGCATATGATGGTCTATTGACAATGGAGCCTTTCCACAGGAATCAAACAGAAGTGAAGCCCTTTGCGGTGAGACACTGGAGGCTGCAAAGTAGAGGAAGAAGCAGGAAGTGTTGTAGCCCAGATCCACCCCTGTCCACACCAGGTAGCCTTCTGGTTCCTGCTCACCTGACCAGGCATAAATCCTTCCTGGGTCTTTCACCTGCCTGCCAACCTTTACTGTGACTCCTGGAACCTATCTTTAATGGATTATCTAAACCTGGGAAACCCCCTTTTTAATACTTGGACTGAGGCTATGGTATTGAGAAGGGTGGGGCAACCTTTCCTCCCTGTGCTGTTTCTTCAATTTAAAGCTGTCTCCAACCTGTCATTAGTTGCAGACAGGAACAGCCCAACCAAGAGGCAAGGTGAGACAGCTGCCTCGGGCAGCAGAATCCACCAGGGGCAGCAGATTCCCATGTTGATCTTTCTTCCCCCTCCATGTTCCTGATATAGATCTTCCCTCACCCCTTCTTCCCTGGCAGGGAGGGAAGCACCATTTTGGGGTGTGCTTCAGGTGCCAAAATGTCTTGGGCTGGCCCTGGTTGCAGAAAAGTGAAAATGACAAGTGGAAGATGCCACCAGCTTGGAAGGCTTTAAAAGATGATCGGACAAGTTCGTGGAGATTAAGGCCATCAATAGCTATTACAGTGGTACCTTGGTTCCCGAAGGCTTAGTTGTTAAACAAATCAGCTCCCGAACACCGCAAAGCCAGAAGTAAGTGTTCCGGTTTGCAAATGTTTTTCGGAAGCCGAACATCCAACATGCCTTCCGCTTGAGTGCAGGAAGCTCATGCAGCCAATTGGAAGTCACGCCTTGGTTTTTGAACAGTTTTGGAAGTCGAACCAACTCCTGGAACGGATTAAGTTCGAGAACCAAGGTACCACTGTACAGTTGTACCTTGGATCCTGAACGCCTTGGCTCCTGAACAAATTGGCTCCTGAATTATCAAAACCCAGAAGTGATGTTCCAGTTTTCGAACGATTTTCAGAAGCCGAACATCTGGGGCAGCTTCCGACTGGCTGCAGGAGCTTAATGCAGCCAATCAGAAGCCACACTTTGGTTTCTGAATGTTTTGGAAGTCGAACGGACTTCTGGAACGGATTCCGTTCGACTTCCAAGGTACAACTGTACTATAATCTGCTTCCATAGTCTATGGCAGGAATGCTTCTGAATACCAGCTGCTTGGAGCCACAGGACTCAAAGGGCTATTGTGTTTGGGTCCTGCTTGAGCGTTTCCTACAGGCATCTGGTTAGCCAGACGCTGGAATAGATGGACCACAGACCACAGACCTGATCCTTCAGACTCTTCTTATGTTGGAGGTTGAACCCACGAACTTTTGCATGCAAAGCCATTCCTCTACCACTGAGCAATCCCCTCTCCTAAATAAGCAAAATGAGCACATCTGTTTAAAGCACTTGTATTATTCGGCCTCTCAGAGGCTTGAGGAGTCTTACAACAACGACTGAAACCATGAAGGCACACCCATTCTGTTCCTTCCCCAAATCAAGACATTTTTCATTCCCCTCACCCCCTCCAGGCTCAACAGAAAGTTAAACATTGCAGGCTCTGCAGGCAAAAATAGCAAGGAAAAGGGAGAGAGGACAAATGAAAATGAAACGAAGTGCTCTTTAGGAATGCAGCAAGACTGCTCCAGACACAAAGATTGATTGCAAAAGGGGGAACATTTGCCCCAAGCAAAGGCCACAGACACTGTTCCAAGTAAAGGAGGAGAGGCATTTCTTGCTGGAGTTGGACTTTCTGGAAGAAGCACAATCGGCAATTTGCTCATGCACACAACCAGAGGACAGGCTCTTGGGGTTGTCATACTGTTTTCTTCAAGAAGGAATCACAGGGACTTTTGGTGCCAAACTACATGTTCCGCAGACTTTTGTGCAACTTTCCATGTTCCACCCTCCAAGAAGAACAAAAAGCTGCTGTGAGAGGATGCAACATTGAGCAAAAGGACTAGTGGGTGGAGGAGAGATGGGGCTTAGCCCCTTTCTCACAGCCGGTTTCTGCTGAACTCCCAGGAGCAGGCCCGTACGGAGCTTGTCAGTGGCCTGGGATGGGGATCTTGTTAGAATGAAGTTATAAACTCAAACAAAAAAGCAGCCGGTCTATGTTGGGGTACCCAGCCAACACAACCCTCTGAGGCCCAGGGCAAGTGCACATGGCTCCTCCCCCCCCCATAGGCCTGTCCAGGAGAGGCTGATTCCCACCCATGGGGAGAAGGGTGCCTTGTAGACTCCCTTGGGTTATTCTCAAGTCACTGTGTTTTTCTTTGGAGCTGGGAACTCCACTCACCAGAGACAACACTGTTGCTGTTTACATAACAAGATCCTGGGATGAAAGAGAAGTCTGGAGCTTAGGACTCCTCAAGGACTCCTCAAGCTCCCTGGTCACATGCAAGTTGCAGGCAAGCATCCAGTCGTGCACCTAAGCTAGCCAGGTTCAGAAAGATGCTGTAATATTCAAAGTTGAGAGCCACGAGAGATAAAATGTTAGAACTTGGATACAGAAGACCTGGGTTCAAATCCCTGCTCAGCCATGAAGCTCCTTGAGCCGCTCTCCTGCACCTACGGTATTTTCCTATTCTTAGAGGAAGTGGGATACCAATGCGATGAATTCTAGTCACCCAGTGTGCCAATGTATTCAATTATTATTATTATTATTATTATTATTATTATTATTATTATTATTATTATTCCCCAGCCACTCTGGGCAGCTTCCAGCAAAATATTAAAATACAATACAGTAATTCATCAAATATTAAAAGCTTCCCTAAACAGGTCATCTAACAGCCTGATTCTTTCCTACACTTTACAATAATTCTGCAATTCACAGTCCTCACTGGAAGGACAGATCGTGAAGCTGAGGCTCCAATACTTTGGCCACCTCATGAGAAGAGAAGAATCCTTGGAAAAGACCCTGATGTTGGGAAAGATTGAGGGCACTAGGAGAAGGGGACGGCAGAGGACAAGATGGTTGGACAGTGTTCTCGAAGCTACCAACATGAGTCTGACCAAACTGCGGGAGGCAGTGCAAGACAGGAGTGCCTGGCGTGCTCTGGTCCATGGGGTCACGAAGAGTCGGACACGAATAAACGACTAAACAACAACAACAACAGAAGGGAAAGGAGGAAGGACCAATTATTATTTGTGAGGAGGCCCACTTCCCAAGACCGGCCAGCTAAGCCTTCCAATGTAGCAGGTAAAGCATAGTCCAACCCCAAGCTGAGACACAACATTTGTCAGGCACATGTCCTTTCAAACTTTAATTGGATCTGGTGACAGGGACAGATCTGGGGGTAGGACCCAACAGATACGGCTGTATGGCATGTGCCCAGATCCACTATTTCATCATACTTTGGCCATGTGCATGCAATGATGGCTCACTTTGAAAAGGAATCCTTTGGGCTTCAAAGCTCATGCTAGAATCAGCCCTTCCTTTTTTCTTCATCCATCTGGGGACAAATGTACCCAAAGAGTCACTCCAGGAAGAGGCAGGAAAGAGGAGCGCCAGGCTGAGATCCCAGAGGATCCCTCACCTTCAAACAAACAGATTAAACTGTTTTATCACATTCTTGGGGCATCAGAAAGGTGGTACAACAGGACCAATGAAAGCATGGCCAGGAATCATTGTGCAAAACTCCATACAACTCTTTGTGTTCTCTCCACTATTGTGTTAAGTTCCAAACCATCCAAGGAAGTGTGGAGGCAAGCCAATCCCTGGGCACAGTTTAAGAATCTAAATGGAAGGTTCACCTTTTATCAAAGGATCTCTCCCAAAATTAAAGGAATCAGAAGGGCAGAAAGCTCATTTCATGATCACAGGGTGTATGCTTTCTACTCTCTCTTCTTCTTTTACACATTAAAGCTGTGTATATCTGAGCTCCTCTTAATGGTCTCGCTCCAGCCCCAAACACACTGTTATTGAATCTTTGATGGACAAGAGATAAACAGATGCCAAAAGGATAGTCATAGTCTCTTTAGCAGCAGAGAATTTCACAACAGCCTGGCTGGTCTTTAAGTGCTGAATTCCAACTGTGGAATGCAGCGAAATCTTGCTAATCCCGCTCTTTCCTTATTCCATGCATGGTTTATTCCCTTCCCCCTCAATATGCCCATCGCTGAAAAAAAAGAACACAGATTCCTGGGCAATGCCACTGAAATTCATGTCTTCTAGTCGATATTTGCATCATCAGAATTCTCCCTGCACATCTATATATATAAAGTCCATGTTGTCCCTGCGTCCAGTTGTCCCGTGTGTCCCTGGGTCACTGCGCATGTGCCCCAGGGATACAGGGATTGGACAGCAGAGACTGCGCGCGCGCACTCTCCCCCCACTCTGCCTCCTCCAACCGCCGCTCCCGCCGGACACTGCCTCACTGCAGGGCACGTCAGGGAAGCGAGGGTGGAGGCCGGCGAAGGCCTCCTCACAACCCTCCCTGGCCGTGAGGAGCGGCGGTTGGAGGAGGCGGGGGGGAGAGTGCGCGCGTCCTTCCTGTCGGCGGCTGGGGGAGAGGAAGGAAGGAGGAGAAAGCAGCGCTTTCTCCTCCTCCGTTCCTGTCCCCCTGCTGCCGACAGCAAGGACGGGTCCCAGGGTTCGGAGAAGCGCTGCGCAAGCGCTTCTCCGAACCCTGGGATGTCTGCTTCCTGTCGGCGGCTGCGGGAGAGGAACGGAGAAGGAGAAAGCAGCGCTTTCTCCTCCTCCGTTCCTGTCCCCCTGCCGCTGACAGCAAGGACGGGTCCCAGGGTTCGGAGAAGCGCTGCGCAAGCGCTTCTCCAAACCCTGGGATGTCTGCTTCCTGTCGGCGGCTGCGGGAGAGGAACGGAGAAGGAGAAAGCAGCGCTTTCTCCTCCTCCGTTCCTGTCCCCCTGCCGTCGACAGCAAGGACAGGTCCCAGGGTTCGGAGAAGCGCTGCGCAAGTGCTTCTCCGAACCCCAGGATTCTAGCGCCCGTTATTGAACGGGCTGAAAACCACTAGTTACTGTATAAAATAGTAAGATTTCAGCAGGAGAAAGGATTTTCCACACTTCATTTAACTTCTAATACCTATCAATCATGCCCACCCAACTATAACATTTAGTAGCTGTACAGTTCTCTTGAGCGTTCAAAGCATTTCACGCATGCGTGATCTAAGGAAGCCTTATGCCAGCTGCATAAGAACAATATTATCCCTAGCTTGCAATATTTTGGGGGAGGGAGCAACTTGGGATTCTCAATTCCCATCTTTCACCAAGGCCCTATAACAGCTCTGATATTTCGCAATGGGTATAAATCAGGCACTCCCACTGCCACAGCCAATAAGCACTACAGCACGGGTCAACAAACTTTTTCAGCAGGGGGCCGATCCACTGTCCCTCAGATCTTGTGGGAGGCCAGACTATATTTTTTTTGGGGGGGGAGAACGAGTTCCTATGCCCCACAAATAACCCAGAGATGCATTTTAAATAAAAGCACACATTCTACTCATGTAAAAACGCCAGGCAGGTCTCACAAATAACCCAGAGATGCAATTTAAACAAAAGGGCACGTTCTACTCATGTGAAAACACGCTGATTCCCAGACCGTCTGCAGGCCAGATTTAGAAAGTGATTGGGCCAGATCCGGCCCCCGGGCCTTCGTTTGCTTACCCATGCACTAGACTAGAGGCTAATTCTCTATGCCTGCAAGAGAAGGGCCTCCCCCCAAATAATCTCAAAACCTGGGCTGGCTCATAAGAGGGAATATGGTCTCTCAGATAGCTTGGGACCAAAGCCATGTAGGGCTTTATAGATCACAACCAACGCTTTGAATTGTGCCCTGAAACAGACCCGTAGTCAGTAAAGCTGTTGTAGTATAGGAGTTGTATGCTCTCTATAATCAGCCCCAGTCAGTAATCTGGCTGCAGTTCTTTGAGCCAGTTGACGTTTCTGAGCACTTTGCAAAGGCAACCCCACAAAGAGCATGTTACAGTAATCCAAGTGGGATGTATTCCCTTTTAAATGTATTTGTGGGAGGGAGTGGAGTATAGGGAGGGTTTCTTGGTTTGGGTGGGTTGTTCTTGTTTTTATTATGTACTTTGGGTATTGTTTTGTTTTTTGTATTTTAATGTTGTAGACTGCCCTGAGACCTACGAATGAAGAGCGGTATACAAATAAAATAAGTAAGTAAGTAAATGTAACTTCAGCATGTGTCACTGTGGCCTTATTGGTGCAAATACTTCCACAAACATACATAAACTACACATACAGTAATTTTCCAATGTTTTACCTTAATACATCTGAGTGAGTTTGCAGAATAGGTACCCACATTCCCTCAAAAAAACAACAACAACACTTCTTTTTTACCCAGGCTAAACCTGCTCCGTTTTTTCAGCCTGTGCTGAGTTGGTACCCTGTTTGGTGTTTATTTCAGCTGCACACTTTGTAAACAAGCACCCTGTATGTAATTTTTTTAAAGGTGCCTAGGCTATCTGTATATTTTATGTTGTAAGTTGTTGTGAATGTCTAGAAATACTTTAAAACAATCAAATAAATAAATACTGTCCAGTATTGGGTTTTGGGTTTTTTTTAAGGGAAATTTAAAAAACCCAAGCTTTTATCACAGAGCCAAGTGGTGGGGCAAGAGCTCTGGAGTGGGATAGAAAGGATGTACAGATACACCGAAATGCCATTTGCAGCTCAAATTTCACGCTCCCTCTTGTTCGGCTGGGCACAAAGATTAATTGCCAGTGCTGCAAAACCCAAGGAAACTGAAGGGACCAAGTTCTCCCCCTGTAGTCCATTGTTCAAAAAGTGGCTTGCTGCTCATCAATCACCCACCCAGGTGATAATGGTGAACAGAGGAGGGGCAAGGAGGAGGGACTGCCAAGGATAAGTGCTTCTGAAATGAGCACAGCACTGCCAAAATGGCTTACTGCCTGGATGTGCTCCCTTCAGGGCCGGATTTAGGTTTGATGAGGCCCTAAGCTACTGAAGGTAATGGGGCCCTTTATATGTCCAGCTGTCCTTTGTCAACAACAAATTGTTGCTGTTTTTTGTGCTGAATATATGCTATATGGACCTAATAGATATCTAAAGCCATTTGCACATGACAAAATATGTATTTTATCAAAACACTGTTGCTGTATGTAGGTTTTATTTTTTTACTTTGGCCTCTAGGTGAAGGGGCTTCCACAACGGAGGGATGGCAACATAACAGGTGCCCTTTGTAAAAAAATTCCTTCCAGCAGCACCTTAAAGACCAACTAAGTTTTTATTTTGGTATGAGCTTTCGTGTGCATGCACACTTCTTCAGATACACCCTTGTGTTAGAACCTGGTACAGTCACACAAGCATTCTTTTTTTATCTTATATTGGGAAGTGTACATCCAGGTTTTTTTCCTTTAATTTTTTTTGGGGCCCCCAAGAGAGTGGGGCCCTAAGTTATGGCTTGTTTAGCTTATACATAAATCCGGCACTGGCTGCCTTGGAACACATAAAGTAAAGGGTGGCAAATCACTCTCTCTCTGTCTCTCTCTCTCTCTCTCTCTCTCTCTCTCTCTCTCTCTCTCTCACACACACACACACACACACACCCTCCTGATACTCTGCATTAGCTAGTCATGACAGTATCTCACTTTTCTCTTGCTAAGCTAATGTCATCTCTGGCAATGACCAGCCTATACTTTCTGTTATCTCCTAACCTAAACCCAGATAATGGGTTAGAGAAGAACAAAGGAACCTAAGAGGAGCTTTCTGGGTCACGCCAAAGGACCCAACAAGCCCAGCCGACTGCTCCCACAGTAGCTGGCCAGATAAAGATGGCAAACCCACAAACAAGGCCTAAGCACGTCAACACTCTCCCTACCAATTCTCAGCAATTCTCAGCAACTGGTATTCAGGGGCATTCTGCCTCCAACAGTACTATTTATTTATTTTTTGCCTTGATGTGCATCACTTTTCGAAGCTCTTCACAACTGCATTTTATTGTAGTATTATGTAGACTCCTTTGCAATTTTGATGCAGATGTAGTTTCATTTATATACCAAATATAACAGTATATGATGATGGTGGAATTCACTGCCAGGCAATATGGTGATGGCTATTAGCATAGAGGGAGGGAGGGAGGGAGACTAAACCAGCAGTGGGGAACCTGTGACCTCCCAGGTGTTACAGTATTATGACTCCCATTATCTTGACCATTGGCCATGCTTCTGGGGCTGATGGGAACTGGAGTCATAGAATCATAGAACTGTAGAGTTGGAAGGAACCCCGAGGATCATCCAGTCTAACCCCCCTTGCAATGCAGGAATAGGCAGCTGTCTCGTATGGCAACTGAACCTACAACCTTGGCAGTATCAGCTCCACACTCTAAACAATATCATCAATATCACCCTCTTCCTCAGATTAGGATTCAACAGATTAATGGAAGTGGTCTATCAACGCTTAGTAGCCATGGTAAAGGTAAAGGTAAAGGTAACCCTGACCGTTAGGTCCAGTCGCGGACGACTCCGAGGTTGCGCCCTCACCTCGCTCTATAAGCGGAGGGAGCCGGCGTTTGTCCGCAGACAGCTTCCAAGTCATGTGGCCAGCATGACTAAGCCACTTCTGGCAAACCAGAGCAGTGCACAGAAACACCGTTTACCTTCCTGCCAGAGCGATACCTATTTATCTACTTGCACTTGACATGCTTTCGAACTGCTAGGTGGGCAGGAGCTGGGTCCGAACAACGGGAGTTCACCCTGTCGCAGGGATTCGAACTGCCGAATCGGCAAGCCCTAGGCTCTGTGGTTTAGACCACAGCGCCACCCGCGTCCCTAGTAGCCATGATAGCGAAGTGGAAAAATCAGAGACAGCATGCTTCTGAATATTAGTTGCAGGGAAAGCTAAAAACTCCATGTTGGTGGGTTTCTCAAAACCAGATGGGAAACAGGACATTGGACAAGATGGTTCAATCCAACAAGGCTTCCCTTAATCTCAGAATACAGTACAGAGGGTTTAAGTATCAACATGCCTAGCATAAACAACCCCCTTCTGGGTCTCCATTGCACCAGGATTACACAAAAATCAACTGCCTAGAAAGGCATTTTTCTACACATGGCATGCCTTTAAGCTTCTCTCATACTATTTATGTGCACATGTCATATGGGATAGGAAGTGAAAAATATATTTTAAAAATAAAATACTGTACACATTCTTAGCATTGCACATATTACCTTGGAATTACAGAGACAGAAAATGCAGGTGCCAATGTAGTACAGTAGATACAATAATACCCTGAGACAAAACAGTCTCTAAGTAAACAAGGGCTTCCCAGATGGAAAGGCAAGGTTGAGCTTTATTGCATCATCTGACTCCTTTACTCATCATAATTACCCTGCCTAATCGGAAAGAAACGGTTCCCTTAGCCTACAGATTATTTAAAGGGCCTTAATGACGTACTGAAAGATCGATTTCCTTTTGTGCCTTTTAAAAACAAAAACAAAAGCCTAGCTCACCTGCCTGCTTTGCAGCAACAACTTGGAGATTCATAAAGAAAGTAGAGATAAAAAAGAGAGCAAAAACATCAACGCCATTTCACAACTGAGACTGGTCAGCTCTGAGTTTACAAATCCCACCAAAGGGGTGTGTGTGATCTGATAGCTTGTATTGGAAACAACTTCCCACTCTCTTTTCCTTGGAATATCAAGCTTATCTGGAAGTCTACATTGGAAATAGAATATAAGACCTTCAATAACAGTTGCTTATTATTTTCATTTTCATTTTATTAGCTTATGAATCAAGGACTGCCTCTCCACATATGAACCGACCTGGACCCGGTGATCATCTGAGGCCCTTCTTTGTGTGACCCCATCATGAGAGGTCTAGAGGGTGGCAGAAGAAGAATGGGCCTTTTCTACATTGGCTCCCTATCTCCCCTCCCTAGGGAGGCCTGCCTGGCGCCTTCATTACATAGCTTTAGGCGCCAGGCAAAAACAATCCTCCTCAACAAGGTCTTTGGCAGATTAAACAACCAATGGTCTTTTAAATGTGTTTGTGGGAGGGAGGGAGATTGGTTTGTGGCTTCTTTGGGGTTTTTTTTTGTTATACATTTTGTGTTCTCATTTTGTATTTGAGTGCTGTAAACTGCTCTGTGATCTGCGGACGAAGGGCCATATAAAAATTTAATAAATAATTGTAATTTTTAAAAGATAAGTTTCCCTGTGAGTCACAAGGCTGTTTACATAAAAACAACTCAAAATACAGCTAAAGAGAAGTAGAGTGGACATTTAACCATTCTTCTGCCACAGGTATTTATTTATTTCATAAATAAATTTATATACCACCTGTATACCACTTGTTGAAAAAAAACTGCACTGGTTACCAATTCTTTTCTGGGCTCAATTCTCAGTGCTGAATTTGACCTATAAAGCCTCATGTGGCTCAGGAGGCCCAGGACCTAAAAGTCTGCCTCTCCTCACATGAACCAACCCATACTCTGTGATTGTCTTCCAAAACCCTTCATTTGCCCTCTCCATGAGAGGTCTGGAGGGTTGCAACACAAGAACAGGCCTTTTCAATGGTGTCTCCCCACTTGCAGAAAGCTCTCACTAGGGTGCCTCACCCTTTTTCTAACTTGTTCTGCCTCAAAGTCTGGTAGCATTTCCAGCTCCTTTGCAATCTCAGTAACTTGTTGAAAAGCCTCATCATACCTGCAGCCCACAAGGTAACACTTGGTCACTTGCAATTGGCTTGGAGCTGAATTTAAATCAGATTCCTCATTTTGTAGGGATAAGAAGGAATACCACAAATCTGAACTTACAAATCGCATCAGCGAGGGCCTTGGATTCAATTTGGGAAGTATTCCCAAGTAAAGCCTTTAGGCTTGTGTCATCAAAGATCTCTATTAAAGCGTCATATATACTACTAAGATGGTATCTCAGTGGTTTCAAAGCATCAGTCTGACTCTCCCCTCTTGTTTCACACAATGGCTTAATGGTTATGCCTAAGTCTGATACATGGCTAGTTAGAATTTGCCAATGCTGAATCGATGCAGAGAAATCATTAAAAATCTGTTGAACCAGCCTGAAGAAACTAGTTGCTTCCAGACAACGCTTGGCAGCATCATTGACTACCAAGTTTAAAGAGTGTGCATGTGGGTCTATGCCCAGGATTATCTTATTAAAACCTAACCTCCAATCAACTCTCTATTTCATACATGCATAAAAAAGAGTTCTCATATATACATTACTTCAAAAATGATAAAATTCTTCAAAATACAAAAGTCAAAATTTATCATAAATGTTTAAGATGTAATAAAAACAAATCTGCATAAAACTGTGCCTCTCAAAAGTCAGTACTGAGCCCCTCTGAGGTCTCTGCCTGAGGCAGCTGCCTTGTTGGCCTAATTTACTCCACTGCTGAAGGATCTGCACTGGTCCCCTATTAGCTACCAAACCAAGCACCAGGTTTTGCCTGTTGACATTTAAAGCCCCAAACGACTTGGGACCAGGACACCTAGCAGTTGACCTCCCCCAGTAGACCAAGCTGATCTTTTAAGACATTTTGAGGTGGCTTGTGATCTTTGAGAGATTTCGTGGTTGCTCGACAACCAGCTGATTGCCAGTAGGTGACAACACAGAAGCAGGCCTTTCCTCTGCTCATTCATGAGGCGGAGAAAGTAATGACCTTTAAAAGCCCAAGTTTTCCTTGACTCCAACTGTTTGGTTTGGTTTGTACACTGCTCACGAGTATTTGTGAGACACAATTGTGTTTTTAGAAAATTTTATTGAATGTTGTTGTTGTATCTTTATTGTTTTCATGGAAGTCTAAAGATTTTTATTACCGTATATTATTATACTATTACATTAAGCAGTATGTGCACGCACACACAAATAAATAAATAACCCTACTGTAGCAGGGTATGGAACCAGGTGGTAAGAACATAATAAGAGCCCTATTGGGTCAGGCTAATGCCCCATTTAGTCCAGCATCCTGTTCTCACAGTGGCTAACCAGACGCTTGTGGGAAATCTCCTGTGGTTTCCAGCAACTGGCATTCCAACCATGTTAAAGTGTTGTCTGCATTCAAACTCCAGGCAGCAGCCCAGCATGACCAGCACTGTTTTATGCTAGGCCACACCAGCTGCGCAGGAGGCAAATCTTCACTCTGCTGTGCACAAGGAGCCACAGTTCCTGGCAGCGCCAAGCATGGGGAATTGGCAGGGGTCTTGCAGAGTTACTGTAGATTCGTGGGTCCTGTTTTCCTTCCCCCTCTCAACCGCCACACTTGTGTTCGAGTCAATTATGCGCTTCTTTAACCTTTGCTCAGCATAATTCCACAGCTACAAGGCACTGATGATCATTATTATTCTCATTAGCATGAAGAGTCTTCAGTTGCCTCTACGGCACTTCACAAACAAAGCCATCTATGCAGCGGCGTCAGCCCGCCTTACGCCAAATCCTTTCCCGCCGAGGGATCAATAGCTCACTGCCCTTATTATTTTAATTTTAATGCCTCATGAGGGGGTTTCACAACATAAATAATTATAAGCTACTGATGAAAGTATCTCGCTTCCCGCAGAGCAAAGGAGACCTTGGGGTTCAATTAAATGACAAGAGAAAACAATGAAGGTGGTACCCTGGGTTTGAACGCCCTCTCCAAAACACCTCTCTCTTGTTATTCTTATCCAAAGACTTAATTATCACCCAGATGGTGAAAAGTGCTTCCTATCAACAGTCCACAACAACATTGCTAACGGATGGGGACCAATCCTGCTGTGCAAGGCTGGCTTACCTGTGGCCTTCCAGGTGTAGTTGAACTCCCATCAGTCCCAGCCAGTATGGTCAATGGGAGGCTTGCCGGGAACCTTCATTAGATATATTTAGGCACCAGGCAACTCCTTTGGCTAGAGCTGAGGAGTGGGCACAGAGGGTGAATTCTGACCAGACATTCCCCTATTTCTGGACCAGCCAAAGGGACTTTCATAGGCCAATGGGAAGTGGGCTATTCCAGTTGTTTAAGAGGACAATCTGCTGGGCACAACTGGCCCAAGAGCAGAGGCCACCCAGGAACTGAGCTCATGAAGAGAGCTCCTCACATGACTGTCTGAGGGAGCTTTGCACCACACCCCAGGACTTGACCTGGCTTCCGTCTTATCTGCCTTGGCCTCAGGTGCTGGTGCTTCACCATGGAGACACACAGGCCTACTGGTGTCTCTTCTTTTCACAGTTGCCAACAACAGTTAAGTCAACTGAAAACAGGGCAGCCTTGCTGAAAGAGCTGGGTTAGAGAAGAAGAATGAACTGGTCAGAGGAGACAAGCAGAGTCTCACTTTAAGAGACAAACTTATAGGAAACCTAGTTTAGGGTTTCTTTGTGGGGAGAGGGATGTTTATTATAACTACACATACACAAAATACATGGAACACAATCTCCTGAACACTGCAACACAGAATAATACAAACGGTTGTATTTGTAGCTTAACATTTCAGTTATTTCCCAGTTACAAGTACAATAAAGTTCAGCTTTCATTTTTATATGCAACCTCAAATGCAATGGCAGAAATCCAGAAAAAATAGCTTTGCATTCTGCAAAGGGGACAGAAACACGCAATACTGTAAAGATGAATGGCGGGAAACACATCCCTGGCGCCATGCAGGGGTGCACATCCATTAATCCATAAGGCAGGTATGGAAGCCTCCCATTGCTTCTATCAATTCACTCTTCTCGTTTGCTGTGCAAGAAGTGACGATGGCCACTAGCTGTGCAGATGCCTCAGTGCCAGATTCTGGAGCAGACAGGAGAGGAAGGCCAAATCTCTAATGTTCTACATGCGATATTCCCAGAGGCATCTGGCTGACTGCTTTTGGAAGCACAATGGGCCTTGGCCTGATCCAAGAAGGCAACTCATGAAAAATCATCAGGGCAACACTTGCCACATGCATCACTCAAGGCAATATTTTAAGGCTCGCAAACTTCTGCTGGAAAACTCATCAGCTCAAACTAGCCTTTTCTCAATTCTACAATGCAGGGGTAGTTTATGGTTCTGTATGCTAATAGCTTTATGAAGCACATGTGGAATTCTTGGGAAGCCAGAACTCCACCAGAAGGTAACTGATAAAGTCTCCCTGTTCCGATCTCTGTGGGTATTACCCAAAACACCTAAGGATAACAATCCATTTGGTCTATTTATAGCTCTCTTAAATATAGAAGCATTACCATAATACCACATGAACCTGCAAAACCAAACATCACCATAGTACTGAGGGAGGACGAGGGCCTTTTACCAGCTATGACTAATGCGTCAACTCCAGCCATTCTTGGACAGGAATAGCCTGGCTGCGGTGATTCATGCATTGGTGGAACCTCAAGACTTGCTTCTTGCAATGCAATGCAACCCTTGCCTGGTCTGGAATTTCCAGCTGGTGCAAAAAGTTGCAGCGAGACTGTTGGTGAGGACATACTATATCCAGGAGCACATAACTCTGGTGCTTAAAAGCTTGCATTGCCTGCCTGTAAGTTACAGGGCCAGGTTGAAGGTTCTTGCATTACTTTACAAGGACCTTAACAATGCAGATCCAGGATATCTTAAGACCACCTGAACCCTTATATCCTGTTGGTGGTTGTCCATGGCTCAGATGCATGGCTTGTAACTACCAGAAACCCTGTATTCATCTGGTGTTCCCAAGCCTGTGGAACTTCCTGCCAACTGAGATTAACAGGGACACCCTCCTTGCTGAGCTTCAGGGGTAAAGCTAAGACTTCCTTGTTCCATAAAGCATTGGTTTTATGATAAATGTTGATACTTTTATTGTCCAGCTCTCTGTCGATTGCTTTTATGTACATCACTTACATATGTCAATGATTAAGTGGCATATAAATACAGTACTGTGTCCTGAGGGACAGCTCTGGAACTTGGTACTGTATTTTTCCGTCTATAAGACACCCCCATGTACAAGACACCCCCTATTTTGGGGGACTCAGATTTAAGAAAATTGGGGGGAAGGGAGAGAGATGTATCCGTGTATAAGACACTTCCTAATTTCTGACATTATTTTTTAGGGGGAAAACCTAGTCTTATACATGGGAAAATGCGGTAATTTGTTAAGGATCTGGCATTCACACAAGAATCCAAGTTAGGTTCCTTCGAAGTTGCTTTATAGTGAGTCAGACCATTGGGTCCATCTAGCTTAGTACTGTAAACACTAATTGGCAGTGGTTTTCCAGGGTTTCACAGAGGGGTGTCTCCCAGAGATGCTGGGGCCAAAACCTGGAACCATTTGCATCCAAACCACTGATCTACAACCCGTCCTCAGCTTAGGTTAGGTTACTAGGCCATTAGTTAAAACCTTAATGTTTCTGTTGAAAGATCAGAGCTTATTCAAAGCAAACGCACATGCTTGCCACTCTTCAAAAAAGTTCCACAGTATTTCTTAAAAACAAAATATAGTTGGCTTTGGAGAAAAATCGTAATTTCAAGCCCTCATAAACCAGGGGTCATCTTCAGAGTTTTCTGAATTGGCTGACTAACAATCAATACACTTATCTGAGATTAAGTTCCATTGACTAAAAAGGGATTTATTTCTGATTGAACAGGTTTAAGAGTCACATTGCAAGCTGCAGAAACAGGATTGGGTTTTTTTGTGGGGGGGGGAGAGACTCATTTCAGAAAGTTATATGGGGTATCAGGAAGGAAGCTCAAGCATGTTCAATGGGAAGGCAGAAAACAGGTAAGAACTGCGTATGTGTACATTCAGATTTACACTGGAAAGCAATATACAATTCTAATGAAAGCTGTAAATGGCTTTTCTTCCGCAGCAAAAATTAAAAGCAGGAATAATTTCCCATAGCGGCTTACAAAACTCATAACAGAATTCCAACAGAATCAAGGACCAAACTACACATTACACTACACAGAATCAGAATTCAAGATGACCTTAACAAATTGGAGAACTGGATCAAAACTAACAAAATGAATTTCAATAGGGACAAATGTAAAGTTCTGCACTTAGGCAGGAAGAACCAGAAGAAATATAAGATGGGAGACACCTGGCCTGTCAGTAGTTAGTAGTAGTAGTAGTAGTAGTAGTAATAATAATAATAATAATAATAATAATAATAATAATAATAATAATAATGTTATTATTTATACCCCGCCCATCTGGCTGGGTTTCAGCCACTCTGGGCGGCTTCCGACAAAATATTAAAATACAATGGTCTGTTAAACATTAAAAGCTTCCCTAAACAGGACTGCCTTCAGATGTCTTCTAAAAGTCTGGTAGTTCTTTTTCTCTT